>NW_027077620.1:332459-664919 GCF_963924675.1 Phocoena phocoena
CACACGGTGGACAATACTCTGGGTTTCCCATGCATGTTTTAGCTGGAGGAAGAATCCCTTGAACCTGGAGAGTTGGGACCCATGGAATGGGTACCATGCAGTATGACTTCAAAGGGTCTGCATTTGCTCACCGAAACTCACCAGTGCTATCAGCCAGAAGTGTCCAGCCTTATGTCTCAACCAGCTCTGGGTGTAGATGTGGTCAATCCCGGTTGCATCACATGCCCTGAGTGAATTATTTAAGAATTGCTCTCTATTTCACTGTCTTTGTGTTTTGTTTTCGAAATTTATTTTGATAATGGGATTTATCGGATTTTCACTGCTGCATTCCCGCCGCTGTACACACGCTTGATTCTCTTACGGAGACATATATATCCATGGGTTTTAAAATTCTTCCTAGTCAGGTATATTCCTAGGCGTTGAATATGTGGTGTTGAGTCCATTTCGTTGAGCAAGGAGTAGGTCTTGTCTATTACATATTTGGCTTATGGAATGTTATCTGTGCTAATTTCAGTCTCTGGTTTTATGCAGCACCCCAACGCACCTTTCCCCATAAGCAAGCACTAGTTGGTTTTCTAAATTTGAGACCCTGTTCTGTTTTGTAATTCAGTTCATGTGTAGTCAAGTTTACATTCCGTGTATTAGTGATATCTTATGATGTTTCTTTTTCTGTGTGACGTAGTTCACGTAGAATCACCGTACCTGCATCCACTCACTATGCCGCTACGGGCCTGATGACACAGATTTCATTGCTGAGTGATATTGCATTGCACGTACGTGCCACAACTTCTTTATCCATTTTTTGCTTTCTGGGATATTTACCTGATACTGTAGACGAGCTTCTTGTGAACACAGCCGTCCCAAATATTGGGGTGGCTGTCTGTTTTTGATTTTAATTTTCGTAAGCTATAGGACCATAAGTGGAAGTGCCATAGGCTGTGTTGCTTTGTTTCTTACGTGTTTCAGGAAACACCATACACTTCTCCAGGGTGGCTGCTGGCATTTACATCCTGCCAATCAGCATAACAAGGCTCCCTGTTCTCCATATCCTGTCCTACCTTTCTGGATTTTACACTTTTTTCAGATGGCCCTTTTGCCCGGGGGGGCAGTGAGATTTCATTGTAGTGCAGATTTCCTTTACAGGCTTGCTTGGTTGGCCAAAAAGTGCGTATGCGTTTTTTCCTGAATATATTCAGGAAAAAACGCATACGCCCTTTTTGGCCAAGTGCATCATTGTCGACGTTGTGCCTCTTTTCCTATGCTTTCAGGGCAATTCCAGTCTACCCCCTGCAATCGTTTTCCTGAAATTCAGCCCCGCTTTCAAGTCCCCTTCGCAGGCTTACTTCAATATATTTTTGGAGGATAGCTGTCATTTATAACTCTGCAGGTTTGTGAAGTACAGTGCCCCTGAGCTCCTTTCTTCAACTCGCTTTCTTGTGAGCTGGGCACAAAACCGCAGGATTGCTTCAGGCCCTAATCTGTTTCCAGCAGGGCACACTGAGCCTTTGTTTAATTCCTCTTCCTGGTGGGCAATGAGCGTTACATTTGCCCGTGCAGACACCTACAGCTAGTCTCTCATTGGTTCTCCCTATTCCTGTTCATCTTGCACAGAAATGGCAAGCTGTGCCAAACAGGAGGTTAAAGGCACTGACTCTCCAAGCGGGGAGAGTGTTAGTAAAGCATCTGGAATGGTGAACCCGAGGACCAGGAAACGAAAACTGAGATGCATTTTAAATCATTTCCCAATCACACGGTGGACGATACTCTGGGTTTCCCATGCATGTTTTAGCTGGAGGAAGAATCCCTTGAACCTGGAGAGTTGGGACCCATGGAATGGGTACCATGCAGTATGACTTCAAAGGGTCTGCATTTGCTCACCGAAACTCACCAATGCTATCAGCCTGAAGTGTCCAGCCTTATGTCTCAACCAGCTCTGGGTGTAGATGTGGTCAATCCCGGTTGCATCACATGCCCTGAGTGAATTATTTAAGAATTGCTCTCTATTTCACTGTCTTTGTGTTTTGTTTTCGAAATTTATTTTGATAATGGGATTTATCGGATTTTCACTGCTGCGTTTCGGCCGCTGTACACACGCTTTATTCTCTTACGGAGACATATATATCCATGGGTTTTAAGATTCTTCCTAGTCAGGTATACTCCTAGGCGTTGAATATATGGTGTTGGGTCCATTTCGTTGAGCAAGTAGTAGGTCTTGTCTATTACATATTTGGCTTATGGAAAGTTATCTGTGCTAATTTCAGTCTCTGGTTTTATGCAGCACCCCAAGGCACCTTTCCCCATAAGCAAGCACTAGTTGGTTTTCTAAATTTGAGACCCTGTTCTGTTTTGTAATTCAGTTCATGTGTAGTCAAGTTTACATTCCGTGTATTAGTGATATCTTATGATGTTTCTTTTTTTGTGTGACGTAGTGCACGTTCAATCACCGTACCTGCATCCACTCACTATGCCGCTACAGGCCTGATGACACAGATTTCATTGCTGAGTGATATTGCATTGTACGTACGTGCCACAACTTCTTTATCCATTTTTGCTTTCTGGGATATTTACCTGATACTGTAGACGAGCTTCTTGGGAACACAGCCATCCCAAATATTGGGGTGGCTGTCTGTTTTTGATTTTAATTTCCGTAAGCTATAGGACCATAAGTGGAAGTGCCATAGGCTGTGTTGCTTTGTTTCTTACGTGTTTCAGGAAACACCATACACTTCTCCAGGGTGGCTGCTGGCAATTTACATCCTGCCAATCAGCATAACAAGGCTCCCTGTTCTCCATATCCTGTCCTACATGTCTGGATTTTACACTTTTTTCAGATGGCCCTTTTGCCCGGGGGGGCAGTGAGATTTCATTGTAGTGCAGATTTCCTTTACAGGCTTGCTTGGTTGGCCAAAAAGGGCGTATGCGTTTTTTCCTAAATATATTCAGGAAAAAACGCATACGCCCTTTTTGGCCAAGTGCATCATTGTCAACGTTGTGCCTCTTTTCCTATGCTTTCAGGGCAATTCCAGTCTACCCCCTGCAATCGTTTTCCTGAAATTCAGCCCCGCTTTCAAGTCCCCTTCGCAGGCTTACTTCAATATATTTTTGGAGGATAGCTGTCATTTATAACTCTGCAGGTTTGTGAAGTACAGTGCCCCTGAGCTCCTTTCTTCAACTCGCTTTCTTGTGAGCTGGGCACAAAACCGCAGGATTGCTTCAGGCCCTAATCTGTTTCCAGCAGGGCACACTGAGCCTTTGTTTAATTCCTCTTCCTGGTGGGCAATGAGCGTTACATTTGCCCGTGCAGACACCTACAGCTAGTCTCTCATTGGTTCTCCCTATTCCTGTTCATCTTGCACAGAAATGGCAAGCTGTGCCAAACAGGAGGTTAAAGGCATTGACTCTCCAAGCGGGGAGAGTGTTAGTAAAGCATCTGGAATGGTGAACCCGAGGACCAGGATACGAAAACTGAGATGCATTTTAAATCATTTCCCAATCACACGGTGGACGATACTCTGGGTTTCCCATGCATGTTTTAGCTGGAGGAAGAATGCCTTGAACCTGGAGAGTTGGGACCCATGGAATGGGTACCATGCAGTATGACTTCAAAGGGTCTGCATTTGCTCACCGAAACTCACCAGTTCTATCAGCCTGAAGTGTCCAGCCTTATGTCTCAAACAGCTCTGGGTGTAGATGTGGTCAATCCCGGTTGCATCACATGCCCTGAGTGAATTATTTAAGAATTGCTCTCTATTTCACTGTCTTTGTGTTTTGTTTTCGAAATTTATTTTGATAATGGGATTTATCGGATTTTCACTGCTGCATTTCCGCCGCTGTACACAAGCTTGATTCTCTTACGGAGACATATATATCCATGGGTTTTAAGATTCTTCCTAGTCAGGTATATTCCTAGGCGTTGAATATGTGGTGTTGAGTCCATTTCGTTGAGCAAGGAGTAGGTCTTGTCTATTACATATTTGGCTTATGGAATGTTATCTGTGCTAATTTCAGTCTCTGGTTTTATGTAGCACCCCAAGGCACCTATCCCCATAAGCAAGCACTAGTTGGTTTTCTAAATTTGAGACCCTGTTCTGTTTTGTAATTCAGTTCATGTGTAGTCAAGTTTACATTCCGTGTATTAGTGATATCTTATGATGTTTCTTTTTCTGTGTGACGTAGTTCACGTAGAATCACCGTACCTGCATCCACTTACTATGCCGCTACGGGCCTGATGACACAGATTTCATTGCTGAGTGATATTGCATTGCACGTACGTGCCACAACTTCTTTATCCATTTTTTGCTTTCTGGGATATTTACCTGATACTGTAGACGAGCTTCTTGTGAACACAGCCGTCCCAAATATTGGGGTGGCTGTCTGTTTTTGATTTTAATTTCCGTAAGCTATAGGACCATAAGTGGAAGTGCCATAGGCTGTGTTGCTTTGTTTCTTACGTGTTTCAGGAAACACCATACACTTCTCCAGGGTGGCTGCTGGCAATTTACATCCTGCCAATCAGCATAACAAGGCTCCCTGTTCTCCATATCCTGTCCTACCTTTCTGGATTTTACACTTTTTTCAGATGGCCCTTTTGCCCGGGGGGGGGGGCAGTGAGATTTCATTGTAGTGCAGATTTCCTTTACAGGCTTGCTTGGTTGGCCAAAAAGGGCGTATGCGTTTTTTCCTGAATATATTCAGGAAAAAACGCATACGCCCTTTTTGGCCAAGTGCATCATTGTCGACGTTGTGCCTCTTTTCCTATGCTTACAGGGCAATTCCAGTCTACCCCCTGCAATCGTTTTCCTGAAATTCTGCCCCGCTTTCAAGTCCCCTTCGCAGGCTTACTTCAATATATTTTTGGAGGATAGCTGTCATTTATAACTCTGCAGGTTTGTGAATTACAGTGCCCCTGAGCTCCTTTCTTCAACTCGCTTTCTTGTGAGCTGGGCACAAAACCGCAGGATTGCTTCAGGCCCTAATCTGTTTCCGGCAGGGCACGCTGAGCCTTTGGTTAATTCCTCTTCCTGGTGGGAAATGAGCGTTACATTTGCCCGTGCAGACACCTACAGCTAGTCTCTCATTGGTTCTCCCTATTCCTGTTCATCTTGCACAGAAATTGCAAGCTGTGCCAAAGAGGAGGTTAAAGGCACTGACTCTCTAAGCGGGGAGAGTGTTAGTAAAGCATTTGGAATGGTGAACCCGAGGACCAGGATACGAAAACTGAGATGCATTTTAAATCGTTTCCCAATCACACGGTGGACAATACTCTGGGTTTCCCATGCATGTTTTAGCTGGAGGAAGAATGCCTTGAACCTGGAGAGTTGGGACCCATGGAATGGGTACCATGCAGTATGACTTCAAAGGGTCTGCATTTGCTCACCGAAACTCACCAGTGCTATCAGCCAGAAGTGTCCAGCCTTATGTCTCAACCAGCTCTGGGTGTAGATGTGGTCAATCCCGGTTGCATCACATGCCCTGAGTGAATTATTTAAGAATTGCTCTCTATTTCACTGTCTTTGTGTTTTGTTTTCGAAATTTATTTTGATAATGGGATTTATCGGATTTTCACTGCTGCATTCCCGCCGCTGTACACACGCTTGATTCTCTTACGGAGACATATATATCCATGGGTTTTAAGATTCTTCCTAGTCAGGTATATTCCTAGGCGTTGAATATGTGGTGTTGAGTCCATTTCGTTGAGCAAGGAGTAGGTCTTGTCTATTACATATTTGGCTTATGGAATGTTATCTGTGCTAATTTCAGTCTCTGGTTTTATGCAGCACCCCAACGCACCTTTCCCCATAAGCAAGCACTAGTTGGTCTTCTAAATTTGAGACCCTGTTCTGTTTTGTAATTCAGTTCATGTGTAGTCAACTTTACATTCCGTGTATTAGTGATATCTTATGATGTTTCTTTTTCTGTGTGACGTAGTTCACGTAGAATCACCGTACCTGCATCCACTCACTATGCCGCTACGGGCCTGATGACACAGATTTCATTGCTGAGTGATATTGCATTGCACGTACGTGCCACAACTTCTTTATCCATTTTTTGCTTTCTGGGATATTTACCTGATACTGTAGACGAGCTTCTTGTGAACACAGCCATCCCAAATATTGGGGTGGCTGTCTGTTTTTGATTTTAATTTTCGTAAGCTATAGGACCATAAGTGGAAGTGCCATAGGCTGTGTTGCTTTGTTTCTTACGTGTTTCAGGAAACACCATACACTTCTCCAGGGTGGCTGCTGGCATTTACATCCTGCCAATCAGCATAACAAGGCTCCCTGTTCTCCATATCCTGTCCTACCTTTCTGGATTTTACACTTTTTTCAGATGGCCCTTTTGCCCGGGGGGGCAGTGAGATTTCATTGTAGTGCAGATTTCCTTTACAGGCTTGCTTGGTTGGCCAAAAAGTGCGTATGCGTTTTTTCCTGAATATATTCAGGAAAAAACGCATACGCCCTTTTTGGCCAAGTGCATCATAGTCGACGTTGTGCCTCTTTTCCTATGCTTTCAGGGCAATTCCAGTCTACCCCCTGCAATCGTTTTCCTGAAATTCAGCCCCGCTTTCAAGTCCCCTTCGCAGGCTTACTTCAATATATTTTTGGAGGATAGCTGTCATTTATAACTCTGCAGGTTTGTGAAGTACAGTGCCCCTGAGCTCCTTTCTTCAACTCGCTTTCTTGTGAGCTGGGCACAAAACCGCAGGATTGCTTCAGGCCCTAATCTGTTTCCAGCAGGGCACACTGAGCCTTTGTTTAATTCCTCTTCCTGGTGGGCAATGAGCGTTACATTTGCCCGTGCAGACTCCTACAGCTAGTCTCTCATTGGTTCTCCCTATTCCTGTTCATCTTGCACAGAAATGGCAAGCTGTGCCAAACAGGAGGTTAAAGGCACTGACTCTCCAAGCGGGGAGAGTGTTAGTAAAGCATCTGGAATGGTGAACCCGAGGACCAGGAAACGAAAACTGAGATGCATTTTAAATCATTTCCCAATCACACGGTGGACGATACTCTGGGTTTCCCATGCATGTTTTAGCTGGAGGAAGAATCCCTTGAACCTGGAGAGTTGGGACCCATGGAATGGGTACCATGCAGTATGACTTCAAAGGGTCTGCATTTGCTCACCGAAACTCACCAATGCTATCAGCCTGAAGTGTCCAGCCTTATGTCTCAACCAGCTCTGGGTGTAGATGTGGTCAATCCCGGTTGCATCACATGCCCTGAGTGAATTATTTAAGAATTGCTCTCTATTTCACTGTCTTTGTGTTTTGTTTTCGAAATTTATTTTGATAATGGGATTTATCGGATTTTCACTGCTGCGTTTCGGCCGCTGTACACACGCTTTATTCTCTTACGGAGACATATATATCCATGGGTTTTAAGATTCTTCCTAGTCAGGTATACTCCTAGGCGTTGAATATATGGTGTTGGGTCCATTTCGTTGAGCAAGGAGTAGGTCTTGTCTATTACATATTTGGCTTATGGAAAGTTATCTGTGCTAATTTCAGTCTCTGGTTTTATGCAGCACCCCAAGGCACCTTTCCCCATAAGCAAGCACTAGTTGGTTTTCTAAATTTGAGACCCTGTTCTGTTTTGTAATTCAGTTCATGTGTAGTCAAGTTTACATTCCGTGTATTAGTGATCTTATGATGTTTCTTTTTTTGTGTGACGTAGTGCACGTTCAATCACCGTACCTGCATCCACTCACTATGCCGCTACGGGCCTGATGACACAGATTTCATTGCTGAGTGATATTGCATTGTACATACGTGCCACAACTTCTTTATCCATTTTTGCTTTCTGGGATATTTACCTGATACTGTAGACGAGCTTCTTGGGAACACAGCCATCCCAAATATTGGGGTGGCTGTCTGTTTTTGATTTTAATTTCCGTAAGCTATAGGACCATAAGTGGAAGTGCCATAGGCTGTGTTGCTTTGTTTCTTACGTGTTTCAGGAAACACCATACACTTCTCCAGGGTGGCTGCTGGCAATTTACATCCTGCCAATCAGCATAACAAGGCTCCCTCTTCTCCATATCCTGTCCTACCTTTCTGGATTTTACACTTTTTTCAGATGGCCCTTTTGCCCGGGGGGGGGGCAGTGAGATTTCATTGTAGTGCAGATTTCCTTTACAGGCTTGCTTGGTTGGCCAAAAAGGGCGTATGCGTTTTTTCCTGAATATATTCAGGAAAAAACGCATACGCCCTTTTTGGCCAAGTGCATCATTGTCGACGTTGTGCCTCTTTTCCTATGCTTTCAGGGCAATTCCAGTCTACCCCCTGCAATCGTTTTCCTGAAATTCAGCCCCGCTTTCAAGTCCCCTTCGCAGGCTTACTTCAATATATTTTTGGAGGATAGCTGTCATTTACAACTCTGCAGATTTGTGAAGTACAGTGCCCCTGAGCTCCTTTCTTCAACTCGCTTTCTTGTGAGCTGGGCACAAAACCGCAGCATTGCTTCAGGCCCTAATCTGTTTCCAGCAGGGCACACTGAGCCTTTGTTTAATTCCTCTTCCTGGTGGGCAATGAGCGTTACATTTGCCCGTGCAGACACCTACAGCTAGTCTCTCATTGGTTCTCCCTATTCCTGTTCATCTTGCACAGAAATGGCAAGCTGTGCCAAACAGGAGGTTAAAGGCACTGACTCTCCAAGCGGGGAGAGTGTTAGTAAAGCATCTGGAATGGTGAACCCGAGGACCAGGATACGAAAACTTAGATGCATTTTAAATCGTTTCCCAATCACACGGTGGACAATACTCTGGGTTTCCCATGCATGTTTTAGCTGGAGGAAGAATGCCTTGAACCTGGAGAGTTGGGACCCATGGAATGGGTACCATGCAGTATGACTTCAAAGGGTCTGCATTTGCTCACCGAAACTCACCAGTGCTATCAGCCAGAAGTGTCCAGCCTTATGTCTCAACCAGCTCTGGGTGTAGATGTGGTCAATCCCGGTTGCATCACATGCCCTGAGTGAATTATTTAAGAATTGCTCTCTATTTCACTGTCTTTGTGTTTTGTTTTCGAAATTTATTTTGATAATGGGATTTATCGGATTTTCACTGCTGCATTCCCGCCGCTGTACACACGCTTGATTCTCTTACGGAGACATATATATCCATGGGTTTTAAGATTCTTCCTAGTCAGGTATATTCCTAGGCGTTGAATATGTGGTGTTGAGTCCATTTCGTTGAGCAAGGAGTAGGTCTTGTCTATTACATATTTGGCTTACGGAATGTTATCTGTGCTAATTTCAGTCTCTGGTTTTATGCAGCACCCCAACGCACCTTTCCCCATAAGCAAGCACTAGTTGGTTTTCTAAATTTGAGACCCTGTTCTTTTTTGTAATTCAGTTCATGTGTAGTCAAGTTTACATTCCGTGTATTAGTGATATCTTATGATGTTTCTTTTTCTGTGTGACGTAGTTCACGTAGAATCACCGTACCTGCATCCACTTACTATGCCGCTACGGGCCTGATGTCACAGATTTCATTGCTGAGTGATATTGCATTGCACGTACGTGCCACAACTTCTTTATCCATTTTTTGCTTTCTGGGATATTTACCTGATACTGTAGACGAGCTTCTTGTGAACACAGCCGTCCCAAATATTGGGGTGGCTGTCTGTTTTTGATTTTAATTTCCGTAAGCTATAGGACCATAAGTGGAAGTGCCATAGGCTGTGTTGCTTTGTTTCTTACGTGTTTCAGGAAACACCATACACTTCTCCAGGGTGGCTGCTGGCAATTTACATCCTGCCAATCAGCATAACAAGGCTCCCTGTTCTCCATATCCTGTCCTACCTTTCTGGATTTTACACTTTTTTAAGATGGCCCTTTTGCCCGGGGGGGCAGTGAGATTTCATTGTAGTGCAGATTTCCTTTACAGGCTTGCTTGGTTGGCCAAAAAGGGCGTATGCGTTTTTTCCTGAATATATTCAGGAAAAAACGCATACGCCCTTTTTGGCCAAGTGCATCATTGTCGACGTTCTGCCTCTTTTCCTACGCTTACAGGGCAATTCCAGTCTACCACCTGCAATCGTTTTCCTGAAATTCTGCCCCGCTTTCAAGTCCCCTTCGCAGGCTTACTTCAATATATTTTTGGAGGATAGCTGTCATTTATAACTCTGCAGGTTTGTGAATTACAGTGCCCCTGAGCTCCTTTCTTCAACTCGCTTTCTTGTGAGCTGGGCACAAAACCGCAGGATTGCTTCAGGCCCTAATCTGTTTCCGGCAGGGCACGCTGAGCCTTTGGTTAATTCCTCTTCCTGGTGGGAAATGAGCGTTACTTTTGCCCGTGCAGACACCTACAGCTAGTCTCTCATTGGTTCTCCCTATTCCTGTTCATCTTGCACAGAAATGGCAAGCTGTGCCAAACAGGAGGTTAAAGGCACTGACTCTCCAAGCGGGAAGAGTTTTAGTAAAGCATCTGGAATGGTGAACCCGAGGACCAGGATACGAAAACTGAGATGCATTTTAAATCGTTTCCCAATCACACGGTGGACGATACTCTGGGTTTCCCATGCATGTTTTAGCTGGAGGAAGAATGCCTTGAACCTGGAGAGTTGGGACCCATGGAATAGGTACCATGCAGTATGATTTCAAAGTGTCTGCATTTGCTCACCGAAACTCACCAGTGCTATCAGCCAGAAGTGTCTAGCCTTATGTCTCAATCAGCTCTGGGTGTAGATGTGGTCAATCCCGGTTGCATCACATGCCCTGAGTGAATTATTTAAGAATTGCTCTCTATTTCACTGTCTTTGTGTTTTGTTTTCGAAATTTATTTTGATAATGGGATTTATCGGATTTTCACTGCTGCGTATCGGCCGCTGTACACATGCTTGATTCTCTTACGGAGACATATATATCCATGGGTTTTAAGATTCTTCCTAGTCAGGTATATTCCTAGGCGTTGAATATGTGGTGTTGAGTCCATTTCGTTGAGCAAGGAGTAGGTCTTGTCTATTACATATTTGGCTTATGGAAAGTTATCTGTGCTAATTTCAGTCTCTGGTTTTATGCAGCACCCCAACGCACCTTTCCCCATAAGCAAGCACTAGTTGGTTTTCTAAATTTGAGACCCTGTTCTGTTTTGTAATTCAGTTCATGTGTAGTCAAGTTTACATTCCGTGTATTAGTGATATCTTATGATGTTTCTTTTTCTGTGTGACGTAGTTCACGTAGAATCACCGTACCTGCATCCACTCACTATGCCGCTACGGGCCTGATGACACAGATTTCATTGCTGAGTGATATTGCATTGCACGTACGTGCCACAACTTCTTTATCCATTTTTTGCTTTCTGGGCTATTTATCTGGTACTGTAGACGAGTTCTTGTGAACACAGCCGTCCAAAACTTTGGGGTGGCTCTCTGTTTTTGATTTTAATTTCCCTAAGGAATAGGACCATAAGTGCAATTGCCATAGGCTGTGTTGCTTTATTTCTTACGTGTTTCAGGAAACACCATACACTTCTCCAGGGTGGCTGTTGGCAATTTACATCCTGCCAATCAGCATAACAAGGCTCCCTCTTCTCCATATCCTGTCCTACCTTTCTGGATTTTACACTTTTTTCAGATGGCCCTCTTGCCCGGGGGGCAGTGAGACTTCATTGTAGTGCAGATTTCCTTTACAGGCTTGCTTGGTTGGCCAAAAAGGGCGTATGCGTTTTTTCCTGAATATATTCAGGAAAAAACGCATACGCCCTTTTTGGCCTAGCGCATCATTGTCGACGTTGTGCCTCTTTTCCTATGCTTTCAGGGCAATTCCAGTCTACCCCCTGCAATCGTTTACCTGAAATTCTGCCCCGCTTTCAAGTCCCCTACGCAGGCTTACTTCAATATATTTTTGGAGGATAGCTGTCACTTATAACTCTGCAGGTTTGTGAATTACAGTGCCCCTGAGCTCCTTTCTTCAACTCGCTTTCTTGTGAGCTGGGCACAAAACCGCAGGATTGCTTCAGGCCCTAATCTGTTTCCAGCAGGGCACACTGAGCCTTTGTTTAATTCCTCTTCCTGGTGGGCAATGAGCGTTACATTTGCCCGTGCAGACACCTACAGCTAGTCTCTCATTGGTTCTCCCTATTCCTGTTCATCTTGCACAGAAATTGCAAGCTCTGCCAAACAGGAGGTTAAAGGCACTGACTCTCCGAGCAGGGAGAGTGTTAGTAAAGCATCTGGAATGGTGAACCCGAGAACAAGGATACGAAAACTGAGATGCATTTTAAATCGTTTCCCAATCACACGGTGGATGATACTCTGGTTTTCCCATGCATGTTTTAGCTGGAGGAAGAATCCCTTGAACCTGGAGAGTTGGGACCCATGGAATGGGTACCATGCAGTATGACTTCAAAGGGTCTGCATTTGCTCACCGAAACTCACCAATGCTATCAGCCTGAAGTGTGCAGCCTTATGTCTCAACCAGCTCTGGGTGTAGATGTGGTCAATCCCGGTTGCATCACATGCCCTGAGTGAATTATTTAAGAATTGCTCTCTATTTCACTGTCTTTGTGTTTTGTTTCCGAAATTTATTTTGATAATGGGATTTATCGGATTTTCACTGCTGCGTTTCGGCCGCTGTACACACACTTGATTCTCTTACGGAGACATATATATCCATGGGTTTTAAGATTCTTCCTAGTCAGGTATATTCCTAGGCGTTGAATATGTGGTGTTGGGTCCATTTCGTTGAGCAGGGAGTAGGTCTTGTCTATTACATATTTGGCTTATGGAAAGTTATCTGTGCTAATTTCAGTCTCTGGTTTTATGCAGCACCCCAAGTCACCTTTCACCATAAGCAAGCACTAGTTGGTTTTCTAAATTTGACACCCTGTTCTGTTTTGTAATTCAGTTCATGTGTAGTCAAGTTTACATTCCGTGTATTAGTGATATCTTATGATGTTTCTTTTTCTGTGTGACGTAGTTCACGTAGAATCACCGTACCTGCATCCACTCACTATGCCGCTACGGGCCTGATGACACAGATTTCATTGCTGAGTGATATTGCATTGTACGTACGTGCCACAACTTCTTTATCCATTTTTGCTTTCTGGGATATTTACCTGTTACTGTAGACGAGCTTCTTGTGAACACAGCCGTCTCAAATATTGGGGTGGCTGTCTGTTTTTGATTTTAATTTCCGTAAGCTATAGGACCATAAGTGGAAGTGCCATAGGCTGTGTTGCTTTGTTTCTTAACGTCTTTCAGGAAACACCATACACTTCTCCAGGGTGGCTGCTGGCAATTTACATCCTGCCAATCAGCATAACAAGGCTCCCTGTTCTCCATATCCTGTCCTACCTTTCGGGATTTTACACTTTTTTCAGATGGACCTTGTGCCCGGGGGGCAGTGAGACGTCATTGTGGTGCAGATTTCCTTTACAGGCTTGCTTGGTTGGCCAAAAAGGGCGTATGCGTTTTTTCCTGAATATATTCAGGAAAAAACGCATACGCCCTTTTTGGCCAAGTGCATCATTGTCGACGTTCTGCCTCTTTTCCTATGCTTTCAGGGCAATTCCAGTCTACCCCTGCAATCGTTTTCCTGAAATTCTGCCCCGCTTTCAAGTCTCCTTCGCAGGCTTACTTCAATATATTTTTGGAGGATAGCTGTCATTTATAACTCTGCAGGTTTGTGAATTACAGTGCCCCTGAGCTCCTTTCTTCAACTCGCTTTCTTGTGAGCTGGGCACAAAACCGCAGGATTGCTTCAGGCCCTAATCTGTTTTCAGCAGGGCACACGGAGCCTTTGTTTAATTCCTCTTCCTGGTCGGCAATGAGCGTTACATTTGCCCGTGCAGACACCTACAGCTAGTCTCTCATTGGTTCTCCCTATTCCTGTTCATCTTGCACAGAAATTGCAAGCTGTGCCAAAGAGGAGGTTAAAGGCACTGACTCTCCAAGCGGGGAGAGTGTTAGTAAAGCATCTGGAATGGTGAACCCGAGGACCAGGATACGAAAACTGAGATGCATTTTAAATCGTTTCCCAATCACACGATGGACGATACTCTGGGTTTCCCATGCATGTTTTAGCTGGAGGAAGAATGCCTTGAACCTGGAGAGTTGGGACCCATGGAATGGGTACCATGCAGTATGACTTCAAAGGGTCTGCATTTGCTCACCGAAACTCACCAATGCTATCAGCCTGAAGTGTCCAGCCTTATGTCTCAACCAGCTCTGGGTGTAGATGTGATCAATCCCGGTTGCATCACATGCTCTGAGTGAATTAGTTAAGAATTGCTCTCTATTTCACTGTCTTTCTGTTTTGTTTTTGAAATTTATTTTGATAATGGGATTTATGGAATTTTCACTGCTGCGTTTCGGCCGCTGTACACACGCTTGATTCTCTTACGGAGACATATATATCCATGGGTTTTAAGATTCTTCCTAGTCAGGTATATTCCTAGGCGTTGAATATGTGGTGTTGAGTCCATTTCGTTGAGCAATGAGTAGCTCTTGTCTATTACATATTTGGCTTATGGAATGTTATCTGTGCTAATTTCAGTCTCTAGTTTTATGCAGCACCCCAAGGCGCCTTTCCCCATAAGCAAGCACTAGTTGGTTTTCTAAATTTGAGACCCTGTTCTGTTTTGTAATTCAGTTCATGTGTAGTCAAGTTTACATTCCGTGTATTAGTGATATCTTATGATGTTTCTTTTTCTGTGTGACGTAGTTCACGTAGAATCACCGTACCTGCATCCACTCACTATGCCGCTACGGGCCCGATCACACAGATTTCATTGCTGAGTGATATTGCATTGCATGTACGTGCCACAACTTCTTTATCCATTTTTTGCTTTCTGGGATATTTACCTGGTACTGTAGACGAGCTTCTTGGGAACACAGCCGTCCCAAACTTTGGGGTGGCTCTCTGTTTTTGATTTTAATTTCCCTAAGGAATAGGACCATAAGTGCAATTGCCATAGGCTGTGTTGCTTTATTTCTTACGTGTTTCAGGAAACACCATACACTTCTCCAGGGTGGCTGTTGGCAATTTACATCCTGCCAATCAGCATAACAAGGCTCCCTGTTCTCCATATCCTGTCCTACCTTTCTGGATTTTACACTTTTTTCAGATGGCCCTCTTGTCCGGGGGGCAGTGAGACTTCATTGTAGTGCAGATTTCCTTTACAGGCTTGCTTGGTTGGCCAAAAAGGGCGTATGCGTTTTTTCCTGAATATATTCAGGAAAAAACGCATACGCCCTTTTTGGCCAAGTGCATCATTGTCGACGTTCTGCCTCTTTTCCTATGCTTTCAGGGCAATTCCAGTCTACCCCCTGCAATCGTTTTCCTGAAATTCTGCCCCGCTTTCAAGTCCCCTACGCAGGCTTACTTCAATATACTTTTGGAAGATAGCTGTCATTTATAACTCTGCAGGTTTGTGAATTACAGTGCCCCTGAGCTCCTTTCTTCAACTCGCTTTCTTGTGAGCTGGGCACAAAACCGCAGGATTGCTTCAGGCCCTAATCTGTTTCCAGCAGGGCACACTGAGCCTTTGTTTAAATCCTCTTCCTGGTGGGCAATGAGCGTTACATTTGCCCGTGCAGACACCTACAGCTAGTCTCTCATTGGTTCTCCCTATTCCTGTTCATCTTGCACAGAAATTGCAAGCTCTGCCAAACAGGAGGTTAAAGGCACTGACTCTCCGAGCAGGGAGAGTGTTAGTAAAGCATCTGGAATGGTGAACCCGAGGACAAGGATACGAAAACTGAGATGCATTTTAAATCGTTTCCCAATCACACGGTGGATGATACTCTGGTTTTCCCATGCATGTTTTAGCTGGAGGAAGAATCCCTTGAACCTGGAGAGTTGGGACCCATGGAATGGGTACCATGCAGTATGACTTCAAAGGGTCTGCATTTGCTCACCGAAACTCACCAATGCTATCAGCCTGAAGTGTCCAGCCTTATGTCTCAACCAGCTCTGGGTGTAGATGTGGTAAATCCCGGTTGCATCACATGCCCTGAGTGAATTATTTAAGAATTGCTCTCTATTTCACTGTCTTTGTGTTTTGTTTTCGAAATTTATTTTGATAATGGGATTTATCGGATTTTCACTGCTGCGTTTCGGCCGCTGTACACACGCTTGATTCTCTTACGGAGACATATATATCCATGGGTTTTAAGATTCTTCCTAGTCAGCTATATTCCTAGGCGTTGAATATGTGGTGTTGAGTCCATTTCGTTGAGCAAGGAGTAGGTCTTGTCTATTACATATTTGGCTTATGGAATGTTATCTGTGCTAATTTCAGTCTCTGGTTTTATGCAGCACCCCATGGCACCTTTCCCCATAAGCAAGCACTAGTTGGTTTTCTAAATTTGAGACCCTGTTCTGTTTTGTAATTCAGTTCATGTGTAGTCAAGTTTACATTCCGTGTATTAGTGATATCTTATGATGTTTCTTTTTCTGTGTGACGTAGTTCACGTAGAATCACCGTACCTGCATCCATTCACTATGCCGCTACGGGCCTGATGACACAGATTTCATTGCTGAGTGATACTGCATTGCACGTACGTGCCACAACTTCTTTATCCATTTTTTGCTTTCTGGGATATTTACCTGATACTGTAGACGAGCTTCTTGTGAACACAGCCGTCCCAAATATTGGGGTGGCTGTCTGTTTTTGATTTTAATTTCGGTAAGCTATAGGACCATAAGTGGAAGTGCCATAGGCTGTGTTGCTTTGTTTCTTACGTGTTTCAGGAAACACCATACACTTCTCCAGGGTGGCTGCTGGCAATTTACATCCTGCCAATCAGCATAACAAGGCTCCCTGTTCTCCATATCCTGTCCTACATTTCTGGATTTTACACTTTTTTCAGATGGCCCTTTTGCCCGGGGGGCAGTGAGACTTCATTGTAGTGCAGATTTCCTTTACAGGCTTGCTTGGTTGGCCAAAAAGTGCGTATGCGTTGTTTCCTGAATATATTCAGGAAAAAGCGCATACGCACTTTTTGGCCAAGTGCATCATTGTCGCGTTGTGCCTCTTTTCCTATGCTTTCAGGGCAATTCCAGTCTACCCCCTGCAATCGTTTTCCTGAAATTCAGCCCCGCTTTCAAGTCCCCTTCGCAGGCTTACTTCAATATATTTTTGGAGGATAGCTGTCATTTATAACTCTGCAGGTTTGTGAATTACAGTGCCCCTGAGCTCCTTTCTTCAACTCGCTTTCTTGTGAGCTGGGCACAAAACCGCAGGATTGCTTCAGGCCCTAATCTGTTTCAAGCAGGGCACACTGAGCCTTTGGTTAATTCCTCTTCCTGGTCGGCAATGAGTGTTACATTTGCCCGTGCAGACACCTATAGCTAGTCTCTCATTGTTTCTCCCTATTCCTGTTCATCTTGCACAGAAATTGCAAGCTGTGCCAAACAGGAGGTTAAAGGCACTGACTCTCCAAGCAGGGAGAGTGTTAGTAAAGCATCTGGAATGGTGAACCCGAGGACCAGGATACGAAAACTGAGATGCATTTTAAATCGTTTCCCAATCACACGGTGGACCATACTGTGGGTTTCCCATGCATGTTTTAGCTGGAGGAAGAATCCCTTGAACCTGAAGAGTTGGGACCCATGGAATAGGTACCATGCAGTATGACTTCAAAGGGTCTGCATTTGCTCACCGAAACTCACAAATGCTATCAGCCTGTAGTGTCCAGCCTTATGTCTCAAGCAGCTCTGGGTGTAGATGTGGTCAATCCCGGTTGCATCACATGCCCTGAGTGAATTATTTAAGAATCGCTCTCTATTTCACTGTCTTTGTGTTTTGTTTTCGAAATTTATTTTGATAATGGGATTTATCGGATTTTCACTGCTGCGTATCGGCCGCTGTACACACGCTTGATTCTCTTACGGAGTCATATATAACCATGGGTTTTAAGATTCTTCCTAGTCAGGTATATTCCTAGGCGTTGAATATGTGGTGTTGAGTCCATTTCGTTGAGCAAGGAGTAGGTCTTGTCTATTACATATTTGTCTTATGGAATGTTATCTGTACTAATTTCAGTCTCTGGTTTTATGCAGCACCCCAAGGCACCTTTCCCCATAAGCAAGCACTAGTTGGTTTTCTAAATTTGAGACCCTGTTCTGTTTTGTAATTCAGTTCATGTGTAGTCAAGTTTACATTCCGTGTATTAGTGATATCTTATGATGTTTCTTTTTCTGTGTGACGTAGTTCACGTAGAATAACCGTACCTGCATCCACTCACTATGCCGCTACGGGCCTGATCACACAGATTTCATTGCTGAGTGATATTGCATTGTACGTACGTGCCACAACTTCTTTATCCATTTTTTGCATTCTGGGATATTTACCTGGTAATGTAGACGAGCTTCTTGTGAACACAGCCATCCCAAATATTGGGGTGGCTGTCTGTTTTTGATTTTAATTTCCGTAAGCTATAGGACCATAAATGGAAGTGCCATAGGCTGTGTTGCTTTGTTTCTTACGTGTTTCAGGAAACACCATAAACTTCTCCAGGGTGGCTGCTGGCAATTTACATCCTGCCAATCAGCATAACAAGGCTCTCTGTTCTCCATATCCTGTCCTAACTTTCTGGATTTTACACTTTTTTCAGATGGCCCTTTTGCCCGGGGGGGGGGGCAGTGAGACTTCATTGTAGTGCAGATTTCCTTTACAGGCTTGCTTGGTTGGCCAAAAAGGGCGTATGCCTTTTTTCCTGAATATATTCAGGAAAAAACGCATACGCCCTTTTTGGCCAAGTGCATCATTGTCGACGTTCTGCCTCTTTTCCTATGCTTTCAGGGCAATTCCAGTCTACCCCCTGCAATCGTTTTCCTGAAATTCTGCCCCGCTTTCAAGTCCCCTTCGCAGGCTTACTTCAATATATTTTTGGAGGATAGCTGTCATTTATAACTCTGCAGGTTTGTGAAGTACAGTGCCCCTGAGCTCCTTTCTTCAACTCGCTTTCTTGTGAGCTGGGCACAAAACCGCAGGATTGCTTCAGGCCGTAATCTGTTTCCGGCAGGGCACGCTGAGCCTTTGGTTAATTCCTCTTCCTGGTGGGAAATGAGCATTACATTTGCCCGTGCAGACACCTATAGCTAGTCTCTCATTGGTTCTCCCTATTCCTGTTCATCTTGCACAGAAATTGCAAGCTGTGCCAAAGAGGAGGTTAAAGGCACTGACTCTCCAAACGGGGAGAGTGTTAGTAAAGCATCTGGAATGGTGAACCCGAGGACCAGGATACGAAAACTGAGATGCATTTTAAATCGTTTCCAATCACACGGTGGATGATACTCTGGGTTTCCCATGCATGTTTTAGCTGGAGGGAGAATCCCTTGAACCTGGAGAGTTGGGACCCATGGAATGGGTACCATGCAGTATGACTTCAAAGGGTCTGCATTTGCTCACCGAAACTCACCAATGCTATCAGCCTGAAGTGTCCAGCCTTATGTCTCAACCAGCTCTGGGTGTAGATGTGGTCAATCCCGGTTGCATCACATGCCCTGAGTGAATTATTTAAGAATTGCTCTCTATTTCACTGTCTTTGTGTTTTGTTTCCGAAATTTATTTTGATAATGGGATTTATCGGATTTTCACTGCTGCATTTCGGCTGCTGTACACACGCTTGAATCTCTTACGGAGACATATATATCCATGGGTTTTAAGGTTCTTCCTAGTCAGGTATATTCCTAGGCGTTGAATATGTGGTGTTGGGTCCATTTCGTTGAGCAAGGAGTAGGTCTTGTCTATTACATATTTGGCTTATGGAAAGTTATCTGTGCTAATTTCAGTCTCTGGTTTTATGCAGCACCCCAAGGCACCTTTCCCCATAAGCAAGCACTAGTTGGTTTTCTAAATTTGAGACCCTGTTCTGTTTTGTAATTCAGTTCATGTGTAGTCAAGTTTACATTCCGTGTATTAGTGATATCTTATGATGTTTCTTTTTCTGTGTGACGTAGTTCACGTAGATTCACCGTATCTGCATCCACTCACCATGCCGCTACGGGCCTCATGACACAGATTTCTTTGCTGAGTGATATTGCATTGTACATACGTGCCACAACTTCTTTATCCATTTTTTGCTTTCTGGGATATTTACCTGATACTGTAGACGAGCTTCTTGTGAACACAGCCGTCCCAAATATTGGGGTGGCTGTCTGTTTTTGATTTTAATTTCCGTAAGCTATAGGACCATAAGTGGAAGTGCCATAGGCTGTGTTGCTTTGTTTCTTACGTGTTTCAGGAAACACCATACACTTCTCCAGGGTGGCTGCTGGCAATTTACATCCTGCCAATCAGCATAACAAGGCTCCCTGTTCTCCATATCCTGTCCTACCTTTCTGGATTTTACACTTTTTTCAGATGGCCCTTTTGCCCAGGGGGCAGTTAGACTTCATTGAAGTGCAGATTTCCTTTACAGGCTTGCTTGGTTTGCGAAAAAGGGCGTATGCGTTTTTTCCTGAATATATTCAGGAAAAAATGCATACGCACTTTTTGGCCAAGTGCACCATTGTTGACGTTCTGCCTCTTTTCCTATGCTCTCTGGGCAATTCCAGTCTACCCCCTGCAATCGTTTTCCTGAAATTCTGTCCCGCTTTCAAGTCCCCTTCGCAGGCTTACTTCAATATATTTTTGCAGGATAGCTGTCATTTATAACTCTGCAGGTTTGTGAATTACAGTGCCCCTGAGCTCCTTTCTTCAACTCGCTTTCTTGTGAGCTGGGCACAAAACCGCAGGATTGCTTCAGGCCCTAATCTGTTTCCGGCAGGGCACGCTGAGCCTTTGGTTAATTCCTCTTCCTGGTGGGAAATGAGCCTTACATTTGCCCGTGCAGACACCTATAGCTAGTCTCTCATTGGTTCTCCCTATTCCTGTTCATCTTGCGCAGAAATTGCAAGCTGTGCCAAACAGGAGGTTAAAGGCACTGACTCTCCAAGCGGGGAGAGTGTTATTAAACCGTCTGGAATGGTGAACCCGAGGACCAGGATACGAAAACTGAGATGCATTTTAAATCGTTTCCCAATCACACGGTGGACCATACTCGCCGTTTCCCACGCATGTTTTAGCTGAAGAAAGAATCCCTTGAACCTGGAGAGTTGGGACCCTTGGAATGGGTACCATGCAGTATGACTTCAAAGGATCTGCATTTGTTCACCGAAACTCACCAATGCTATCAGCCTGAAGTGTCCAGCCTTATGTCTCAACCAGCTCTGGGTGTAGATGTGGTAAATCCAGGTTGCATCACATGCCCTGAGTGAATTATTTAAGAATTGCTTCCTATTTCACTGTCATTGTGTTTTGTTTTTGAAATTTATTTTAATAATGGGATTTATCGGATTTTCACTGCTTCGTTTATGCCGCTGTACACGCGCTTGATTCTGTTACGGAGACATATAAGTCCATGGGTTTTAAGATTCTTACTAATCCGGTATATTCTTAGGCCTTGAATATGGCGTGTGGAGTCCATTTCGTTGAGCAAGGAGTAGGTCTTGACTATTACATATTTGGCTTATGGAATGGTATCTGTGCTAATTTCAATCTCTGGTTTTATGCAGCACCCCAACTCACCTTTCCCCTTAAGGAAGCATAAGTTGGTTTTCTTAATTTGAAACCCTCTTCTCTTTTGTAATTCAGTTCATGTGTAGCCATGTTAACATTCCATGTATTAGTGATATCTTATGTCTTTTTCTTTTTGAATTATGTGACTTCGAATGATCACACGTAACTCCTCTTGAGTTGTTATAACTGGCCGTATTTCATTGATTTCCAGGCTGAGTAATATTCCACTCTACATAAGCACCACATCTCTGTCCGTTTTTTCTCTGCAGATACTTTAAGTTATATCCTAGTCGAGGATCTTTTAAACAGAGAGGTGGTAAACATTGGGGTGCCTGTGTCCTCTCGATTTTTGTTTTTCCCAAGATATACGTCCATGAGTGCAAGTGCCCTGTGCTCGGTAGCTCATTTTTTAGATGCTTTAGTAAACACAATAGACTTATCCAGAGTGACCGTTGGCAATATACATTTCCACTATAAGACTCACAGGGCTCCCTTTTCTCCTTGCCCTGTCCTGCATTTCTGGTGTTTACACTTTATGAGGACGGCTCTTCTGACTGATGCAAAGTGATATGTTTTGTAGTATTGATTTCCAGTGCCCACCTGTTTGGTTGGCTAAAAAAGTGTATGCCCTTTTCTTGAATATATACAGAAAAAGACGCATACACCCTTTTTGGCCAACTGCAATGTTGGCAATGTTCAGCCCCTTTTCTTGTGCTTAATGGCGAGTCCTTTCTACCTCTTCCAATCCCTTTCCTGCCATTCTCCGTTGCTTACAAGTCCTTTTCTCTGACTTTCCTCAAGACATTTTTCATTGATAGATATTTTCAATTCTGCAGTTTTGTGAATTTTAGTGCCCCTGAGTTCCATTTTCCAACTTGTGTTTATGGGAACTGGCCACAAAGCATCAGGATTCCTCAAGCCCTATTCTGTTTCCATGGGCAACCCTAGCCTTTGGTCAATTCGTCTTCCTGATTGGAAATTAGAGTGGCATGTGCCTGTCCGAACACCTAGGACTTGTCTCTCATTGTTCCTCCTCCTTCTGCTTCATCCTCTGGACAAATTCCAAACTGTATGCAACAGGATGTTGACAGTGCTGACATCTCCAAGTGGGGAGACTGTTAGTAAAGACGCTGGAGTGGTGAACCCTAGCACCAAGAGATGAGGAGATGAGATGCCTTTTCCAAACTTTTCCCGATCAGACGGTATACCATCCTCTGGGTGTGACAGGCATGTTTTAGGTGTAGGAAGGGTCCCATTCATGTGAGGAGAACACCAGGGGATTTTAAATATCAGTGTCTCTCCGCAACCCAAACTGGGGAATTTTTTAAGCTACGGCTACACATATGTTCATTAAGGGCCTTGGGAAGTAGGCAGAGTCCAAACTTTAGATGATTGAAGTCTTCAGGGTCAGAAGCACTCACCACTGTCTTCCCTTAGATTCCATTTTTACTGTCATTGATGGATGATGTCAATAAAAATATCTATTCTTTTTCAGATCATTTCCCCTTATAGGTTATTGCAAAATATTGAGTGTAGTTCCCTGTGCTATACAGTAGTTCCTTGCTGATGATTTCATACATAGCAGTGTGTATGTGTTAATCCCAAACTGTTAATTTATCCCTCCTCCTACCATTTCCCTTTGGTAATAATAAATTATAAGATTTTATGCTTCTCAGAAATGGGGGAGCTGAAAGAGAGGTATCATTTTCAATGCAAAAGCATTTAAAACAAGATTGAAGCTTTAACCAAGATTATTAGATGTACATCCTTGGAAAGAAATCACTTTGTTTCTCTAATATTGACCTGACAAAGAAGACAAACCTTTTCACTGAACTTGCTTATAAGAAAGTGATGGAAATATCAAATGGAAGTGTTAGAAACATCTTATTTTACCCGAGCCTTATACACTGTTCTATGTTAATTACAGTTTGGCTCACACATCTGTTCATTGAAGTTACAATGTTCTCAATTTCTGTTACTGATCCTCCAGAGTGGACGCCAACAAGTGTCCCCCTGCCCAGTGTCATTGGAGCCAATAGATCGAGACTGAGTTTGGTTCAAAAGCAAAGGAAACTTTATATTTTGATCAGAGAATGGAGAGGTGCTACCCTGTGGGCTGTGGGCTGGGCTGCTGTGTAGAGATCCTGTCAGAGTCACTGGGAGGGAGGGGGCTGAGCTCTCGAGGACCTGGTTGGCTGCAGCTCAGGCTCTATGTCACGGAGTCTGAACTGGGCCCCAGGAGCTGAAGTGTCATCGAGCCATTCTGCTCTAGGAAATCTGGTCTGAAGTGCCGGGTGTGGAACCTCTGTATGCGGGACACTAGGAGCACCTGAAATTAGACAAAGCACAAAGGATAAAAATGGTTAGACTTTATTTTATTGCCCAGATTCTATTTTTATCTCCCAGGCATTTTTAAGGGGCTTTGCCTGGGACAAACTTCTCTTCTGCCTTTTGTCCCTTTCCTCATTCTTGGAGTGCTGCGGGTGCAGACCCTTCTTCTGTAACTGCTGAGTGCTGAGTTAGGAGGCTTCATACCCGTGGGCGAGGGTCAGAACTTCTCCCCAGCAGCCTCCAGGTGACGTTGATTGTCCCCAGGCCTCCTGCCTCCCTGCTCGTCCACCTGAGCACCAGTATTGGAAGTGTTATAGATTCTAATGACCTTTAAGGGTCCAGAAAGGAGATGTGCAGTGGCGCTGTGAGGTCCAGTTTCACTCCGCCCCACATTTGTTCGACCACCTTAGGCTGACTGTTTCTGCCAGCCTAGATGCTCTGACTGACCGTTTCTGCCAGCCTAGATGCTCTGACCAACAGTCTGCGCTTTCTTCCATTAGGCCCCTGAATTAACGTAAAAACAGCACCAGGTGTCAGGATCCTGCCCGCTCAGCTCCCAGACAGTCCAGGGTCAGTGGTGATGAAGGATCATGATGGTCACTGAGTCAAGAGCCTTTGGAAGTAAACAGGAGTCCAGCCGGTCTTATTGGCCACCATCATCAGGGTGTCTGTAGGCTTTTCTATGGTGACAGCATGATATACGGTTCCCCCGCCAAGATTATTAGCTCCCCTCTGGGTACAGTAAGTACTGCAAGCAGTAGTCTACTCTTTTGGGACACACTCTTGTTGTTTTATGAGAGAAACTCCAGGTCAAGTGATGGTCACACGGGTCGTCATGGTGCCCCGTTGCCCCCGGTTATCTCTCTGGAGGTTGGAGTTGGAGGGCCTCCTCAATCGAGGTCAGTGTGCCCACGGAGCAAACCCTGCAACTTCAGGGCATGGTTGGGGGTTAGGATCACCACGTGGGGTCCGTTTCCCTTAGAAGGGAGGTGGCCTTTTGGGCTGCTGATTTCCAGGTTTTCAGATACCACCAGTATCTTGGCCAGATGTGGCGGTGGGCCAAGCCCCTTGGTGACCATAGTTTATCCTACCTGGATGGCATTCTTGCATTGTTCCATTTCAAGTGGTCCCAGTTTTTGCACTAATACTCCAATGGCGATTCACCTTTCACCAGGAATGTAAAGGTCAAAGGGTTTAGCTAAATTAGGGAGTTCCAGGGCAAGGGTCTGAATTGACTGCTCTTTCCATTCTTGAAAGGCCACTTCTGGATTCTATTCAAAAGGATCATCATCTTTTCCTTTCAGTGTTTCATATAGAGGCCCAGCTAGTAGACTGTAGTTAGGGATCCAGAGGCAGGAAACCCTGGCTTCCTCAGGAACCCCTAAGCTGTCTTCTAGTTTCAGAAAGGGGTAAGGCTGTAAATTGTTTCTTCCCTTTCCTGGGATGGGCTTCTCCGACCTTCTGTGAGAATGAAGCCCAGGCAGGTCACCGTAGTCTGTGATACTTGAGCTTTTTCGTGGACAACTTCTATCCTTTATTGGCTTGGTAGTTCTGAGGCCTCCTTAGTAGGGCTGGCGATCAGAATGTCGTCTGAATATTGAAGGAGTGTTTCCTTTTCCAGAGGTAGAACTTTTAGGTCTTTAGCTGAGCTTTCCCCAAAGATGGTGTGGGAATTTTTGAACCCTTGGGGCAAGACAGCCTGGAAGTATTGTTTTAGTTGTATGTTGAGTCCTGTCACTCACAAGCCAAAATTTCTTGTGACTCTGGGACTAATGGAATACAAAAGAAGGCATCAGTGAAGACTAATACAGAATACCAAGTCCTGGTGGTTGGTAGAATGACCAGCAGGGTGTAGGATTTAGGAACTACTGGAGGTATATCCTCAGTGGCTTCACTGACTGTCCTGACATCCTTTACCAGGACTCCAGCAGCCCATGGGGCTCTCGAGGTCAGGCCAATCCCAGGATATGGAGCTCACCTGGGCAGGTACCCTACCCCCACCCCAGCCCACGGGGCTCTCGTGTTCAGGCCCCTCCCAGGATATGGGATTCCCTGGGCAGGTCCTCTGCAGTCCATGGGGCTCCCGTGGTCAGGCCCCTCCCAGGATACAGAGCTACCCTTGCAGGTACCTTGGCAGGGCTGGGCACACAGGAACCGTGCACATAGCCCTCATTGCAGAGCACTCCCAGCTCACCTGTCGCTCAGATCTGACACAGAGCACCTCAGAGCAGGACTTGAACTAACAAACAGCAGCTCTGACAGGTCTGTGACCCTGGGCATCACTCTGTGCGGCCTCCTCCACCTGGTCTTCCAGAGACTTCCACTGCACCCGGGGCACCAGGCCTCTGTCTCCAACCACCACCCACCCCTCCTCTCCCTGACTCCTGGGTTCCTCTCATTAGGAGAGGGTTTTCTTGAAGTTGTCTCCCACTCATGGGCCAGATAATATAATTAGAAAACAAGCCAGAGCTGCAGCCCCTTGTCTATCCTGACTCTCAGGAGCCCACACCTGTTCCTTGGACCTGGCCAATTCAGCAAGTTCCATTTTCAGCAACTGTGAGCCCCTGAGGGGTGATTATTGGCTGGCTTGGGAAGCCTGACCGTGCCGGCCAGCCCTCCCCAGGTGTGCCTGGGTTGAGATCAATATAAACACCGCTCCAGGCAGCAAGAGCCCCTGCAGCTGTGCCTGACGCCATTTTCTCTGCCCTGTCAGCAGTCTCGGGGCTGGGCTGGTGGGAGGGAGTGAGAGGCCACGGCTTTGTGGGTGTCCCAGTGTGAGTGGGGCTCTGCTGGACTTTCTGCAGCAGTTGCCAAGATGCTACCTGCTAAAGAAGAGGATGTGTCACCCACACCTGCCGCTGGAATTTCTCCCTGGGCACAGGTGAGGAAGGAAGAAAGCAGTGGGGGCCGGGACAGCAGGGGTATCTCAGGCAGGGAAATGGAGAGCTTCCAGAAGAGCACCCAGGGCCAGGACCATCCTGGCTGGCCTGCAGGCACCAAGTCGGCTGGCATGCTGTCCCTCATGTGGCTCCATGGCCCTTCCTCTAGGTTTTCAAGTCCTTGTACATATTCAGGTGTTTAGCCTTGGAAGGGTGGGAACATTTCAGCAGCAGCTGGCCTGGGGCTCGGCCCACGTTTACTCACAGATACCTCGGCACGGTCCCCCAGCTTTGCAGTGAGGACGCTTGTTGCGAGGAGCATGCTGGCTGAATGGGAGATGATTCCCCACCACTGACCAACTTCAGAATTGTTTGCAATTGGAGCAAGTGCCCTGAAACGGTTTTCCTCTGTGTAACTGGTGGGTTCTGTTCTTTTTTATCTTTTTTTCGTTTTTGGTTCAAGGTAGATTTTATTCCTCTTTTGTGTATTTACAGATATAAGCATGGAAATAATTTATTCATATAAATACATGTATGTGAAGGGAAGAATATTTTTCTGTTTTACTTTTTTTAATTTTATTTTTTTATTTTGAATTTAATTTTATATTTTTATACAGCAGGTTGTTTTTGGTTATCTACTTTATACATATAAATGTATACATACCAATCCCAATATCTCAACTCCTCCCACCACCATCCCCAACAGCTTTCCCCCCTTGTTGTCCATACGTTTGTTGTATACATGTATTGCTCTATTTCTGCCTTGCAAAACGGTTCATCTGTACAATTTTTCTAGGTTCCACATATATGCATTAATATACAAGATTTGTTTTTCTCTTTCTGACTTACTTCACTCTGTATGACAGTCTCTAGATCCATCAACGTCTCTACAAATGTCCCAATTTCATTCCTTTTTATGGCTTAGTAATATTCCATTTTATATATGTACCACATCTTTATGCATTCGTCTGTCTGTGGGCATTTAGGTTGCTTCCATTTCCTGGATAGTGTAAATAGTGATGCAATGAACATTGTGGTGAATGTCTCTTTTTGATTTATGGTTTTGTCTGGGTATATGCCCAGTAGAGGGATTGCTGTATCATATGGTAATTCTATTCTTAGTTTTATAAGAAACTCCATAATGTTCTCCACAGTGACTGTATCAATTTACGTTCCCAACAATAGTGGAAGAGGATTCCTTATCTCCACACCGTTTCCAGCATTTGTTGTTTGTAGATTTTCTGATGATGCCCATTCTAATAGGTGTGAGGTGATACACCATGGATGAGTCTATTTCGTTGAGCAAAGAGTAGGTCTTGTTTATTACGTATTTGGCTTATGGAATGGTATGTGTGCTAATTTCAATCTGTTTTTATACAGCAGCCCAACTCAACTTTCCCCTTAAGCAAGCATAAGGTTTTTATCTAAATGTGAGACTCTGTTCGGTTTTGTAATTCAGTTTATGTGTAGCCAAGTTTACACTCCCTCTATTAGTGATATCTTATGATAATTATCTTTCTTTGTGTGATATATTTCTCTTAGAATCATCATAATTAAATCCACTCAATTTGCTGCTACAGGCCTGATGACATTGATTTCACTGCTGAGTGATATTCCGTTGTACGTAAGTAGCACAACTTCTTTATCCATTTTTTTCTTTCTGGGATATTTAATTTGTACTGGACTCGAGGTTCTTGTAAACACAACAGCCCTAAATTTTGTGTTGGCTGTGTCTTGTTGATTTTAATTTTCCTAAGCTATAGGGCCAAAAGTGGAAGTGCCCTAGGCTCTGTAGCTTTGTTTTTTAGATGTTTCAGGATACACCATGAACATCTCCAGAGTGTCTGTTGGCAATTTACATCCCGCCCATCAGCATAACACGGCTCCCTGTTCTCCATGGCCTGTCCTGTGTTTCTGGTTTTTACACTTTATTCAGATGGCCTTTTTGACGAATGGGAAATGTGACTTCATTGTAGTGTGGATTTCCATTGCTGGAGTGCTTGGTTGGCCAAAATGTTCATATGCGTTTTTTCCTGAATATATTCAGGAAAAATGTATACGCACTTTTTGTCCATGTGCATCACTGTCAAAGATCTGCCGCTTTTCATATGCTTTAAATGCAATTCCAATCTACCTCTTGAAATATGATTCCTGCAATTCTGCCTCGTTTTCAAGTCCTCTTTGCAGACTTACTTCGATATATTTTTGCCAATAGCTGTCATTTATCTCTGCAGGTTTGTGAATTACAGTGCCCCTGAGCTCCTTTCTTAACTCGCTTCCTTGTAAGCTGGCCACAAAACTGCAGGTTTGCTTCAGGCCATAATCAGGGTCCGGCATGGCACTCTGAGCCTTTGGTGAATTCCTCTTCCTGGTGGGAAATTAGAGTTAAATGTGCCCCTCCAGACACCTGCCTCACTCCCAGCCACATGGTGATGTATGTCCTCAGGTTTGAGGCCATATGTGATGGGTTCCTCATCTTTTGATGATGTGGCCCCTCTGGTGTGTGGACACTCCTGCCTGGTTCCCATCCCCTTGGTGATGTGGGCCCTCTGGTGAGACTCTGATCCTGGTTGGGTTCCTCACACATCCGTGAGGTGAGCCCTCTTCTCTGAGGTCACTCCTGCCTGGCTGGCACAACCCGCCTTGTTGACTTCGGCACCCTGGTGGCAGTTGGAGCCTGCTGGGAGCCTCCTTCCCGCGGTGATGAGGCCCTCTGGCGTCAGACCCTAATGGCGGGGTTCCCACATTTTCTGATACGTGCTAAGTGGTACGAGGGCACTCCTGCCAGGTTCCCATCCTCATGAGCGTGTGGGCCTTCTGTTCTGAGGTCCTAACGGCTGGGTTGCTCACACTTTCATGATGTGGGCCCTCTGCTGTGAGGTCAATCCTGCCTGGCTGGCGCACGTCGCCTTGGCGATGTGGACCCTCTGGTGGCAGTTGGAGTGTGCTGGGGCCTCCTCCCCTCAGTGATGAGGGCCTTCTGGTGTCAGGCCCTAAGTGCTGGGCTCCACACATTTTCTGATGTGTGCCCAGTGGTGCGAGTCACTCCTGCCAGGTTCCCATCCCCATGGGCATGTGGGACTTCTGTTCTGTGGTCCCAACTGCTGGGTTGCTCACAGTTTCATGATGTGGGCCCTTTGCTGTGTGTTCACTCTGGCCTGTATCCCATAGTGTCAGTGCTCTGGGCCTCCAGCTTGGAGTTTCCAACTTCTCGATTCCTCACCTTTTTTATTCTATGGGCCCTCGGTTGTGCGTCTCCTCCTGCATGCCTCACTCCCAGCCCCTTCGTGATGTGTGTCCCCTTGTTTGAGGCCACATGTGCTGTGTTCCTCACCTTTCTATAATGTGGCCACACTGGTGTGAGGACACTCTTGCCTGGTTCCCATTCCCTTGGTGATGTTGGCCCCACTGCTGTTAGGACAGTCTTGCCTGGTTCCCATCACCTTGGTGATGTTGGCCCTCTGGTGAGAGTCTGATCCTGGTTAGGTTCCTCACCCTTCTGTGAGGTGGGCCCTCTGCTCTGAGGTCACTCCTGCCTGGCTGGCACACCCCGCCTTGGCAACGTCGGCCATATGGTGGCAGTTGGAGCCTGCTGGGAGCCTCCTCCCCTCAGTGATGAGGGCCCTCTGGCCTCAGGCCCTAACTGCTGGGTTCCCACATTTTCTGATTCGTGCTAAGTGGTGCAAGGACACTCCTGCCAGGTTCCCATCCCCATGGGGATGTGAGCCTTCTGCTCTGAGGTCCCAACGGCTGTGTTGCTCACAGTTTCATGATGAGGGCCCTCTGGTGTGAGTTCACTCCTGCCTAGATCCCATAGCCTCGCTGCTCCTGGCTGCCTGCCGGAGGTTCCAACTGTGGGATTCCTCACCTTTTTTATTCTATGGTCCCTCTGTTTTGAGGATCCTCTGGCCTGCCTCACTCCCAGCCCCTTGGTGATGTGTGTCCTCAGGTTTGAGGCCACGTGTGCTGGGTCCCTCAAATTATGGTGATGTAGCCCCACTGGTGTGAGGACACTCCTGCCTGGTTCCCATTCCCTTGGTGATGTTGGCCCTCTGGTGACAGTCTGATCCTTGTTGGGTTCCTCACACTTCTGTGAAGTGGGCTTTCTGCTCTGAGGTCACTCCTGCCTGGTTGGCACACCCCGCCTTGGTGACATCGGCCTTATGGTGGCAGTTAGAGCCTGCTGGGAGCCTCCTCCCCTCGGTGATGAGGGTCCTCTGGCCTCAGGTCCTAACTGCTGGGTTCCCACATTTTCTGATTCGTGGAAGTGGGCCGAGGACACTCCTGTCAGGTTCCCATCCCCATAGGGATGTGGGCCTTCTGCTCTGAGGTCCCATCCGCTGGGTTGCTCACAGTTTCATGATGTGGGACCTCTGCTGTGAGTTTGCTGTGGCCTGGATCCCATAGACTCTGTGCTCTGGGCGGCCTACTGGCCGGTTCCAACTGCTGGATTCCTCACAACTTTTATTCTGTGGGCTCTGTTTTGTGAGGATACTCCTGCTTGCCTCACTCCTAGCCCCTTGGAGATGTGGGTCCCCTGTTTTAGGCCACATGTTCTGGGTTCCTCACCTTTCTATAATGTGGCCACACTGGTGTGAGGACCCTCCTGCCTGGTTCTGATCCCCTTGGTGATGTGGGCCCTCTGGTGAGAGTCTTATCCTGGCTGGTTTCCTCACCCTTCTGTGAGGTAGGCCCTCTGCGGTGAGGTCACTCCTGCCTGGCTGGCACACATCACCTTGGTGACGTGGGCCCTCAGTTGGGAGTTGGTGTCTGCTGCGAGTCTCCGTCCCTCGGTAATGAGGGCCCTCTTGCGTCAGACCCTAAATCCTGGGCTCCCAAAATTTGCAGATGTGCGTCCTGTGGTGCGAGTACACTCCTGTCAGGTTCCCAACCCCATGGGAATTTGGGCCTTCTGCTCTGAGGTCCCAACGGCTGGGGTGCTCACAGTTTCATGATGAGGGCCCTCTGATGTGCGTTCATTCCGGCCTAGATCCCATAGGCTTGCTGCTCCTGGGCGCCTGCTGGGAGGTTCCAACTGCGGGATTCCTCACCTTTTTTATTCTATGGGCCCTCTGTTTTGAGGCTCCTCCTGCCTGCCTCAATCCCAGCCCCGTTGTGATGTGTGTCCTCTGGTGTGAGGCCACGTGTGCTGGGTCCCTCACCTTTCGATGATGTGGCCCCAATGGTGTGAGGACACTCGTGCCTGTTTCCCAGCCCCTTGGTGATGTGGCCCCTCTGGTGAGAGTCTGATCCTGGCTGGGTTCCTTACCGTTCTGTGAGGTGGGCCCTGTGCTCTGAGGTAACTCCTGCCTGGCTTGCTCCCATTGCCTTGGTGACGTCGGCCCTCTGGTGGCAGTTGGATCCTTTTGGAGACTCCTGTCCTCGGTGATGAGGTCCCTCTGGCGTCAGGCTCTAACTGCTGGGCTCCCCAGGTTTTCTGATGTGAGCCCAGTGATGCCAGGACACTCGTGAAATGTTCCCATCCCCATGGCGATATGGGCCTTCTGCTCTGAGGTTCCAACGACTGGGTTGCTCACAGTTTCCTGATGTTAGCTCTCTGGTGTTAGTTCACTCATTCCTAGATCCCATAGCCTCTGTACTCTGGGCCGCCTGCTGGGAAGTTCCAACTGCTGGGTTCCTCACCTTTTTTATTCTTTGGGCCCTGTGTTGGGAGGCTCCTCCTGCCTGTGTCACTCCCAGCCCCTTGGTGATGTAGGTCCTCTGGTTTGTGGCCACATGTGCCAGTTTCCTCATCTTTTAGTGATGTGGCCCCACTGGTGTGAGGACACTCGTGCCTGGTTCCCGTCCCCTTGGTGATATGGGCCCTCTGGTGAGAGTCTGATCCTGGTTGGGTTCCTCACACTTCTTTGAGGTGGGCCGTCTGCTGTGAGGTCACTCCTGCCTGGCTGGCACACCCCGCCTTGGCGACGTGGGCCCTCTTGTGGTAGTTGGAACATGCTGGGAGCCTCCTCCCCTCAGTGATGAGGGCCCTCTGGCGTCAGGCCCTAACTGCTGGGTACCCACATTTTCTGATATGTGCTAAGTGGTGCGAGGACACTCCTGCCATGCTCCCAACACCTTGGGGATGTGGACCTTCTGCTCTGAGGTCCAAATGGCTGGGTTGCTCGCAGTTTCATGATGTGGACCCTCTGCTGTGAGTTTACTGCGGCCTGAATCGCATAGACTTGGTGCTCTTGGCCGCCTGCTGGGAGGTTCCCATTGCTGGATTCCTCAGCTTTTTTATTCTATGGGCCCTGTGTTGTGAGGCTACTCCTGCCTGCCTCATTCCGAGCCCCTTGGAGATGTGGGTCTTCTGGTTTAGGCCACATGTGCTGGGTTCCTCACCTTTCTATGATGTGGCCACACTGGTGTGAAGACTCTCCTGCCTGGTTCTGATCACCTTGGTGATGTGGGCCCTCTGGTGAGAGTCTTATCCTGGCTGTGTTCCTCACCCTTCTGTGAGGTAGGCCCTCTGCGGTGAGGTCACTCCTACCTGGCTGTCACACGTCACCTTGGCGACGTGGGACCTCAGTTGGGTGTTGGTGCCTGATTGGAGTCTCCTCCCCTTGGTAATGAGGGCCCTCTGGCGTCAGGCCCTAACTCCTGGGTTCCCTAAATTCTCTGATGTGTGCCCTGTGGTGCGAGTACACTTCTGACAGGTTCCCAACCCCATGGGAATGTGGGCCTTCTGCTCTGAGATCCCAACGCCTAGGTTGCTCACAGTTTCATGATGACGGCCCTCTGGTGTGAGATCACTCCGGCCTGGATCCCATAGTCTCGCTGCTCCTGGCCGCCTGCTGGGAGGTTCCAACTGCGGGATTCTTCACCTCTTTAATTCTATGGTCCCTCTGTTTGGAGGCTCCTCCTGCCTGCCTCAATCCCAGCTCCCTTGTGATGTGTGTCCTCTGGTTTGAGGCCACGTGTGCTGGGTCCCTCATTTTTCGGTGATGTGGCCCCACTAGTGTGAGGACACTCCTGCCTGGTTCCCATTCCCTTGGTGATGTGGGCCCTCTGGTGAGAATCTGATCCTCTTTAGTTCTTCACACTTCTGTGAGGTTGACCCTCTGCTCTGAGGTCACTCCTGCCTGGTTGTCGCACTCCGCATTGGCGACGTCGCCCCTCTGGTAGCAGTCGGAGCTGGCTGGGAGCCACCGCCCCTCGGTGATGAGGGCCCTCTGGCATCAGGCACTAATTGCTGGGCTCCCCACATTTTTTCATGTGTGCCCACTCTTGCGATGACACTCCTGCTTGTTTCCCTTCCCCATGGGGATGTGGGCCTTCTGCTCTGAGGTCACAACGGCTGGGTTGCTTACAGAATCACAATGAGGGCCCTCTGTTGTGAGTTCATGCTGGCCTGGATCTCATAGCCTCAGTGCTCTGGGCCGCCTGCTAGGAAGATCCAACTGCTGGTTTCCACACCTTTTGTATACAATGGGACATGTGTTGTGAGGTTAATCCTGCCTGCCTCACTCCGAAACCCATGGTGATGTGGGTCCTCTGGTTTGAGGCCACATGTGCTGGGTACCTCAACTTTTGATGATGTGGCCCCACGGGTGTGAGGACACTCCTGCCTGGTTCCCATCACCTTGGTGATGTGGGCCCTCTGGGGAGAGTCTGATCCTGGCTGGGTTCCCTACCATTCTGTGAGGTGGGCCCTCTGATGTCAGGTCACTCCTGCCTGGCTAGCTCACATCGCCTTGGTGACGTGGGCCCTCTGTTGGCCACTGGAGCATGCTGGGAGCCTCCTACTCCCGTGAATGATGGCCCTGGAAAAAATGCATATGCCCTTTTTGGCCAAGTGCTTCATTGAGGAGGTTCTGCCACTTCTCTTATGCTTTCAGAGCAATTCACGTCTACCTCCTGAAATCGGATTCCAGCAATTCTGCCCCACTTTCAAGTCCTCTTCGCAGCCTTAATTCAATATATTTTTGTACGATTTCTGTCATTTATAAGTCTGCAGGTATGTGAATGACAGTGCCCCTGAGCTCCTTTCCTCAACTCGCTTTCTTGTGAGCTGGCCACAAAACCGCAGGATTGCTTCAGGCCCTAATCTTGTTCCAGCACGGCATGCTGAGCCTTTGGTTAATTCCTTTTCCTGTTGGGAAATGAGTGTTAAAATTGCCCGTGCATACTGGGCATATACCCTGAGAAAACCAAAATTCAAAAAGAGTCATGTACCAAAATGTTCATTGCAGCTCTATTTACAATAGCCCGGAGATGGAAAGAACCTAAGCGCCCATCATCGGACGAATGGATAAAGAAGATGTGGCACATATACACAATGGAATATTACTCAGCCTTAAAAAGAAATGAAACTGAGTTATTTGTAATGAGATGGATAGACCTAGAGTCTGTCATACAGAGTGAAGTAAGTCAGAAAGAAAAAGACAAATAGCGTATGCTAACACATATATATGGAATTTAAAGGAAAAAAATGTCATGAAGAACCTAGGGATAAGACAGGAATAGAGGCGCAGACCTACTGGAGAACGGAATTGAGGATATGGGGAGGGGGAATGGTGAGTTTTGACAGGGCGAGAGAGAGTCATGGACATATACACACTAACAAATGTAGTAAGGTAGATAGCAAGGGGGAAGCAGCCGCAAGGCACAGGGATATTAGCTCGGGGCGTTGGGACAGCCTGGAGGGGTGGAAGGGGGAGAGAGGGAGGGAGGGAGACACAAGAGGGAAGACACAGGGAGCATATGTATATGTATAGCTGATTCACTTTGTTATAAAGCAAAAACTAACACACCATTGTAAAGCAATTATACCCCAATAAAGATGTTAAAACAAATATTTGCCCGTGCACACACCTACAGATAGTCTCCCATTGGTTCTCCTTATTCCTGTTCATCTTGCGCAGAAATTGCAAACAGTGCCAAACAGGAGGTTAAAGGCACTGACTCTCCAAATGGGGAGAGTGTAAGAAAAGGGTCTGGAAGGGTGAACCTGAGTACCAGGGGACGAAAACAGACATGCATGTAAAAAGGTTTCCCAGTCACACGGTGGAGCATACTCTGGGTTTCCCATGCAAATTTTAGCAGAAGGAAGAATCCCTTGAACCTGGAGAGTTGGGAACCATGGAATGGGTACCAGGCAGTATGACATCAAAGGGTCTGCATTTGCTCACTGAACCTCACCAATGCTATCAGCCCAAAGGGTCAAGCCTTATCTCTCACCCAGCTCTGGGTGTAGATGTGGTAAACCAGGTTGCATCACATGCCCTGTGTGAGTTATTTAAGAATTGCTCTCTATTTCACTGTCATTGTGTTTTGTTTTTGAAATTTTTTTTGACACTGGGATTTATCGGATTTTCACTGCTGCGTTAATGCCGCTGTACACACTCTTGATTCTCTTACGGAGACATAAATATCCACGGGTTTTAAGATTCTTCCTAGTCAGGTATATTCCTAGGCGTTGAATATGTGGTGTTGAGTCCATTTCGTTGAGCAAGGAGTAGGTCTTGTCTATTACATATTTGGCTTATGGAACGGTATCTGTGCTAATTTCAGTCTCTGGTTTTATGCAGCACTCCAACGCACCTTTCTCCATAAGAAAGCACAAGTTGGTTTTCTAAATTTGAGACTGTTCTGTTTTGTAATTCAGTTCATGTGTAGTCAAGTTTACATACTGTGTATTAGTGATATTTTATGATGTTTCTTTTTATGTGTGACTTATTTCACGTAGAATCACCATACCTGTATCCACTCACTATGCCACTACGGGCCTGATGACACAGATTTCATTGCTGAGTGATATTCCATTGTACGTACGTACAACAACTTCTTTATCCATTGTTTGCTCTTTGAGATATTTACCTGGTACTGTAAACGAGGTTCTTGTGAACAGAGAGGTCCCAAACTTTGAGGTGGCTGGGTGTTTTTGATTTTAATTTCCCTAAGCTGTAGGACCATAAGTGGAAGTGCCATAGGCTGTGTTGCTCTGTTTCTTACGTGTTTCAGGAAACACATAACACTTCTCCAGAATGGCTGTCGGCAATTTACATCATATGCATCAGCATAATAAGGATCCCTGTTTTCCATTGCCTGTCCTCCGTTTCTGGATTTTACAATTTTTTTAAATGGCCCTTTTGCCCTGGGGGGCACTGAGATTTCATTGTAGTGCAGGTTTATTTACAAGCTTCTTGGTTGGCCAAAAAGTGCGTATGCGTTTTTTCCTGAATATATTTAGGGAAAAAAGCATCCGCACTTTTTGGACAAGTGCATCATTATCGACGTTCTGCCTCTTTTCCTATTCTTTAAGTGCAATTCCAGTTTAACCCTTCAATCGTTTTCCTGAATTTCTGCCCCGCTTTCAAGTCCCCTTTGCAGGCTTACTTCAATATATTTTTGGAGGATAGCTGTCATTTACAACTCTGCAGGTTTGTGAAGTACAGTGCCCCTGAGCTCCTTTCTTCAACTCGCTTTCTTGTGAGCTGGGCACAAAACCGCAGGATTGCTTCAGGCCCTAATCTGTTTCCAGCAGGGCACACTGAGCCTTTGTTTAATTCCTCTTCCTGGTGGGCAATGAGCGTTACATTTGCCCGTGCAGACACCTACAGCTAGTCTCTCATTGGTTCTCCCTATTCCTGTTCATCTTGCACAGAAATTGCAAGCTGTGCCAAAGAGGAGGTTAAAGGCACTGACTCTCCAAGCGGGGAGAGTGTTAGTAAAGCATCTGGAATGGTGAACCCGAGGACCAGGATACGAAAACTGAGATGCATTTTAAATCGTTTCACAATCACAAGGTGGACCATACTGTGGGTTTCCCATGCATGTTTTAGCTGGAGGAAGAATGCCTTGAACCTGGAGAGTTGGGACCCATGGAATGGGTACCATGCAGTATGACTTCAAAGGGTCTGCATTTGCTCACCGAAACTCACCAGTGCTATCAGCCTGAAGTGTCCAGCCTTATGTCTCAACCAGCTCTGGGTGTAGATGTGGTCAATCCCGGTTGCATCACATGCCCTGAGTGAATTATTTAAGAATTGCTCTCTATTTCACTGTCTTTGTGTTTTGTTTTAGAAATTTATTTTGATAATGGGATTTATCGGATTTTCACTGCTGCATTTCCGCCGCTGTACACACGCTTGATTCTCTTACGGAGACATATATATCCATGGGTTTTAAGATTCTTCCTAGTCAGGTATATTCCTAGGCGTTGAATATGTGGTGTTGAGTCCATTTCGTTGAGCAAGGAGTAGGTCTTGTCTATTACATATTTGGCTTATGGAATGTTATCTGTGCTAATTTCAGTCTCTGGTTTTATGCAGCACCCCAATGCACCTTTCCCCATAAGCAAGCACTAGTTGGTTTTCTACATTTGAAACCCTGTTCTGTTTTGTAATTCAGTTCATGTGTAGTCAAGTTTACATTCCGTGTATTAGTGATATCTTATGATGTTTCTTTTTCTGTGTGACGTAGTTCACGTAGAATCACCGTACCTGCATCCACTCACTATGCCGCTACGGGCCTGATGACACAGATTTCATTGCTGAGTGATATTGCATTGTACGTACGTGCCACAACTTCTTTATCCATTTTTTCCTTTCTGGGATATTTACCTGATACTGTAGACGAGCTTCTTGTGAACACAGCCATCCCAAATATTGGGGTGGCTGTCTGTTTTTGATTTTAATTTCCGTAAGCTATAGGACCATAAGTGGAAGTGCCATAGGCTGTGTTGCTTTGTTTCTTACGTGTTTCAGGAAACGCCATACACTTTTCCAGGGTGGCTGCTGGCAATTTACATCCTGCCAATCAGCATAACAAGGCTCTCTGTTCTCCATATCCTGTCCTACCTTTCTGGATTTTACACTATTTTCAGATGGCCCTTTTGCCCGGGGGGGGGGGCAGTGAGATTTCATTGTAGTGCAGATTTCCTTTACAGGCTTGCTTGGTTGGCCAAAAAGGGCGTATGCGTTTTTTCCTGAATATATTCAGGAAAAAACGCATACACCCTTTTTGGCCAAGTGCATCATTGTCGACGTTGTGCCTCTTTTCCTATGCTTTCAGGGCAATTCCAGTCTACCCCCTGCAATCGTTTTCCTGAAATTCAGCTCCGCTTTAAAGTCCCCTTCGCAGGCTTACTTCAATATATTTTTGGAGGATAGCTGTCATTTATAACTCTGCAGGTTTGTGAAGTACAGTGCCCCTGAGCTCCTTTCTTCAACTCGCTTTCTTGTGAGCTGGGCACAAAACCGCAGGATTGCTTCAGGCCCTAATCTGTTTCCAGCAGGTCACACTGAGCCTTTGTTTAATTCCTCTTCCTGGTGGGCAATGAGCGTTACATTTGCCCGTGCAGACACCTACAGCTAGTCTCTCATTGGTTCTCCCTATTCCTGTTCATCTTGCACAGAAATGGCAAGCTGTGCCAAACAGGAGGTTAAAGGCACTGACTCTCCAAGCGGGGAGAGTGTTAGTAAAGCATCTGGAATGGTGAACCCGAGGACCAGGAAACGAAAACTGAGATGCATTTTAAATCATTTCCCAATCACACGGTGGACGATACTCTGGGTTTCCCATGCATGTTTTAGCTGGAGGAAGAATCCCTTGAACCTGGAGAGTTGGGACCCATGGAATGGGTACCATGCAGTATGACTTCAAAGGGTCTGCATTTGCTCACCGAAACTCACCAATGCTATCAGCCTGAAGTGTCCAGCCTTATGTCTCAACCAGCTCTGGGTGTAGATGTGGTCAATCCCGGTTGCATCACATGCCCTGAGTGAATTATTTAAGAATTGCTCTCTATTTCACTGTCTTTGTGTTTTGTTTTCGAAATTTATTTTGATAATGGGATTTATCGGATTTTCACTGCTGCGTTTTGGCCGCTGTACACACGCTTTATTCTCTTACGGAGACATATATATCCATGGGTTTTAAGATTCTTCCTAGTCAGGTATACTCCTAGGCGTTGAATATATGGTGTTGGGTCCATTTCGTTGAGCAAGGAGTAGGTCTTGTCTATTACATATTTGGCTTATGGAAAGTTATCTGTGCTAATTTCAGTCTCTGGTTTTATGCAGCACCCCAAGGCACCTTTCCCCATAAGCAAGCACTAGTTGGTTTTCTAAATTTGAGACCCTGTTCTGTTTTGTAATTCAGTTCATGTGTAGTCAAGTTTACATTCCGTGTATTAGTGATATCTTATGATGTTTCTTTTTCTGTGTGACGTAGTGCACGTTCAATCACCGTACCTGCATCCACTCACTATGCCGCTACGGGCCTGATGAACCAGATTTCATTGCTGAGTGATATTGCATTGTACGTACGTGCCACAACTTCTTTATCCATTTTTGCTTTCTGGGATATTTACCTGATACTGTAGACGAGCTTCTTGGGAACACAGCCATCCCAAATATTGGGGTGGCTCTCTGTTTTTGATTTTAATTTCCGTAAGCTATAGGACCATAAGTGGAAGTGCCATAGGCTGTGTTGCTTTGTTTCTTACGTGTTTCAGGAAACACCATACACTTCTCCAGGGTGGCTGCTGGCAATTTACATCCTGCTAATCAGCATAACAAGGCTCCCTGTTCTCCATATCCTGTCCTACATTTCTGGATTTTACACTTTTTTCAGATGGCCCTTTTGCCCGGGGGGGCAGTGAGATTTCATTGTAGTGCAGATTTCCTTTACAGGCTTGCTTGGTTGGCCAAAAAGGGCGTATGCGTTTTTTCCTAAATATATTCAGGAAAAAACGCATACGCCCTTTTTGGCCAAGTGCATCATTGTCAACGTTGTGCCTCTTTTCCTATGCTTTCAGGGCAATTCCAGTCTACCCCCTGCAATCGTTTTCCTGAAATTCTGCCCCGCTTTCAAGTCCCCTTCGCAGGCTTACTTCAATATATTTTTGGAGGATAGCTGTCATTTATAACTCTGCAGGTTTGTGAAGTACAGTGCCCCTGAGCTCCTTTCTTCAACTCGCTTTCTTGTGAGCTGGGCACAAAACCGCAGGATTGCTTCAGGCCCTAATCTGTTTCCAGCAGGGCACACTGAGCCTTTGTTTAATTCCTCTTCCTGGTGGGCAATGAGCGTTACATTTGCCCGTGCAGACACCTACAGCTAGTCTCTCATTGGTTCTCCCTATTCCTGTTCATCTTGCACAGAAATGGCAAGCTGTGCCAAACAGGAGGTTAAAGGCACTGACTCTCCAAGCGGGGAGAGTGTTAGTAAAGCATCTGGAATGGTGAACCCGAGGACCAGGATACGAAAACTGAGATGCATTTTAAATCGTTTCCCAATCACACGGTGGACGATACTCTGGGTTTCCCATGCATGTTTTAGCTGGAGGAAGAATGCCTTGAACCTGGAGAGTTGGGACCCATGGAATGGGTACCATGCAGTATGACTTCAAAGGGTCTGCATTTGCTCACCGAAACTCACCAGTGCTATCAGCCAGAAGTGTCCAGCCTTATGTCTCAACCAGCTCTGGGTGTAGATGTGGTCAATCCCGGTTGCATCACATGCCCTGAGTGAATTATTTAAGAATTGCTCTCTATTTCACTGTCTTTGTGTTTTGTTTTCGAAATTTATTTTGATAATGGGATTTATCGGATTTTCACTGCTGCATTTCCGCCGCTGTACACACGCTTGATTCTCTTACGGAGACATATATATCCATGGGTTTTAAGATTCTTCCTAGTCAGGTATATTCCTAGGCGTTGAATATGTGGTGTTGAGTCCATTTCGTTGAGCAAGGAGTAGGTCTTGTCTATTACATATTTGGCTTATGGAATGTTATCTGTGCTAATTTCAGTCTCTGGTTTTATGCAGCACCCCAACGCACCTTTCCCCATAAGCAAGCACTAGTTGGTTTTCTAAATTTGAGACCCTGTTCTGTTTTGTAATTCACTTCATGTGTAGTCAAGTTTACATTCCGTGTATTAGTGATATCTTATGATGTTTCTTTTTCTGTGTGACGTAGTTCACGTAGAATCACCGTACCTGCATCCACTTACTATGCCGATACAGGCCTGATGACACAGATTTCATTGCTGAGTGATATTGCATTGCACGTACGTGCCACAACTTCTTTATCCATTTTTTGCTTTCTGGGATATTTACCTGATACTGTAGACGAGCTTCTTGTGAACACAGCCGTCCCAAATATTGGGGTGGCTGTCTGTTTTTGATTTTAATTTCCGTAAGCTATAGGACCATAAGTGGAAGTGCCATATGCTGTGTTGCTTTGTTTCTTACGTGTTTCAGGAAACACCATACACTTCTCCAGGGTGGCTGCTGGCAATTTACATCCTGCCAATCAGCATAACAAGGCTCCCTGTTCTCCATATCCTGTCCTACCTTTCTGGATTTTACACTTTTTTCAGATGGCCCTTTTGCCCGGGGGGGCAGTGAGATTTCATTGTAGTGCAGATTTCCTTTACAGGCTTGCTTGGTTGGCCAAAAAGGGCGTATGCGTTTTTTCCTGAATATATTCAGGAAAAAACGCATACGCCCTTTTTGGCCAAGTGCATCATTGTCGACGTTGTGCCTCTTTTCCTATGCTTTCAGGGCAATTCCAGTCTACCCCCTGCAATCGTTTTCCTGAAATTCAGCCCCGCTTTCAAGTCCCCTTCGCAGGCTTACTTCAATATATTTTTGGAGGATAGCTGTCATTTATAACTCTGCAGGTTTGTGAAGTACAGTGCCCCTGAGCTCCTTTCTTCAACTCGCTTTCTTGTGAGCTGGGCACAAAACCGCAGGATTGCTTCAGGCCCTAATCTGTTTCCAGCAGGGCACACTGAGCCTTTGTTTAATTCCTCTTCCTGGTGGGCAATGAGCGTTACATTTGCCCGTGCAGACACCTACAGCTAGTCTCTCATTGGTTCTCCCTATTCCTGTTCATCTTGCACAGAAATTGCAAGCTGTGCCAAACAGGAGGTTAAAGGCACTGACTCTCCAAGCGGGGAGAGTGTTAGTAAAGCATCTGGAATGGTGAACCCGAGGACCAGGAAACAAAAACTGAGATGCATTTTAAATCATTTCCCAATCACACGGTGGACGATACTCTGGGTTTCCCATGCATGTTTTAGCTGGAGGAAGAATGCCTTGAACCTGGAGAGTTGGGACCCATGGAATGGGTACCATGCAGTATGACTTCAAAGGGTCTGCATTTGCTCACCGAAACTCACCAATGCTATCAGCCTGAAGTGTCCAGCCTTATGTCTCAACCAGCTCTGGGTGTAGATGTGGTAAATCCCGGTTGCATCACATGCCCTGAGTGAATTATTTAAGAATTGCTCTCTATTTCACTGTCTTTGTGTTTTGTTTTCGAAATTTATTTTGATAATGGGATTTATCGGATTTTCACTGCTGCGTTTCGGCCGCTGTACACACGCTTGATTCTCTTACGGAGACATATATATCCATGGGTTTTAAAATTCTTCCTAGTCAAGTATATTCCTAGGCGTTGAATATGTGGTGTTGGGTCCATTTCGTTGAGCAAGGAGTAGGTCTTGTCTATTACATATTTGGCTTATGGAAAGTTATCTGTGCTAATTTCAGTCTCTGGTTTTATGCAGCACCCCAAGGCACCTTTCCCCATAAGCAAGCACTAGTTGGTTTTCTAAATTTGAGACCCTGTTCTTTTTTGTAATTCAGTTCATGTGTAGTCAAGTTTACATTCCGTGTATTAGTGATATCTTATGATGTTTCTTTTTCTGTGTGACGTAGTTCACGTAGAATCACCGTACCTGCATCCACTCACTATGCCGCTACGGGCCTGATGACACAGATTTCATTGCTGAGTGATATTGCATTGTACGTACGTGCCACAACTTCTTTATCCATTTTTTGCTTTCTGGGATATTTACCTGATACTGTAGACGAGCTTCTTGTGAACACAGCCGTCCCAAATATTGGGGTGGCTGTCTGTTTTTGATTTTAATTTCCGTAAGCTATAGGACCATAAGTGGAAGTGCCATAGGCTGTGTTGCTTTGTTTCTTACGTGTTTCAGGAAACGCCATACACTTCTCCAGGGTGGCTGCTGGCAATTTACATCCTGCCAATCAGCATAACAAGGCTCTCTGTTCTCCATATCCTGTCCTACCTTTCTGGATTTTACACTTTTTTCAGATGGCCCTTTTGCCCGGGGGGGCAGTGAGATTTCATTGTAGTGCAGATTTCCTTTACAGGCTTGCTTGGTTGGCCAAAAAGGGCGTATGCGTTTTTTCCTGAATATATTCAGGAAAAAACGCATACGCCCTTTTTGGCCAAGTGCATCATTGTCGACGTTGTGCCTCTTTTCCTATGCTTTCAGGGCAATTCCAGTCTACCCCCTGCCATCGTTTTCCTGAAATTCAGCCCCGCTTTCAAGTCCCATTCGCAGGCTTACTTCAATATATTTTTGGAGGATAGCTGTCATATATAACTCTGCAGGTTTGTGAAGTACAGTGCCCCTGAGCTCCTTTCTTCAACTCGCTTTCGTGTGAGCTGGGCACAAAACCGCAGGATTGCTTCAGGCCCTAATCTGTTTCCAACAGGGCACACTGAGCCTTTGTTTAATTCCTCTTCCTGGTGGGCAATGAGCGTTACATTTGCCCGTGCAGACACCTACAGCTAGTCTCTCATTGGTTCTCCCTATTCCTGTTCATCTTGCACAGAAATTGCAAGCTGTGCCAAACAGGAGGTTAAAGGCACTGACTCTCCAAGCGGGGAGAGTGTTAGTAAAGCATCTGGAATGGTGAACCCGAGGACAAGGAAACGAAAACTGAGATGCATTTTAAATCATTTCCCAATCACACGGTGGACGATACTCTGGGTTTCCCATGCATGTTTTAGCTGGAGGAAGAATCCCTTGAACCTGGAGAGTTGGGACCCATGGAATGGGTACCATGCAGTATGACTTCAAAGGGTCTGCATTTGCTCACCGAAACTCACCAATGCTATCAGCCTGAAGTGTCCAGCCTTATGTCTCAACCAGCTGTGGGTGTAGATGTGGTCAATCCCGGTTGCATCACATGCCCTGAGTGAATTATTTAAGAATTGCTCTCTATTTCACTGTCTTTGTGTTTTGTTTTCGAAATTTATTTTGATAATGGGATTTATCGGATTTTCACTGCTGCGTTTCGGCCGCTGTACACACGCTTGATTCTCTTACGGAGACATATATATCCATGGGTTTTAAGATTCTTCCTAGTCAGGTATATTCCTAGGCGTTGAATATGTGGTGTTGGGTCCATTTCATTGAGCAAGGAGTAGGTCTTGTCTATTACATATTTGGCTTATGGAAAGTTATCTGTGCTAATTTCAGTCTCTGGTTTTATGCAGCACCCCAAGGCACCTTTCCCCATAAGCAAGCACTAGTTGGTTTTCTAAATTTGAGACCTGTTCTTTTTTGTAATTCAGTTCATGTGTAGTCAAGTTTACATTCCGTGTATTAGTGATATCTTATGATGTTTCTTTTTCTGTGTGACGTAGTTCACGTAGAATCACCGTACCTGCATCCACTCACTATGCCGCTACGGGCCTGATGACACAGATTTCATTGCTGAGTGATATTGCATTGTACGTACGTGCCACAACTTCTTTATCCATTTTTTGCTTTCTGGGATATTTACCTGATACTGTAGACGAGCTTCTTGTGAACACAGCCGTCCCAAATATTGGGGTGGCTGTCTGTTTTTGATTTTAATTTCCGTAAGCTATAGGACCATAAGTGGAAGTGCCATAGGCTGTGTTGCTTTGTTTCTTACGTGTTTCAGGAAACGCCATACACTTCTCCAGGGTGGCTGCTGGCAATTTACATCCTGCCAATCAGCATAACAAGGCTCTCTGTTCTCCATATCCTGTCCTACCTTTCTGGATTTTACACTATTTTCAGATGGCCCTTTTGCCCGGGGGGGCAGTGAGATTTCATTGTAGTGCAGATTTCCTTTACAGGCTTGCTTGGTTGGCCAAAAAGGGCGTATGCGTTTTTTCCTGAATATATTCAGGAAAAAACGCATACGCCCTTTTTGGCCAAGTGCATCATTGTCGACGTTGTGCCTCTTTTCCTATGCTTTCAGGGCAATTCCAGTCTACCCCCTGCCATCGTTTTCCTGAAATTCAGCCCCGCTTTCAAGTCCCATTCGCAGGCTTACTTCAATATATTTTTGGAGGATAGCTGTCATATATAACTCTGCAGGTTTGTGAAGTACAGTGCCCCTGAGCTCCTTTCTTCAACTCGCTTTCGTGTGAGCTGGGCACAAAACCGCAGGATTGCTTCAGGCCCTAATCTGTTTCCAACAGGGCACACTGAGCCTTTGTTTAATTCCTCTTCCTGGTGGGCAATGAGCGTTACATTTGCCCGTGCAGACACCTACAGCTAGTCTCTCATTGGTTCTCCCTATTCCTGTTCATCTTGCACAGAAATTGCAAGCTTTGCCAAACAGGAGGTTAAAGGCACTGACTCTCCAAGCGGGGAGAGTGTTAGTAAAGCATCTGGAATGGTGAACCCGAGGACAAGGAAACGAAAACTGAGATGCATTTTAAATCATTTCCCAATCACACGGTGGACGATACTCTGGGTTTCCCATGCATGTTTTAGCTGGAGGAAGAATCCCTTGAACCTGGAGAGTTGGGACCCATGGAATGGGTACCATGCAGTATGACTTCAAAGGGTCTGCATTTGCTCACCGAAACTCACCAATGCTATCAGCCTGAAGTGTCCAGCCTTATGTCTCAACCAGCTCTGGGTGTAGATGTGGTCAATCCCGGTTGCATCACATGCCCTGAGTGAATTATTTAAGAATTGCTCTCTATTTCACTGTCTTTGTGTTTTGTTTTCGAAATTTATTTTGATAATGGGATTTATCGGATTTTCACTGCTGCGTTTCGGCCGCTGTACACACGCTTGATTCTCTTACGGAGACATATATATCCATGGGTTTTAAGATTCTTCCTAGTCAGGTATATTCCTAGGCGTTGAATATGTGGTGTTGGGTCCATTTCGTTGAGCAAGGAGTAGGTCTTGTCTATTACATATTTGGCTTATGGAAAGTTATCTGTGCTAATTTCAGTCTCTGGTTTTATGCAGCACCCCAAGGCACCTTTCCCCATAAGCAAGCACTAGTTGGTTTTCTAAATTTGAGACCTGTTCTTTTTTGTAATTCAGTTCATGTGTAGTCAAGTTTACATTCCGTGTATTAGTGATATCTTATGATGTTTCTTTTTCTGTGTGACGTAGTTCACGTAGAATCACCGTACCTGCATCCACTCACTATGCCGCTACGGGCCTGATGACACAGATTTCATTGCTGAGTGATATTGCATTGTACGTACGTGCCACAACTTCTTTATCCATTTTTTGCTTTCTGGGATATTTACCTGATACTGTAGACGAGCTTCTTGTGAACACAGCCGTCCCAAATATTGGGGTGGCTGTCTGTTTTTGATTTTAATTTCCGTAAGCTATAGGACCATAATTGGAAGTGCCATAGGCTGTGTTGCTTTGTTTCTTACGTGTTTCAGGAAACACCATACACTTCTCCAGGGTGGCTGCTGGCAATTTACATCCTGCCAATCAGCATAACAAGGCTCCCTGTTCTCCATATCCTGTCCTACCTTTCTGGATTTTACACTTTTTTCAGATGGCCCTTTTGCCCGGGGGGGCAGTGAGATTTCATTGTAGTGCAGATTTCCTTTACAGGCTTGCTTGGTTGGCCAAAAAGGGCGTATGCGTTTTTTCCTGAATATATTCAGGAAAAAACGCATACGCCCTTTTTGGCCAAGTGCATCATTGTCGACGTTCTGCCTCTTTTCCTATGCTTACAGGGCAATTCCAGTCTACCCCCTGCAATCGTTTTCCTGAAATTCAGCCCCGCTTTCAAGTCCCCTTCGCAGGCTTACTTCAATATATTTTTGGAGGATAGCTGTCATTTATAACTCTGCAGGTTTGTGAAGTACAGTGCCCCTGAGCTCCTTTCTTCAACTCGCTTTCTTGTGAGCTGGGCACAAAACCGCAGGATTGCTTCAGGCCCTAATCTGTTTCCAGCAGGGCACACTGAGCCTTTGTTTAATTCCTCTTCCTGGTGGGCAATGAGCGTTACATTTGCCCGTGCAGACACCTACAGCTAGTCTCTCATTGGTTCTCCCTATTCCTGTTCATCTTGCACAGAAATTGCAAGCTGTGCCAAACAGGAGGTTAAAGGCACTGACTCTCCAAGCGGGGAGAGTGTTAGTAAAGCATCTGGAATGGTGAACCCGAGGACCAGGAAACGAAAACTGAGATGCATTTTAAATCATTTCCCAATCACACGGTGGACGATACTCTGGGTTTCCCATGCATGTTTTAGCTGGAGGAAGAATGCCTTGAACCTGGAGAGTTGGGACCCATGGAATGGGTACCATGCAGTATGACTTCAAAGGGTCTGCATTTGCTCACCGAAACTCACCAATGCTATCAGCCTGAAGTGTCCAGCCTTATGTCTCAACCAGCTCTGGGTGTAGATGTGGTAAATCCCGGTTGCATCACATGCCCTGAGTGAATTATTTAAGAATTGCTCTCTATTTCACTGTCTTTGTGTTTTGTTTTCGAAATTTATTTTGATAATGGGATTTATCGGATTTTCACTGCTGCGTTTCGGCCGCTGTACACACGCTTGATTCTCTTACGGAGACATATATATCCATGGGTTTTAAAATTCTTCCTAGTCAAGTATATTCCTAGGCGTTGAATATGTGGTGTTGGGTCCATTTCGTTGAGCAAGGAGTAGGTCTTGTCTATTACATATTTGGCTTATGGAAAGTTATCTGTGCTAATTTCAGTCTCTGGTTTTATGCAGCACCCCAAGGCACCTTTCCCCATAAGCAAGCACTAGTTGGTTTTCTAAATTTGAGACACTGTTCTTTTTTGTAATTCAGTTCATGTGTAGTCAAGTTTACATTCCGTGTATTAGTGATATCTTATGATGTTTCTTTTTCTGTGTGACGTAGTTCACGTAGAATTACCGTACCTGCATCCACTCACTATGCCGATACGGGCCTGATGACACAGATTTCATTGCTGAGTGATATTGCATTGTACGTACGTGCCACAACTTCTTTATCCATTTTTTGCTTTCTGGGATATTTACCTGATACTGTAGACGAGCTTCTTGTGAACACAGCCGTCCCAAATATTGGGGTGGCTGTCTGTTTTTGATTTTAATTTCCGTAAGCTATAGGACCATAAGTGGAAGTGCCATAGGCTGTGTTGCTTTGTTTCTTACGTGTTTCAGGAAACGCCATACACTTCTCCAGGGTGGCTGCTGGCAATTTACATCCTGCCAATCAGCATAACAAGGCTCTCTGTTCTCCATATCCTGTCCTACCTTTCTGGATTTTACACTTTTTTCAGATGGCCCTTTTGCCCGGGGGGGGGGGGCAGTGAGATTTCATTGTAGTGCAGATTTCCTTTACAGGCTTGCTTGGTTGGCCAAAAAGGGCGTATGCGTTTTTTCCTGAATATATTCAGGAAAAAACGCATACGCCCTTTTTGGCCAAGTGCATCATTGTCGACGTTGTGCCTCTTTTCCTATGCTTTCAGGGCAATTCCAGTCTACCCCCTGCCATCGTTTTCCTGAAATTCAGCCCCGCTTTCAAGTCCCATTCGCAGGCTTACTTGAATATATTTTTGGAGGATAGCTGTCATATATAACTCTGCAGGTTTGTGAAGTACAGTGCCCCTGAGCTCCTTTCTTCAACTCGCTTTCGTGTGAGCTGGGCACAAAACCGCAAGATTGCTTCAGGCCCTAATCTGTTTCCAACAGGGCACACTGAGCCTTTGTTTAATTCCTCTTCCTGGTGGGCAATGAGCGTTACATTTGCCCGTGCATACACCTACAGCTAGTCTCTCATTGGTTCTCCCTATTCCTGTTCATCTTGCACAGAAATTGCAAGCTGTGCCAAACAGGAGGTTAAAGGCACTGACTCTCCAAGCGGGGAGAGTGTTAGTAAAGCATCTGGAATGGTGAACCCGAGGACAAGGAAACGAAAACTGAGATGCATTTTAAATCATTTCCCAATCACACGGTGGACGATACTCTGGGTTTCCCATGCATGTTTTAGCTGGAGGAAGAATCCCTTGAACCTGGAGAGTTGGGACCCATGGAATGGGTACCATGCAGTATGACTTCAAAGGGTCTGCATTTGCTCACCGAAACTCACCAATGCTATCAGCCTGAAGTGTCCAGCCTTATGTCTCAACCAGCTCTGGGTGTAGATGTGGTCAATCCCGGTTGCATCACATGCCCTGAGTGAATTATTTAAGAATTGCTCTCTATTTCACTGTCTTTGTGTTTTGTTTTCGAAATTTATTTTGATAATGGGATTTATCGGATTTTCACTGCTGCGTTTCGGCCGCTGTACACACGCTTGATTCTCTTACGGAGACATATATATCCATGGGTTTTGAGATTCTTCCTAGTCAGGTATATTCCTATGAGTTGAATATGTGGTGTTGAGTCCATTTCGTTGAGCAAGGAGTAGGTCTTGTCTATTACATATTTGGCTTATGGAATGTTATCTGTGCTAATTTCAGTCTCTGGTTTTATGAAGCACCCCAAGGCACCTTTCCCCATAAGCAAGCACTAGTTGGTTTTCTAAATTTGAGACCCTGTTCTTTTTTGTAATTCAGTTCATGTGTAGTCAAGTTTACATTCCGTGTATTAGTGATATCTTATGATGTTTCTTTTTCTGTGTGACGTAGTTCACGTAGAATCACCGTACCTGCATCCACTCACTATGCCGCTACGGGCCTGATGACACAGATTTCATTGCTGAGTGATATTGCATTGTACGTACGTGCCACAACTTCTTTATCCATTTTTTGCTTTCTGGGATATTTACCTGATACTGTAGACGAGCTTCTTGTGAACACAGCCGTCCCAAATATTGGGGTGGCTGTCTGTTTTTGATTTTAATTTCCGTAAGCTATAGGACCATAATTGGAAGTGCCATAGGCTGTGTTGCTTTGTTTCTTACGTGTTTCAGGAAACACCATACACTTCTCCAGGGTGGCTGCTGGCAATTTACATCCTGCCAATCAGCATAACAAGGCTCCCTGTTCTCCATATCCTGTGTACCTTTCTGGATTTTACACTTTTTTCAGATGGCCCTTTTGCCCGGGGGGGCAGTGAGATTTCATTGTAGTGCAGATTTCCTTTACAGGCTTGCTTGGTTGGCCAAAAAGGGCGTATGCGTTTTTTCCTGAATATATTCAGGAAAAAACGCATACGCCCTTTTTGGCCAAGTGCATCATTGTCGACGTTGTGCCTCTTTTCCTATGCTTTCAGGGCAATTCCAGTCTACCCCTGCAATCGTTTTCCTGAAATTCAGCCCCGCTTTCAAGTCCCCTTCGCAGGCTTACTGCAATATATTTTTGGAGGATAGCTGTCATTTATAACTCTGCAGGTTTGTGAATTACAGTGCCCCTGAGCTCCTTTCTTCAACTCGCTTTCTTGTGAGCTGGGCACAAAACCGCAGGATTGCTTCAGGCCCTAATCTGTTTCCAGCAGGGCACACTGAGCCTTTGTTTAATTCCTCTTCCTGGTGGGCAATGAGCGTTACATTTGCCCGTGCAGACACCTACAGCTAGTCTCTCATTGGTTCTCCCTATTCCTGTTCATCTTGCACAGAAATGGCAAGCTGTGCCATACAGGAGGCTAAAGGCACTGACTCTCCAAGCGGGGAGAGTGTTAGTAAAGCATCTGGAATGGTGAACCCGAGGACCAGGATACGAAAACTGAGATGCATTTTAAATCGTTTCCCAATCACACGGTGGACGATACTCTGGGTTTCCCATGCATGTTTTAGCTTGAGGAAGAATGCCTTGAACCTGGAGAGTTGGGACCCATGGAATGGGTACCATGCAGTATGACTTCAAAGGGTCTGCATTTGCTCACCGAAACTCACCAGTGCTATCTGCCTGAAGTGTCCAGCCTTATGTCTCAACCAGCTCTGGGTGTAGATGTGGTAAATCCCGGTTGCATCACATGCCCTGAGTGAATTATTTAAGAATTGCTCTCTATTTCACTGTCTTTGTGTTTTGTTTTCGAAATTTATTTTGATAATGGGATTTATCGGATTTTCACTGCTGCATTTCCGCCGCTGTACACACGCTTGATTCTCTTACGGAGACATATATATCCATGGGTTTTAAGATTCTTCCTAGTCAGGTATATTCCTAGGCGTTGAATATGTGGTGTTGAGTCCATTTCGTGCAGCAAGGAGTAGGTCTTGTCTATTACATATTTGGCTTATGGAATGTTATCTGTGCTAATTTCAGTCTCTGGTTTTATGCAGCACCCCAAGGCACCTTTCCCCATAAGCAAGCACTAGTTGGTTTTCTAAATTTGAGACCCTGTTCTTTTTTGTAATTCAGTTCATGTGTAGTCAAGTTTACATTCCGTGTATTAGTGATATCTTATGATGTTTCTTTTTCTGTGTGACGTAGTTCACGTAGAATCACCGTACCTGCATCCACTTACTATGCCGCTACGGGCCTGATGACACAGATTTCATTGCTGAGTGATATTGCATTGCACGTACGTGCCACAACTTCTTTATCCATTTTTTGCTTTCTGGGATATTTACCTGATACTGTAGACGAGCTTCTTGTGAACACAGCCGTCCCAAATATTGGGGTGGCTGTCTGTTTTTGATTTTAATTTCCGTAAGCTATAGGACCATAAGTGGAAGTGCCATAGGCTGTGTTGCTTTGTTTCTTACGTGTTTCAGGAAACACCATACACTTCTCCAGGGTGGCTGCTGGCAATTTACATCCTGCCAATCAGCATAACAAGGCTCCCTGTTCTCCATATCCTGTCCTACCTTTCTGGATTTTACACTTTTTTCAGATGGCCCTTTTGCCCGGGGGGGCAGTGAGATTTCATTGTAGTGCAGATTTCCTTTACAGGCTTGCTTGGTTGGCCAAAAAGGGCGTATGCGTTTTTTCCTGAATATATTCAGGAAAAAACGCATACGCCCTTTTTGGCCAAGTGCATCATTGTCGACGTTCTGCCTCTTTTCCTATGCTTACAGGGCAATTCCAGTCTACCACCTGCAATCGTTTTCCTGAAATTCTGCCCCGCTTTCAAGTCCCCTTCGCAGGCTTACTTCAATATATTTTTGGAGGATAGCTGTCATTTATAACTCTGCAGGTTTGTGAATTACAGTGCCCCTGAGCTCCTTTCTTCAACTCGCTTTCTTGTGAGCTGGGCACAAAACCGCAGGATTGCTTCAGGCCCTAATCTGTTTCCGGCAGGGCACGCTGAGCCTTTGGTTAATTCCTCTTCCTGGTGGGAAATGAGCGTTACATTTGCCCGTGCAGACACCTACAGCTAGTCTCTCATTGGTTCTCCCTATTCCTGTTCATCTTGCACAGAAATTGCAAGCTGTGCCAAACAGGAGGTTAAAGGCACTGACTCTCCAAGCGGGAAGAGTTTTAGTAAAGCATCTGGAATGGTGAACCCGAGGACCAGGATACGAAAACTGAGATGCATTTTAAATCGTTTCCCAATCACACGGTGGACGATACTCTGGGTTTCCCATGCATGTTTTAGCTGGAGGAAGAATGCCTTGAACCTTTAGAGTTGGGACCCATGGAATAGGTACCATGCAGTATGACTTCAAAGTGTCTGCATTTGCTCACCGAAACTCACCAGTGCTATCAGCCAGAAGTGTCCAGCCTTATGTCTCAACCAGCTCTGGGTGTAGATGTGGTCAATCCCGGTTGCATCACATGCCCTGAGTGAATTATTTAAGAATTGCTCTCTATTTCACTGTCTTTGTGTTTTGTTTTCGAAATTAATTTTGATAATGGGATTTATCGGATTTTCACTGCTGCGTATCGGCCGCTGTACACATGCTTGATTCTCTTACGGAGACATATATATCCATGGGTTTTAAGATTCTTCCTAGTCAGGTATATTCCTAGGCGTTGAATATGTGGTGTTGGTTCCATTTCGTTGAGCAAGTAGTAGGTCTTGTCTATTACATATTTGGCTTATGGAAAGTTATCTGTGCTAATTTCAGTCTCTGGTTTTATGCAGCACCCCAAGGCACCTTTCCCCATAAGCAAGCACTAGTTGGTTTTCTAAATTTGAGACCTGTTCTTTTTTGTAATTCAGTTCATGTGTAGTCAAGTTTACATTCCGTGTATTAGTGATATCTTATGATGTTTCTTTTTCTGTGTGACGTAGTTCACGTAGAATCACCGTACCTGCATCCACTCACTATGCCGCTACGGGCCTGATGACACAGATTTCATTGCTGAGTGATATTGCATTACACGTACGTGCCACAACTTCTTTATCCATTTTTTGCTTTCTGGGATATTTACCTGGTACTGTAGACGAGTTCTTGTGAACACAGCCGTCCCAAACTTTGGGGTGGCTCTCCGTTTTTGATTTTAATTTCCCTAAGGAATAGGACCATAAGTGCAATTGCCATAGGCTGTGTTGCTTTATTTCTTACGTGTTTCAGGAAACACCATACACTTCTCCAGGGTGGCTGTTGGCAATTTACATCCTGCCAATCAGCATAACAAGGCTCCCTCTTCTCCATATCCTGTCCTACCTTTCTGGATTTTACACTTTTTTCAGATGGCCCTCTTGCCCGGGGGGCAGTGAGACTTCATTGTAGTGCAGATTTCCTTTACAGGCTTGCTTGGTTGGCCAAAAAGGGCGTATGCGTTTTTTCCTGAATATATTCAGGAAAAAACGCATACGCCCTTTTTGGCCAAGCGCATCATTGTCGACGTTGTGCCTCTTTTCCTATGCTTTCAGGGCAATTCCAGTCTACCCCCTGCAATCGTTATCCTGAAATTCTGCCCCGCTTTCAAGTCCCCTACGCAGGCTTACTTCAGTATACTTTTGGAAGATAGCTGTCATTTATAACTCTGCAGGTTTGTGAATTACAGTGCCCCTGAGCTCCTTTCTTCAACTCGCTTTCTTGTGAGCTGGGCACAAAACCGCAGGATTGCTTCAGGCCCTAATCTGTTTCCAGCAGGGCACACTGAGCCTTTGTTTAATTCCTCTTCCTGGTGGGCAATGAGCGTTACATTTGCCCGTGCAGACACCTACAGCTAGTCTCTCATTGGTTCTCCCTATTCCTGTTCATCTTGCACAGAAATTGCAAGCTGTGCCAAAGAGGAGGTTAAAGGCACTGACTCTCCAAGCGGGGAGAGTGTTAGTAAAGCATCTGGAATGGTGAACCCGAGGACCAGGAAACGAAAACTGAGATGCATTTTAAATCATTTCCCAATCACACGGTGGACGATACTCTGGGTTTCCCATGCATGTTTTAGCTGGAGGAAGAATCCCTTAAACCTGGAGATTTGGGACCCATGGAATGGGTACCATGCAGTATGACTTCAAAGGGTCTGCATTTGCTCACCGAAACTCACCAATGCTATCAGCCTGAAGTGTCCAGCCTTATGTCTCAACCAGCTCTGGGTGTAGATGTGGTCAATCCCGGTTGCATCACATGCCCTGAGTGAATTATTTAAGAATTGCTCTCTATTTCACTGTCTTTGTGTTTTGTTTTAGAAATTTATTTTGATAATGGGATTTATCGGATTTTCACTGCTGCATTTCCGCCGCTGTACACACGCTTGATTCTCTTACGGAGACATATATATCCATGGGTTTTAAGATTCTTCCTAGTCAGGTATATTCCTAGGCGTTGAATATGCGGTGTTGAGTCCATTTCGTTGAGCAAGGAGTAGGTCTTGTCTATTACATATTTGGCTTATGGAAAGTTATCTGTGCTAATTTCAGTCTCTGGTTTTATGCAGCACCCCAACGCACCTTTCCCCATAAGCAAGCACTAGTTGGTTTTCTAAATTTGAGACCCTGTTCTTTTTTGTAATTCAGTTCATGTGTAGTCAAGTTTACATTCCGTGTATTAGTGATATCTTATGATGTTTCTTTTTCTGTGTGACGTAGTTCACGTAGAATCACCGTACCTGCATCCACTCACTATGCCGCTACGGGCCTGATGACACAGATTTCATTGCTGAGTGATATTGCATTGTACGTACGTGCCACAACTTCTTTATCCATTTTTTGCTTTCTGGGATATTTACCTGATACTGTAGACGAGCTTCTTGTGAACACAGCCGTCCCAAATATTGGGGTGGCTGTCTGTTTTTGATTTTAATTTCCGTAAGCTATAGGACCATAAGTGGAAGTGCCATAGGCTGTGTTGCTTTGTTTCTTACGTGTTTCAGGAAACACCATACACTTCTCCAGGGTGGCTGCTGGCAATTTACATCCTGCCAATCAGCATAACAAGGCTCCCTGTTCTCCATATCCTGTCCTACCTTTCTGGATTTTACACTTTTTTCAGATGGCCCTTTTGCCCGGGGGGGCAGTGAGATTTCATTGTAGTGCAGATTTCCTTTACAGGCTTGCTTGGTTGGCCAAAAAGGGCGTATGCGTTTTTTCCTGAATATATTCAGGAAAAAACGCATACGCCCTTTTTGGCCAAGTGCATCATTGTCGACGTTCTGCCTCTTTTCCTATGCTTACAGGGCAATTCCAGTCTACCACCTGCAATCGTTTTCCTGAAATTCTGCCCCGCTTTCAAGTCCCCTTCGCAGGCTTACTTCAATATATTTTTGGAGGATAGCTGTCATTTATAACTCTGCAGGTTTGTGAATTACAGTGCCCCTGAGCTCCTTTCTTCAACTCGCTTTCTTGTGAGCTGGGCACAAAACCGCAGGATTGCTTCAGGCCCTAATCTGTTTCCGGCAGGGCACGCTGAGCCTTTGGTTAATTCCTCTTCCTGGTGGGAAATGAGCGTTACTTTTGCCCGTGCAGACACCTACAGCTAGTCTCTCATTGGTTCTCCCTATTCCTGTTCATCTTGCACAGAAATGGCAAGCTGTGCCAAACAGGAGGTTAAAGGCACTGACTCTCCAAGCGGGGAGAGTGTTAGTAAAGCATCTGGAATGGTGAACCCGAGGACCAGGATACGAAAACTGAGATGCATTTTAAATCGTTTCCCAATCACACGGTGGACGATACTCTGGGTTTCCCATGCATGTTTTAGCTGGAGGAAGAATGCCTTGAACCTGGAGAGTTGGGACCCATGGAATGGGTACCAGGCAGTATGACTTCAAAGGGTCTGCATTTGCTCACCGAAACTCACCAGTTCTATCAGCCTGAAGTGTCCAGCCTTATGTCTCAAACAGCTCTGGGTGTAGATGTGGTAAAACCCGGTTGCATCACATGCCCTGAGTGAATTATTTAAGAATTGCTCTCTATTTCACTGTCTTTGTGTTTTGTTTTCGAAATTTATTTTGATAATGGGATTTATCGGATTTTCACTGCTGCATTTCCGCCGCTGTACACAAGCTTGATTCTCTTACGGAGACATATATATCCATGGGTTTTAAGATTCTTCCTAGTCAGGTATATTCCTAGGCGTTGAATATGTGGTGTTGATTCCATTTCGTTGAGCAAGGAGTAGGTCTTGTCTATTACATATTTGGCTTATGGAATGTTATCTGTGCTAATTTCAGTCTCTGGTTTTATGCAGCACCCCAAGGCACCTATCCCCATAAGCAAGCACTAGTTGGTTTTCTAAATTTGAGACCCTGTTCTGTTTTGTAATTCAGTTCATGTGTAGTCAAGTTTACATTCCGTGTATTAGTGATATCTTATGATGTTTCTTTTTCTGTGTGACGTAGTTCACGTAGAATCACCGTACCTGCATCCACTTACTATGCCGCTACGGGCCTGATGACACAGATTTCATTGCTGAGTGATATTGCATTGCACGTACGTGCCACAACTTCTTTATCCATTTTTTGCTTTCTGGGATATTTACCTGATACTGTAGACGAGCTTCTTGTGAACACAGCCGTCCCAAATATTGGGGTGGCTGTCTGTTTTTGATTTTAATTTCCGTAAGCTATAGGACCATAAGTGGAAGTGCCATAGGCTGTGTTGCTTTGTTTCTTACGTGTTTCAGGAAACACCATACACTTCTCCAGGGTGGCTGCTGGCAATTTACATCCTGCCAATCAGCATAACAAGGCTCCCTGTTCTCCATATCCTGTCCTACCTTTCTGGATTTTACACTTTTTTCAGATGGCCCTTTTGCCCGGGGGGGGGGGGGGGGCAGTGAGATTTCATTGTAGTGCAGATTTCCTTTACAGGCTTGCTTGGTTGGCCAAAAAGGGCGTATGCGTTTTTTCCTGAATATATTCAGGAAAAAACGCATACGCCCTTTTTGGCCAAGTGCATCATTGTCGACGTTGTGCCTCTTTCCCTATGCTTTCAGGGCAATTCCAGTCTACCCCCTGCAATCGTTTTCCTGAAATTCAGCCCCGCTTTCAAGTCCCCTTCGCAGGCTTACTTCAATATATTTTTGGAGGATAGCTGTCATTTATAACTCTGCAGGTTTGTGAAGTACAGTGCCCCTGAGCTCCTTTCTTCAACTCGCTTTCTTGTGAGCTGGGCACAAAACCGCAGGATTGCTTCAGGCCCTAATCTGTTTCCAGCAGGGCACACTGAGCCTTTGTTTAATTCCTCTTCCTGGTGGGCAATGAGCGTTACATTTGCCCGTGCAGACACCTACAGCTAGTCTCTCATTGGTTCTCCCTATTCCTGTTCATCTTGCACAGAAATGGCAAGCTGTGCCAAACAGGAGGTTAAAGGCACTGACTCTCCAAGCGGGGAGAGTGTTAGTAAAGCATCTGGAATGGTGAACCCGAGGACCAGGATACGAAAACTGAGATACATTTTAAATCGTTTCCCAATCACACGGTGGACAATACTCTGGGTTTCCCATGCATGTTTTAGCTTGAGGAAGAATGCCTTGAACCTGGAGAGTTGGGACCCATGGAATGGGTACCATGCAGTATGACTTCAAAGGGTCTGCATTTGCTCACCGAAACTCACCAGTGCTATCAGCCTGAAGTGTCCAGCCTTATGTCTCAACCAGCTCTGGGTGTAGATGTGGTCAATCCCGGTTGCATCACATGCCCTGAGTGAATTATTTAAGAATTGCTCTCTATTTCACTGTCTTTGTGTTTTGTTTTCGAAATTTATTTTGATAATGGGATTTATCGGATTTTCACTGCTGCATTTCTGCCGCTGTACACACGCTTGATTCTCTTACGGAGACATATATATCCATGGGTTTTAAGATTCTTCCTAGTCAGGTATATTCCTAGGCGTTGAATATGTGGTGTTGAGTCCATTTCGTTGAGCAAGGAGTAGGTCTTGTCTATTACATATTTGGCTTATGGAATGTTATCTGTGCTAATTTCAGTCTCTGGTTTTATGCAGCACCCCAAGGCACCTTTCCCCATAAGCAAGCACTAGTTGGTTTTCTAAATTTGAGACCCTGTTCTTTTTTGTAATTCAGTTCATGTGTAGTCAAGTTTACATTCCGTGTATTAGTGATATCTTATGATGTTTTTTTTTCTGTGTGACGTAGTTCACGTAGAATCACCGTACCTGGATCCACTCACTATGCCGCTACGGGCCTGATGACACAGATTTCATTGCTGAGTGATATTGCATTGTACGTACGTGCCACAACTTCTTTATCCATTTTTTGCTTTCTGGGATATTTACCTGATACTGTAGACGAGCTTCTTGTGAACACAGCCGTCCCAAATATTGGGGTGGCTGTCTGTTTTTGATTTTAATTTCCGTAAGCTATAGGACCATAAGTGGAAGTGCCATAGGCTGTGTTGCTTTGTTTCTTACGTGTTTCAGGAAACGCCATACACTTCTCCAGGGTGGCTGCTGGCAATTTACATCCTGCCAATCAGCATAACAAGGCTCTCTGTTCTCCATATCCTGTCCTACCTTTCTGGATTTTACACTATTTTCAGATGGCCCTTTTGCCCGGGGAGGCAGTGAGATTTCATTGTAGTGTAGATTTCCTTTACAGGCTTGCTTGGTTGGCCAAAAAGGGCGTATGCGTTTTTTCCTGAATATATTCAGGAAAAAACGCATACGCCCTTTTTGGCCAAGTGCATCATTGTCGACGTTGTGCCTCTTTTCCTATGCTTTCAGGGCAATTCCAGTCTACCCCCTGCAATCGTTTTCCTGAAATTCAGCCCCGCTTTCAAGTCCACTTCACAGGCTTACTTCAATATATTTTTGGAGGATAGCTGTCATTTATAACTCTGCAGGTTTGTGAAGTACAGTGCCCCTGAGCTCCTTTCTTCAACTCGCTTTCTTGTGAGCTGGGCACAAAACCGCAGGATTGCTTCAGGCCCTAATCTGTTTCCAGCAGGGCACACTGAGCCTTTGTTTAATTCCTCTTCCTGGTGGGCAATGAGCGTTACATTTGCCCGTGCAGACACCTACAGCTAGTCTCTCATTGGTTCTCCCTATTCCTGTTCATCTTGCACAGAAATTGCAAGCTGTGCGAAACAGGAGTTTAAAGGCACTGACTCTCCAAGCGGGGAGAGTGATAGTAAAGCATCTGGAATGGTGAACCCGAGGACCAGGATACGAAAACTGAGATGCATTTTAAATCGTTTCCCAATCACACAGTGGACGATACTCTGGGTTTCCCATGCATGTTTTAGCTGGAGGAAGAATCCCTTGAACCTGGAGAGTTGGGACCCATGGAATGGGTACCATGCAGTATGACTTCAAAGGGTCTGCATTTGCTCACCGAAACTCACCAGTTCTATCAGCCTGAAGTGTCCAGCCTTATGTCTCAAACAGCTCTGGGTGTAGATGTGGTAAATCCCGGTTGCATCACATGCCCTGAGTGAATTATTTAAGAATTGCTCTCTATTTCACTGTCTTTGTGTTTTGTTTTCGAAATTTATTTTGATAATGGGATTTATCGGATTTTCACTGCTGCATTTCCGCCGCTGTACACAAGCTTGATTCTCTTACGGAGACATATATATCCATGGGTTTTAAGATTCTTCCTAGTCAGGTATATTCCTAGGCGTTGAATATGTGGTGTTGAGTCCATTTCGTTGAGCAAGGAGTAGGTCTTGTCTATTACATATTTGGCTTATGGAATGTTATCTGTGCTAATTTCAGTCTCTGGTTTTATGCAGCACCCCAAGGCACCTTTCCCCATAAGCAAGCACTAGTTGGTTTTCTAAATTTGAGACCCTGTTCTTTTTTGTAATTCAGTTCATGTGTAGTCAAGTTTACATTCCGTGTATTAGTGATATCTTATGATGTTTTTTTTTCTGTGTGACGTAGTTCACGTAGAATCACCGTACCTGCATCCACTCACTATGCCGCTACGGGCCTGATGACACAGATTTCATTGCTGAGTGATATTGCATTGTACGTACGTGCCACAACTTCTTTATCCATTTTTTGCTTTCTGGGATATTTACCTGATACTGTAGACGAGCTTCTTGTGAACACAGCCGTCCCAAATATTGGGGTGGCTGTCTGTTTTTGATTTTAATTTCCGTAAGCTATAGGACCATAAGTGGAAGTGCCATAGGCTGTGTTGCTTTGTTTCTTACGTGTTTCAGGAAACGCCATACACTTCTCCAGGGTGGCTGCTGGCAATTTACATCCTGCCAATCAGCATAACAAGGCTCTCTGTTCTCCATTTCCTCTCCTACCTTTCTGGATTTTACACTATTTTCAGATGGCCCTTTTGCCCGGGGGGGGCAGTGAGATTTCATTGTAGTGCAGATTTCCTTTACAGGCTTGCTTGGTTGGCCAAAAAGGGCGTATGCGTTTTTTCCTGAATATATTCAGGAAAAAACGCATACGCCCTTTTTGGCCAAGTGCATCATTGTCGACGTTGTGCCTCTTTTCCTATGCTTTCAGGGCAATTCCAGTCTACCCCCTGCAATCGTTTTCCTGAAATTCAGCCCCGCTTTCAAGTCCACTTCGCAGGCTTACTTCAATATATTTTTGGAGGATAGCTGTCATTTATAACTCTGCAGGTTTGTGAAGTACAGTGCCCCTGAGCTCCTTTCTTCAACTCGCTTTCTTGTGAGCTGGGCACAAAACCGCAGGATTGCTTCAGGCCCTAATCTGTTTCCAGCAGGGCACACTGAGCCTTTCTTTAATTCCTCTTCCTGGTGGGCAATGAGCGTTACATTTGCCCGTGCAGACACCTACAGCTAGTCTCTCATTGGTTCTCCCTATTCCTGTTCATCTTGCACAGAAATTGCAAGCTGTGCGAAACAGGAGTTTAAAGGCACTGACTCTCCAAGCGGGGAGAGTGATAGTAAAGCATCTGGAATGGTGAACCCGAGGACCAGGATACGAAAACTGAGATGCATTTTAAATCGTTTCCCAATCACACAGTGGACGATACTCTGGGTTTCCCATGCATGTATTAGCTGGAAGAAGAATCCCTTGAACCTGGAGAGTTGGGACCCATGGAATGGGTACCATGCAGTATGACTTCAAAGGGTCTGCATTTGCTCACCGAAACTCACCGGTTCTATCAGCCTGAAGTGTCCAGCCTTATGTCTCAAACAGCTCTGGGTGTAGATGTGGTAAATCCCGGTTGCATCACATGCCCTGAGTGAATTATTTAAGAATTGCTCTCTATTTCACTGTCTTTGTGTTTTGTTTTCGAAATTTATTTTGATAATGGGATTTATCGGATTTTCACTGCTGCATTTCCGCCGCTGTACACAAGCTTGATTCTCTTACGGAGACATATATATCCATGGGTTTTAAGATTCTTCCTAGTCAGGTATATTCCTAGGCGTTGAATATGTGGTGTTGAGTCCATTTCGTTGAGCAAGGAGTAGGTCTTGTCTATTACATATTTGGCTTATGGAATGTTATCTGTGCTAATTTCAGTCTCTGGTTTTATGCAGCACCCCAAGGCACCTTTCCCCATAAGCAAGCACTAGTTGGTTTTCTAAATTTGAGACCCTGTTCTTTTTTGTAATTCAGTTCATGTGTAGTCAAGTTTACATTCCGTGTATTAGTGATATCTTATGATGTTTTTTTTTCTGTGTGACGTAGTTCACGTAGAATCACCGTACCTGCATCCACTCACTATGCCGCTACGGGCCTGATGACACAGATTTCATTGCTGAGTGATATTGCATTGTACGTACGTGCCACAACTTCTTTATCCATTTTTTGCTTTCTGGGATATTTACCTGATACTGTAGACGAGCTTCTTGTGAACACAGCCGTCCCAAATATTGGGGTGGCTGTCTGTTTTTGATTTTAATTTCCGTAAGCTATAGGACCATAAGTGGAAGTGCCATAGGGTGTGTTGCTTTGTTTCTTACGTGTTTCAGGAAACGCCATACACTTCTCCAGGGTGGCTGCTGGCAATTTACATCCTGCCAATCAGCATAACAAGGCTCTCTGTTCTCCATTTCCTGTCCTACCTTTCTGGATTTTACACTATTTTCAGATGGCCCTTTTGCCCGGGGGGGCAGTGAGATTTCATTGTAGTGCAGATTTCCTTTACAGGCTTGCTTGGTTGGCCAAAAAGGGCGTATGCGTTTTTTCCTGAATATATTCAGGAAAAAACGCATACGCCCTTTTTGGCCAAGTGCATCATTGTCGACGTTGTGCCTCTTTTCCTATGCTTTCAGGGCAATTCCAGTCTACCCCCTGCAATCGTTTTCCTGAAATTCAGCCCCGCTTTCAAGTCCACTTCGCAGGCTTACTTCAATATATTTTTGGAGGATAGCTGTCATTTATAACTCTGCAGGTTTGTGAAGTACAGTGCCCCTGAGCTCCTTTCTTCAACTCGCTTTCTTGTGAGCTGGGCACAAAACCGCAGGATTGCTTCAGGCCCTAATCTGTTTCCAGCAGGGCACACTGAGCCTTTCTTTAATTCCTCTTCCTGGTGGGCAATGAGCGTTACATTTGCCCGTGCAGACACCTACAGCTAGTCTCTCATTGGTTCTCCCTATTCCTGTTCATCTTGCACAGAAATTGCAAGCTGTGCGAAACAGGAGTTTAAAGGCACTGACTCTCCAAGCGGGGAGAGTGATAGTAAAGCATCTGGAATGGTGAACCCGAGGACCAGGATACGAAAACTGAGATGCATTTTAAATCGTTTCCCAATCACACAGTGGACGATACTCTGGGTTTCCCATGCATGTTTTAGCTGGAGGAAGAATCCCTTGAACCTGGAGAGTTGGGACCCATGGAATGGGTACCATGCAGTATGACTTCAAAGGGTCTGCATTTGCTCACCGAAACTCACCAGTTCTATCAGCCTGAAGTGTCCAGCCTTATGTCTCAAACAGCTCTGGGTGTAGATGTGGTAAATCCCGGTTGCATCACATGCCCTGAGTGAATTATTTAAGAATTGCTCTCTATTTCACTGTCTTTGTGTTTTGTTTTCGAAATTTATTTTGATAATGGGATTTATCGGATTTTCACTGCTGCGTTTCGGCCGCTGTACACACGCTTGATTCTCTTACGGAGACATATATATCCATGGGTTTTAAAATTCTTCCTAGTCAAGTATATTCCTAGGCGTTGAATATGTGGTGTTGGGTCCATTTCGTTGAGCAAGGAGTAGGTCTTGTCTATTACATATTTGGCTTATGGAAAGTTATCTGTGCTAATTTCAGTCTCTGGTTTTATGCAGCACCCCAAGGCACCTTTCCCCATAAGCAAGCACTAGTTGGTTTTCTAAATTTGAGACACTGTTCTTTTTTGTAATTCAGTTCATGTGTAGTCAAGTTTACATTCCGTGTATTAGTGATATCTTATGATGTTTCTTTTTCTGTGTGACGTAGTTCACGTAGAATCACCGTACCTGCATCCACTCACTATGCCGATACGGGCCTGATGACACAGATTTCATTGCTGAGTGATATTGCATTGTACGTACGTGCCACAACTTCTTTATCCATTTTTTGCTTTCTGGGATATTTACCTGATACTGTAGACGAGCTTCTTGTGAACACAGCCGTCCCAAATATTGGGGTGGCTGTCTGTTTTTGATTTTAATTTCCGTAAGCTATAGGACCATAAGTGGAAGTGCCATAGGCTGTGTTGCTTTGTTTCTTACGTGTTTCAGGAAACGCCATACACTTCTCCAGGGTGGCTGCTGGCAATTTACATCCTGCCAATCAGCATAACAAGGCTCTCTGTTCTCCATATCCTGTCCTACCTTTCTGGATTTTACACTTTTTTCAGATGGCCCTTTTGCCCGGGGGGGCAGTGAGATTTCATTGTAGTGCAGATTTCCTTTACAGGCTTGCTTGGTTGGCCAAAAAGGGCGTATGCGTTTTTTCCTGAATATATTCAGGAAAAAACGCATACGCCCTTTTTGGCCAAGTGCATCATTGTCGACGTTGTGCCTCTTTTCCTATGCTTTCAGGGCAATTCCAGTCTACCCCCTGCCATCGTTTTCCTGAAATTCAGCCCCGCTTTCAAGTCCCCTTCGCAGGCTTACTTCAATATATTTTTGGAGGATAGCTGTCATATATAACTCTGCAGGTTTGTGAAGTACAGTGCCCCTGAGCTCCTTTCTTCAACTCGCTTTCGTGTGAGCTGGGCACAAAACCGCAGGATTGCTTCAGGCCCTAATCTGTTTCCAACAGGGCACACTGAGCCTTTGTTTAATTCCTCTTCCTGGTGGGCAATGAGCGTTACATTTGCCCGTGCAGACACCTACAGCTAGTCTCTCATTGGTTCTCCCTATTCCTGTTCATCTTGCACAGAAATTGCAAGCTGTGCCAAACAGGAGGTTAAAGGCACTGACTCTCCAAGCGGGGAGAGTGTTAGTAAAGCATCTGGAATGGTGAACCCGAGGACAAGGAAACGAAAACTGAGATGCATTTTAAATCATTTCCCAATCACACGGTGGACGATACTCTGGGTTTCCCATGCATGTTTTAGCTGGAGGAAGAATCCCTTGAACCTGGAGAGTTGGGACCCATGGAATGGGTACCATGCAGTATGACTTCAAAGGGTCTGCATTTGCTCACCGAAACTCACCAATGCTATCAGCCTGAAGTGTCCAGCCTTATGTCTCAACCAGCTCTGGGTGTAGATGTGGTCAATCCCGGTTGCATCACATGCCCTGTGTGAATTATTTAAGAATTGCTCTCTATTTCACTGTCTTTGTGTTTTGTTTTCGAAATTTATTTTGATATTGGGATTTATCGGATTTTCACTGCTGCATTTCCGCCGCTGTACACACGCTTGATTCTCTTACGGAGACATATATATCCATGGGTTTTAAGATTCTTCCTAGTCAGGTATATTCCTAGGCGTTGAATATGTGGTGTTGAGTCCATTTCGTTGAGCAAGGAGTAGGTCTTGTCTATTACATATTTGGCTTATGGAATGTTATCTGTGCTAATTTCAGTCTCTGGTTTTATGCAGCACCCCAACGCACCTTTCCCCATAAGCAAGCACTAGTTGGTTTTCTAAATTTGAGACCCTGTTGTTTTTTGTAATTCAGTTCATGTGTAGTCAAGTTTACATTCCGTGTATTAGTGATATCTTATGATGTTTCTTTTTCTGTGTGACGTAGTTCACGTAGAATCACCGTACCTGCATCCACTCACTATGCCGCTACGGGCCTGATGACACAGATTTCATTGCTGAGTGATATTGCATTGTACGTACGTGCCACAACTTCTTTATCCATTTTTTGCTTTCTGGGATATTTACCTGATACTGTAGACGAGCTTCTTGTGAACACAGCCGTCCCAAATATTGGGGTGGCTGTCTGTTTTTGATTTTAATTTCCGTAAGCTATAGGACCATAAGTGGAAGTGCCATAGGCTGTGTTGCTTTGTTTCTTACGTGTTTCAGGAAACACCATACACTTCTCCAGGGTGGCTGCTGGCAATTTACATCCTGCCAATCAGCATAACAAGGCTCCCTGTTCTCCATATCCTGTCCTACCTTTCTGGATTTTACACTTTTTTCAGATGGCCCTTTTGCCCGGGGGGGCAGTGAGATTTCATTGTAGTGCAGATTTCCTTTACAGGCTTGCTTGGTTGGCCAAAAAGGGCGTATGCGTTTTTTCCTGAATATATTCATGAAAAAACGCATACGCCCTTTTTGGCCAAGTGCATCATTGTCGACGTTCTGCCTCTTTTCCTATGCTTACAGGGCAATTCCAGTCTACCACCTGCAATCGTTTTCCTGAAATTCTGCCCCGCTTTCAAGTCCCCTTCGCAGGCTTACTTCAATATATTTTTGGAGGATAGCTGTCATTTATAACTCTGCAGGTTTGTGAATTACAGTGCCCCTGAGCTCCTTTCTTCAACTCGCTTTCTTGTGAGCTGGGCACAAAACCGCAGGATTGCTTCAGGCCCTAATCTGTTTCCGGCAGGGCACGCTGAGCCTTTGGTTAATTCCTCTTCCTGGTGGGAAATGAGCGTTACTTTTGCCCGTGCAGACACCTACAGCTAGTCTCTCATTGGTTCTCCCTATTCCTGTTCATCTTGCACAGAAATGGCAAGCTGTGCCAAACAGGAGGTTAAAGGCACTGACTCTCCAAACGGGGAGAGTGTTAGTAAAGCATCTGGAATGGTGAACCCGAGGACCAGGATACGAAAACTGAGATGCATTTTAAATCGTTTCCCAATCACACGGTGGACAATACTCTGGGTTTCCCATGCATGTTTTAGCTGGAGGAAGAATGCCTTGAACCTGGAGAGTTGGGACCCATGGAATGGGTACCATGCAGTATGACTTCAAAGGGTCTGCATTTGCTCACCGAAACTCACCAGTGCTATCAGCCTGAAGTGTCCAGCCTTATGTCTCAACCAGCTCTGGGTGTAGATGTGGTCAATCCCGGTTGCATCACATGCCCTGAGTGAATTATTTAAGAATTGCTCTCTATTTCACTGTCTTTGTGTTTTGTTTTCGAAATTTATTTTGATAATGGGATTTATCGGATTTTCACTGCTGCGTTTCCGCCGCTGTACACACGCTTGATTCTCTTACGGAGACATATATATCCATGGGTTTTAAGATTCTTCCTAGTCAGGTATATTCCTAGGCGTTGAATATGTGGTGTTGAGTCCATTTCGTGCAGCAAGGAGTAGGTCTTGTCTATTACATATTTGGCTTATGGAATGTTATCTGTGCTAATTTCAGTCTCTGGTTTTATGCAGCACCCCAAGGCACCTTTCCCCATAAGCAAGCACTAGTTGGTTTTCTAAATTTGAGACCCTGTTCTTTTTTGTAATTCAGTTCATGTGTAGTCAAGTTTACATTCCGTGTATTAGTGATATCTTATGATGTTTCTTTTTCTGTGTGACGTAGTTCACGTAGAATCACCGTACCTGCATCCACTCACTATGCCGCTACGGGCCTGATGACACAGATTTCATTGCTGAGTGATATTGCATTGTACGTACGTGCCACAACTTCTTTATCCATTTTTTGCTTTCTGGGATATTTACCTGATACTGTAGACGAGCTTCTTGTGAACACAGCCGTCCCAAATATTGGGGTGGCTGTCTGTTTTTGATTTTAATTTCCGTAAGCTATAGGACCATAAGTGGAAGTGCCATAGGCTGTGTTGCTTTGTTTCTTACGTGTTTCAGGAAACGCCATACACTTTTCCAGGGTGGCTGCTGGCAATTTACATCCTGCCAATCAGCATAACAAGGCTCTCTGTTCTCCATATCCTGTCCTACCTTTCTGGATTTTACACTATTTTCAGATGGCCCTTTTGCCCGGGGGGGCAGTGAGATTTCATTGTAGTGCAGATTTCCTTTACAGGCTTGCTTGGTTGGCCAAAAAGGGCGTATGCGTTTTTTCCTGAATATATTCAGGAAAAAACGCATACGCCCTTTTTGGCCAAGTGCATCATTGTCGACGTTGTGCCTCTTTTCCTATGCTTTCAGGGCAATTCCAGTCTACCCCCTGCAATCGTTTTCCTGAAATTCAGCCCCGCTTTCAAGTCCACTTCGCAGGCTTACTTCAATATATTTTTGGAGGATAGCTGTCATTTATAACTCTGCAGGTTTGTGAAGTACAGTGCCCCTGAGCTCCTTTCTTCAACTCGCTTTCTTGTGAGCTGGGCACAAAACCGCAGGATTGCTTCAGGCCCTAATCTGTTTCCAGCAGGGCACACTGAGCCTTTCTTTAATTCCTCTTCCTGGTGGGCAATGAGCGTTACATTTGCCCGTGCAGACACCTACAGCTAGTCTCTCATTGGTTCTCCCTATTCCTGTTCATCTTGCACAGAAATTGCAAGCTGTGCCAAAGAGGAGGTTAAAGGCACTGACTCTCCAAGCGGGGAGAGTGTTAGTAAAGCATCTGGAATGGTGAACCCGAGGACCAGGAAACGAAAACTGAGATGCATTTTAAATCATTTCCCAATCACACGGTGGACGATACTCTGGGTTTCCCATGCATGTTTTAGCTGGAGGAAGAATCCCTTAAACCTGGAGATTTGGGACCCATGGAATGGGTACCATGCAGTATGACTTCAAAGGGTCTGCATTTGCTCACCGAAACTCACCAATGCTATCAGCCTGAAGTGTCCAGCCTTATGTCTCAACCAGCTCTGGGTGTAGATGTGGTCAATCCCGGTTGCATCACATGCCCTGAGTGAATTATTTAAGAATTGCTCTCTATTTCACTGTCTTTGTGTTTTGTTTTAGAAATTTATTTTGATAATGGGATTTATCGGATTTTCACTGCTGCATTTCCGCCGCTGTACACACGCTTGATTCTCTTACGGAGACATATATATCCATGGGTTTTAAGATTCTTCCTAGTCAGGTATATTCCTAGGCGTTGAATATGTGGTGTTGAGTCCATTTCGTTGAGCAAGGAGTAGGTCTTGTCTATTACATATTTGGCTTATGGAATGTTATCTGTGCTAATTTCAGTCTCTGGTTTTATGCAGCACCCCAACGCACCTTTCCCCATAAGCAAGCACTAGTTGGTTTTCTAAATTTGAGACCCTGTTCTGTTTTGTAATTCACTTCATGTGTAGTCAAGTTTACATTCCGTGTATTAGTGATATCTTATGATGTTTCTTTTTGTGTGTGACGTAGTTCACGTAGAATCACCGTACCTGCATCCACTCACTATGCCGCTACAGGCCTGATGACACAGATTTCATTGCTGAGTGATATTGCATTGTACGTACGTGCCACAACTTCTTTATCCATTTTTTGCTTTCTGGGATATTTACCTGATACTGTAGACGAGCTTCTTGTGAACACAGCCGTCCCAAATATTGGGGTGGCTGTCTGTTTTTGATTTTAATTTCCGTAAGCTATAGGACCATAAGTGGAAGTGCCATAGGCTGTGTTGCTTTGTTTCTTACGTGTTTCAGGAAACACCATACACTTCTCCAGGGTGGCTGCTGGCAATTTACATCCTGCCAATCAGCATAACAAGGCTCCCTGTTCTCCATATCCTGTCCTACCTTTCTGGATTTTACACTTTTTTCAGATGGCCCTTTTGCCCGGGGGGGCAGTGAGATTTCATTGTAGTGCAGATTTCCTTTACAGGCTTGCTTGGTTGGCCAAAAAGGGCGTATGCGTTTTTTCCTGAATATATTCAGGAAAAAACGCATACGCCCTTTTTGGCCAAGTGCATCATTGTCGACGTTCTGCCTCTTTTCCTATGCTTTCAGGGCAATTCCAGTCTACCACCTGCAATCGTTTTCCTGAAATTCTGCCCCGCTTTCAAGTCCCCTTCGCAGGCTTACTTCAATATATTTTTGGAGGATAGCTGTCATTTATAACTCTGCAGGTTTGTGAATTACAGTGCCCCTGAGCTCCTTTCTTCAACTCGCTTTCTTGTGAGCTGGGCACAAAACCGCAGGATTGCTTCAGGCCTTAATCTGTTTCCGGCAGGGCACGCTGAGCCTTTGGTTAATTCCTCTTCCTGGTGGGCAATGAGCGTTACTTTTGCCCGTGCAGACACCTACAGCTAGTCTCTCATTGGTTCTCCCTATTCCTGTTCATCTTGCACAGAAATGGCAAGCTGTGCCAAACAGGAGGTTAAAGGCACTGACTCTCCAAGCGGGGAGAGTGTTAGTAAAGCATCTGGAATGGTGAACCCGAGGACCAGGATACGAAAACTGAGATGCATTTTAAATCGTTTCCCAATCACACGGTGGACAATACTCTGGGTTTCCCATGCATGTTTTAGCTGGAGGAAGAATGCCTTGAACCTGGAGAGTTGGGACCCATGGAATGGGTACCATGCAGTATGACTTCAAAGGGTCTGCATTTGCTCACCGAAACTCACCAGTGCTATCAGCCTGAAGTGTCCAGCCTTATGTCTCAACCAGCGCTGGGTGTAGATGTGGTCAATCCCGGTTGCATCACATGCCCTGAGTGAATTATTTAAGAATTGCTCTCTATTTCACTGTCTTTGTGTTTTGTTTTCGAAATTTATTTTGATAATGGGATTTATCGGATTTTCACTGCTGCATTTCCGCCGCTGTACACACGCTTGATTCTCTTACGGAGACATATATATCCATGGGTTTTAAGATTCTTCCTAGTCAGGTATATTCCTAGGCGTTGAATATGTGGTGTTGAGTCCATTTCGTGCAGCAAGGAGTAGGTCTTGTCTATTACATATTTGGCTTATGGAATGTTATCTGTGCTAGTTTCAGTCTCTGGTTTTATGCAGCACCCCAAGGCACCTTTCCCCATAAGCAAGCACTAGTTGGTTTTCTAAATTTGAGACCCTGTTCTTTTTTGTAATTCAGTTCATGTGTAGTCAAGTTTACATTCCGTGTATTAGTGATATCTTATGATGTTTCTTTTTCTGTGTGACGTAGTTCACGTAGAATCACCGTACCTGCATCCACTCACTATGCCGCTACGGGCCTGATGACACAGATTTCATTGCTGAGTGATATTGCATTGTACGTACGTGCCACAACTTCTTTATCCATTTTTTCCTTTCTGGGATATTTACCTGATACTGTAGACGAGCTTCTTGTGAACACAGCCATCCCAAATATTGGGGTGGCTGTCTGTTTTTGATTTTAATTTCCGTAAGCTATAGGACCATAAGTGGAAGTGCCATAGGCTGTGTTGCTTTGTTTCTTACGTGTTTCAGGAAACGCCATACACTTTTCCAGGGTGGCTGCTGGCAATTTACATCCTGCCAATCAGCATAACAAGGCTCTCTGTTCTCCATATCCTGTCCTACCTTTCTGGATTTTACACTATTTTCAGATGGCCCTTTTGCCCGGGGGGGCAGTGAGATTTCATTGTAGTGCAGATTTCCTTTACAGGCTTGCTTGGTTGGCCAAAAAGGGCGTATGCGTTTTTTCCTGAATATATTCAGGAAAAAACGCATACGCCCTTTTTGGCCAAGTGCATCATTGTCGACGTTGTGCCTCTTTTCCTATGCTTTCAGGGCAATTCCAGTCTACCCCCTGCAATCGTTTTCCTGAAATTCAGCCCCGCTTTCAAGTCCACTTCGCAGGCTTACTTCAATATATTTTTGGAGGATAGCTGTCATTTATAACTCTGCAGGTTTGTGAAGTACAGTGCCCCTGAGCTCCTTTCTTCAACTCGCTTTCTTGTGAGCTGGGCACAAAACCGCAGGATTGCTTCAGGCCCTAATCTGTTTCCAGCAGGGCACACTGAGCCTTTCTTTAATTCCTCTTCCTGGTGGGCAATGAGCGTTACATTTGCCCGTGCAGACACCTACAGCTAGTCTCTCATTGGTTCTCCCTATTCCTGTTCATCTTGCACAGAAATTGCAAGCTGTGCGAAACAGGAGTTTAAAGGCACTGACTCTCCAAGCGGGGAGAGTGATAGTAAAGCATCTGGAATGGTGAACCCGAGGACCAGGATACGAAAACTGAGATGCATTTTAAATCGTTTCCCAATCACACAGTGGACGATACTCTGGGTTTCCCATGCATGTTTTAGCTGGAGGAAGAATGCCTTGAACCTGGAGAGTTGGGACCCATGGAATGGGTACCAGGCAGTATGACTTCAAAGGGTCTGCATTTGCTCACCGAAACTCACCAGTTCTATCAGCCTGAAGTGTCCAGCCTTATGTCTCAAACAGCTCTGGGTGTAGATGTGGTAAAACCCGGTTGCATCACATGCCCTGAGTGAATTATTTAAGAATTGCTCTCTATTTCACTGTCTTTGTGTTTTGTTTTCGAAATTTATTTTGATAATGGGATTTATCGGATTTTCACTGCTGCATTTCCGCCGCTGTACACAAGCTTGATTCTCTTACGGAGACATATATATCCATGGGTTTTAAGATTCTTCCTAGTCAGGTATATTCCTAGGCGTTGAATATGTGGTGTTGAGTCCATTTCGTTGAGCAAGGAGTAGGTCTTGTCTATTACATATTTGGCTTATGGAATGTTATCTGTGCTAATTTCAGTCTCTGGTTTTATGCAGCACCCCAAGGCACCTATCCCCATAAGCAAGCACTAGTTGGTTTTCTAAATTTGAGACCCTGTTCTGTTTTGTAATTCAGTTCATGTGTAGTCAAGTTTACATTCCGTGTATTAGTGATATCTTATGATGTTTCTTTTTCTGTGTGACGTAGTTCACGTAGAATCACCGTACCTGCATCCACTTACTATGCCGCTACGGGCCTGATGACACAGATTTCATTGCTGAGTGATATTGCATTGCACGTACGTGCCACAACTTCTTTATCCATTTTTTGCTTTCTGGGATATTTACCTGATACTGTAGACGAGCTTCTTGTGAACACAGCCGTCCCAAATATTGGGGTGGCTGTCTGTTTTTGATTTTAATTTCCGTAAGCTATAGGACCATAAGTGGAAGTGCCATAGGCTGTGTTGCTTTGTTTCTTACGTGTTTCAGGAAACACCATACACTTCTCCAGGGTGGCTGCTGGCAATTTACATCCTGCCAATCAGCATAACAAGGCTCCCTGTTCTCCATATCCTGTCCTACCTTTCTGGATTTTACACTTTTTTCAGATGGCCCTTTTGCCCGGGGGGGGGGGGCAGTGAGATTTCATTGTAGTGCAGATTTCCTTTACAGGCTTGCTTGGTTGGCCAAAAAGGGCGTATGCGTTTTTTCCTGAATATATTCAGGAAAAAACGCATACGCCCTTTTTGGCCAAGTGCATCATTGTCGACGTTCTGCCTCTTTTCCTATGCTTACAGGGCAATTCCAGTCTACCACCTGCAATCGTTTTCCTGAAATTCTGCCCCGCTTTCAAGTCCCCTTCGCAGGCTTACTTCAATATATTTTTGGAGGATAGCTGTCATTTATAACTCTGCAGGTTTGTGAAGTACAGTGCCCCTGAGCTCCTTTCTTCAACTCGCTTTCTTGTGAGCTGGGCACAAAACCGCAGGATTGCTTCAGGCCCTAATCTGTTTCCGGCAGGGCACGCTGAGCCTTTGGTTAATTCCTCTTCCTGGTGGGAAATGAGCGTTACATTTGCCCGTGCAGACACCTACAGCTAGTCTCTCATTGGTTCTCCCTATTCCTGTTCATCTTGCACAGAAATTGCAAGCTGTGCCAAACAGGAGGTTAAAGGCACTGACTCTCCAAGCGGGAAGAGTTTTAGTAAAGCATCTGGAATGGTGAACCCGAGGACCAGGATACGAAAACTGAGATGCATTTTAAATCGTTTCCCAATCACACGGTGGACGATACTCTGGGTTTCCCATGCATGTTTTAGCTGGAGGAAGAATGCCTTGAACCTGGAGAGTTGGGACCCATTGAATAGGTACCATGCAGTATGACTTCAAAGTGTCTGCATATGCTCACCGAAACTCACCAGTGCTATCAGCCAGAAGTGTCCAGCCTTATGTCTCAATCAGCTCTGGGTGTAGATGTGGTCAATCCCGGTTGCATCACATGCCCTGAGTGAATTATTTAAGAATTGCTCTCTATTTCACTGTCTTTGTGTTTTGTTTTCGAAATTTATTTTGATAATGGGATTTATCGGATTTTCACTGCTGCATATCGGCCGCTGTACACATGCTTGATTCTCTTACGGAGACATATATATCCATGGGTTTTAAGATTCTTCCTAGTCAGGTATATTCCTAGGCGTTGAATATGTGGTGTTGGTTCCATTTCGTTGAGCAAGGAGTAGGTCTTGTCTATTACATATTTGGCTTATGGAAAGTTATGTGTGCTAATTTCAGTCTCTGGTTTTATGCAGCACCCCAAGGCACCTTTCCCCATAAGCAAGCACTAGTTGGTTTTCTAAATTTGAGACCCTGTTCTGTTTTGTAATTCAGTTCATGTGTAGTCAAGTTTACATTCCGTGTATTAGTGATATCTTATGATGTTTCTTTTTCTGTGTGACGTAGTTCACGTAGAATCACCGTACCTGCATCCACTCACTATGCCGCTACGGGCCTGATGACACAGATTTCATTGCTGAGTGATATTGCATTGCACGTACGTGCCACAACTTCTTTATCCATTTTTTGCTTTCTGGGATATTTACCTGATACTGTAGACGAGTTCTTGTGAACACAGCCGTCCCAAACTTTGGGGTGGCTCTCTGTTTTTGATTTTAATTTCCCTAAGGAATAGGACCATAAGTGCAATTGCCATAGGCTGTGTTGCTTTATTTCTTACGTGTTTCAGGAAACACCATACACTTCTCCAGGGTGGCTGTTGGCAATTTACATCCTGCCAATCAGCATAACAAGGCTCCCTCTTCTCCATATCCTGTCCTACCTTTCTGGATTTTACACTTTTTTCAGATGGCCCTCTTGCCCGTGGGGCAGTGAGACTTCATTGTAGTGCAGATTTCCTTTACAGGCTTGCTTGGTTGGCCAAAAAGGGCGTATGCGTTTTTTCCTGAATATATTCAGGAAAAAACGCATACGCCCTTTTTGGCCAAGCGCATCATTGTCGACGTTGTGCCTCTTTTCCTATGCTTTCAGGGCAATTCCAGTCTACCCCCTGCAATCGTTTTCCTGAAATTCTGCCCCGCTTTCAAGTCCCCTACGCAGGCTTACTTCAGTATACTTTTGGAAGATAGCTGTCATTTATAACTCTGCAGGTTTGTGAATTACAGTGCCCCTGAGCTCCTTTCTTCAACTCGCTTTCTTGTGAGCTGGGCACAAAACCGCAGGATTGCTTCAGGCCCTAATCTGTTTCCAGCAGGGCACACTGAGCCTTTGTTTAATTCCTCTTCCTGGTGGGCAATGAGCGTTACATTTGCCCGTGCAGACACCTACAGCTAGTCTCTCATTGGTTCTCCCTATTCCTGTTCATCTTGCACAGAAATTGCAAGCTGTGCCAAACAGGAGGTTAAAGGCACTGACTCTCCAAGCGGGGAGAGTGTTAGTAAAGCATCTGGAATTGTGAACCCGAGGACCAGGAAACGAAAACTGAGATGCATTTTAAATCATTTCCCAATCACACGGTGGACGATACTCTGGGTTTCCCATGCATGTTTTAGCTGGAGGAAGAATCCCTTAAACCTGGAGATTTGGGACCCATGGAATGGGTACCATGCAGTATGACTTCAAAGGGTCTGCATTTGCTCACCGAAACTCACCAATGCTATCAGCCTGAAGTGTCCAGCCTTATGTCTCAACCAGCTCTGGGTGTAGATGTGGTCAATCCCGGTTGCATCACATGCCCTGAGTGAATTATTTAAGAATTGCTCTCTATTTCACTGTCTTTGTGTTTTGTTTTCGAAATTTATTTTGATAATGGGATTTATCGGATTTTCACTGCTGCGTTTCGGCCGCTGTACACACGCTTGATTCTCTTATGGAGAAATATAAATCCATGGGTTTTAAGATTCTTCCTAGTCAGGTATATTCCTAGGCGTTGAACATGTGGTGTTGAGTCCATTTCGTTGAGCAAGGAGTAGGTCTTATCTATTACATATTTGGCTTATGGAAAGTTATCTGTGCTAATTTCAGTCTCCGGTTTTATGCAGCACCCCAACGCACCTTACCCCATAAGCAAGCACTAGTTGGTTTTCTAAATTTGAGACCCTGTTCTGTTTTGTAATTCAGTTCATGTGTAGTCAAGTTTACATTCCGTGTATTAGTGATATCTTATGATGTTTCTTTTTCTGTGTGACGTAGTTCACGTAGAATCACCGTACCTGCATCCACTCACTATGCCGCTACGGGCCTGATGACACAGATTTCATTGCTGAGTGATATTGCATTGCACGTACGTGCCACAACTTCTTTATCCATTTTTTGCTTTCTGGGATATTTACCTGGTACTGTAGACGAGCTTCTTGTGAACACAGCCGTCCCAAACATTGGGGTGGCTGTCTGTTTTTGATTTTAATTTCCGTAAGCTATAGGACCATAAGTGGAAGTGCCATAGGCTGTGTTGCTTTGTTTCTTATGGGTTTCAGGAAACACCATACACTTCTCCAGGGTGGCTGTTGGCAATTTACATCCTGCCAATCAGCATAACAAGGCTCCCTGTTCTCCATATCCTGTCCTACCTTTCTGGATTTTACACTTTTTTCAGATGGCCCTTTTGCCCATGGGGCAGTTAGACTTCATTGTAGTGCAGATTTCCTTTACAGGCTTGCTTGGTTTGAGAAAAAGGGCGTATGCGTTTTTTCCTGAATATATTCAGGAAAAAATGCATACGCACTTTTTGGCCAAGTGCACCATTGTCGATGTTCTGCCTCTTTTCCTATGCTTTCTTGGCAATTCCAGTCTACCCCCTGCAATCGTTTTCCTGAAATTCTGCCCCGCTTTCAAGTCCCCTTCGCAGGCTTACTTCAATATATTTTTGGAGGATAGCTGTCATTTATAACTCTGCAGGTTTGTGAATTACAGTGTCCCTGAGCTCCTTTCTTCAACTCGCTTTCTTGTGAGCTGGGCACAAAACCGCAGGATTGCTTCAGGCCCTAATCTGTTTCCGGCAGGGCATGCTGAGCCTTTGGTTAATTCCTCTTCCTGGTGGGAAATGAGCCTTACATTTGCCCGTGCAGATACCTATAGCTAGTCTCTCATTGGTTCTCCCTATTCCTGTTCATCTTGCACAGAAATTGCAAGCTGTGCCAAACAGGAGGTTAAAGGCACTGACTCTCCAAGCGGGGAGAGTGTTAGTAAACCGTCTGGAATGGTGAACCCGAGGACCAGGATACGAAAACTGAGATACATTTTAAATCGTTTCCTAATCACATGGTGGACTATACTCGGCGTTTCCCACGCATGTTTTAGCTGAAGAAATAATCCCTTGAACCTGAAGAGTTGGGACCCTTGGAATGGGTACCATGCAGTATGACTTCAAAGGATCTGCATTTGTTCACCGAAACTCACCAATGCTATCAGTCTGAAGTGTCCAGCCTTATGTCTCAACCAGCTCTGGGTGTAGATGTGGTAAATCCAGGTTGCATCACATGCCCTGAGTGAATTATTTAAGAATTGCTACCTATTTCACTGTCATTTTGTTTTGTTTTTGAAATTTATTTTAATAATGGGAGTTATCGGATTTTCACTGCTTCGTTTATGCCGCTGTACACGCGCTTGATTCTCTTACGGAGACATATAAGTCCATGGGTTTTAAGATTCTTACTAATCCGGTATATTCTTAGGCATTGAATATGGCGTGTTGAGTCCATTTCGTTGAGCAAGGAGTAGATCTTGACTATTACATATTTGGCTTATGGAATGGTATCTGTGCTAATTTCAATCTCTGGTTTTATGCAGCACCCCAACTCACCTTTCCCCTTAAGGAAGCATAAGTTGGTTTTTTTAATTTGAAACCCTCTTCTCTTTTGTAATTCAGTTCATGTGTAGCCATGTTAACATTCCATGTATTAGTGATATCTTATGTCTTTTTCTTTTTGAATTATGTGACTTCGAATGATCACACGTAACTCCTCTGGAGTTGTTATAACTGGCCATGTTTCATTGATTTCCAGGCTGAGTAATATTCCACTCTACATAAGCACCACATCTCTGTCCGTTTTTTCTCTGCAGATACATTTAAGTTATATCCTAGTCGAGGATCTTTTAAACAGAGAGGTGGTAAACATTGGGGTGCCTGTGTCCTCTCGATTTTTGTTTTTCCCAAGATATACGTCCATGAGTGCAAGTGCCCTGTGCTCGGTAGCTCATTTTTTAGATGCTTTAGTAAACACAATAGACTTATCCAGAGTGACCGTTGGCAATATACATTTCCACTATAAGACTCACAGGGCTCCCTTTTCTCCTTGCCCTGTCCTGCATTTCTGGTGTTTACACTTTATGAGGACGGCTCTTCTGACTGATGCAAAGTGATATGTTTTGTAGTATTGATTTCCAGTGCCCACCTGTTTGGTTGGCTAAAAAAGTGTATGCCCTTTTCTTGAATATATACAGAAAAAGACGCATACACCCTTTTTGGCCAACTGCAATGTTGGCAATGTTCAGCCCCTTTTCTTGTGCTTAATGGCGAGTCCTTTCTACCTCTTCCAATCCCTTTCCTGCCATTCTCCGTTGCTTACATGTCCTTTTCTCTGACTTTCCTCAAGACATTTTTCAGTGATAGATAGTTTCAATTCTGCAGTTTCGTGAATTTTAGTGCCCCTGAGTTCCATTTTCCAACTTGTGTTTATGGGAACTGGCCACAAAGCATCAGGATTCCTCAAGCCCTATTCTGTTTCCATGGGCAACCCTAGCCTTTGGTCAATTCGTCTTCCTGATTGGAAATTAGAGTGGCATGTGCCTGTCCGAACACCTAGGACTTGTCTCTCATTGTTCCTCCTCCTTCTGCTTCATCCTCTGGACAAATTCCAAACTGTATGCAACAGGATGTTGACAGTGCTGACATCTCCAAGTGGGGAGACTGTTAGTAAAGACGCTGGAGTGGTGAACCCTAGCACCAAGAGATGAGGAGATGAGATGCCTTTTCCAAACTTTTCCCGATCAGACGGTATACCATCCTCTGGGTGTGACAGGCATGTTTTAGGTGTAGGAAGGGTCCCATTCATGTGAGGAGAACACCAGGGGATTTTAAATATCAGTGTCTCTCCGCAACCCAAACTGGGGAATTTTTTAAGCTACGGCTACACATATGTTCATTAAGGGCCTTGGGAAGTAGGCAGAGTCCAAATTTTAGATGATTGAAGTCTTCAGGGTCAGAAGCACTCACCACTGTCTTCCCTTAGATTCCATTTTTACTGTCATTGATGGATGATGTCAATAAAAATATCTATTCTTTTTCAGATCATTTCCCCTTATAGGTTATTGCAAAATATTGAGTGTAGTTCCCTGTGCTATACAGTAGTTCCTTGCTGATGATTTCATACATAGCAGTGTGTATGTGTTAATCCCAAACTGTTAATTTATCCCTCCTCCTACCATTTCCCTTTGGTAATAATAAATTATAAGATTTTATGCTTCTCAGAAATGGGGGAGCTGAAAGAGAGGTATCATTTTCAATGCAAAAGCATTTAAAACAAGATTGAAGCTTTAACCAAGATTATTAGATGTACATCCTTGGAAAGAAATCACTTTGTTTCTCTAATATTGACCTGACAAAGAAGACAAACCTTTTCACTGAACTTGCTTATAAGAAAGTGATGGAAATATCAAATGGAAGTGTTAGAAACATCTTATTTTACCCGAGCCTTATACACTGTTCTATGTTAATTACAGTTTGGCTCACACATCTGTTCATTGAAGTTACAATGTTCTCAATTTCTGTTACTGATCCTCCAGAGTGGACGCCAACAAGTGTCCCCCTGCCCAGTGTCATTGGAGCCAATAGATCGAGACTGAGTTTGGTTCAAAAGCAAAGGAAACTTTATATTTTGATCAGAGAATGGAGAGGTGCTACCCTGTGGGCTGTGGGCTGGGCTGCTGTGTAGAGATCCTGTCAGAGTCACTGGGAGGGAGGGGGCTGAGCTCTCGAGGACCTGGTTGGCTGCAGCTCAGGCTCTATGTCACGGAGTCTGAACTGGGCCCCAGGAGCTGAAGTGTCATCGAGCCATTCTGCTCTAGGAAATCTGGTCTGAAGTGCCGGGTGTGGAACCTCTGTATGCGGGACACTAGGAGCACCTGAAATTAGACAAAGCACAAAGGATAAAAATGGTTAGACTTTATTTTATTGCCCAGATTCTATTTTTATCTCCCAGGCATTTTTAAGGGGCTTTGCCTGGGACAAACTTCTCTTCTGCCTTTTGTCCCTTTCCTCATTCTTGGAGTGCTGCGGGTGCAGACCCTTCTTCTGTAACTGCTGAGTGCTGAGTTAGGAGGCTTCATACCCGTGGGCGAGGGTCAGAACTTCTCCCCAGCAGCCTCCAGGTGACGTTGATTGTCCCCAGGCCTCCTGCCTCCCTGCTCGTCCACCTGAGCACCAGTATTGGAAGTGTTATAGATTCTAATGACCTTTAAGGGTCCAGAAAGGAGATGTGCAGTGGCGCTGTGAGGTCCAGTTTCACTCTGCCCCACATTTGTTCGGCCACCTTAGGCTGACCGTTTCTGCCAGCCTAGATGCTCTGACTGACCGTTTCTGCCAGCCTAGATGCTCTGACCAACAGTCTGCGCTTTCTTCCATTAGGCCCCTGAATTAACGTAAAAACAGCACCAGGTGTCAGGATCCTGCCCGCTCAGCTCCCAGACAGTCCAGGGTCAGTGGTGATGAAGGATCATGATGGTCACTGAGTCAAGAGCCTTTGGAAGTAAACAGGAGTCCAGCCGGTCTTATTGGCCACCATCATCAGGGTGTCTGTAGGCTTTTCTATGGTGACAGCATGATATACGGTTCCCCCGCCAAGATTATTAGCTCCCCTCTGGGTACAGTAAGTACTGCAAGCAGTAGTCTACTCTTTTGGGACACACTCTTGTTGTTTTATGAGAGAAACTCCAGGTCAAGTGATGGTCACACGGGTCGTCATGGTGCCCCTTTGCCCCCGGTTATCTCTCTGGAGGTTAGAGTTGGAGGGCCTCCTCAATCGAGGTCAGTGTGCCCACGGAGCAAACCCTGCAACTTCAGGGCATGGTTGGGGGTTAGGATCACCACGTGGGGTCCGTTTCCCTTAGAAGGGAGGTGGCCTTTTGGGCTGCTGATTTCCAGGTTTTCAGATACCACCAGTATCTTGGCCAGATGTGGCGGTGGGCCAAGCCCCTTGGTGACCATAGTTTATCCTACCTGGATGGCATTCTTGCATTGTTCCATTTCAAGTGGTCCCAGTTTTTGCACTAATACTCCAATGGCGATTCACCTTTCACCAGGAATGTAAAGGTCAAAGGGTTTAGCTAAATTAGGGAGTTCCAGGGCAAGGGTCTGAATTGACTGCTCTTTCCATTCTTGAAAGGCCACTTCTGGATTCTATTCAAAAGGATCATCATCTTTTCCTTTCAGTGTTTCATATAGAGGCCCAGCTAGTAGACTGTAGTTAGGGATCCAGAGGCAGGAAACCCTGGCTTCCCCAGGAACCCCTAAGCTGTCTTCTAGTTTCAGAAAGGGGTAAGGCTGTAAATTGTTTCTTCCCTTTCCTGGGATGGGCTTCTCCGACCTTCTGTGAGAATGAAGCCCAGGCAGGTCACCGTAGTCTGTGATACTTGAGCTTTTTCGTGGACAACTTCTATCCTTTATTGGCTTGGTAGTTCTGAGGCCTCCTTAGTAGGGCTGGCGATCAGAATGTCGTCTGAATATTGAAGGAGTGTTTCCTTTTCCAGAGGTAGAACTTTTAGGTCTTTAGCTGAGCTTTCCCCAAAGATGGTGTGGGAATTTTTGAACCCTTGGGGCAAGACAGCCTGGAAGTATTGTTTTAGTTGTATGTTGAGTCCTGTCACTCACAAGCCAAAATTTCTTGTGACTCTGGGACTAATGGAATACAAAAGAAGGCATCAGTGAAGACTAATACAGAATACCAAGTCCTGGTGGTTGGTAGAATGACCAGCAGGGTGTAGGATTTAGGAACTACTGGAGGTATATCCTCAGTGGCTTCACTGACTGTCCTGACATCCTTTACCAGGACTCCAGCAGCCCATGGGGCTCTCGAGGTCAGGCCAATCCCAGGATATGGAGCTCACCTGGGCAGGTACCCTACCCCCACCCCAGCCCACGGGGCTCTCGTGTTCAGGCCCCTCCCAGGATATGGGATTCCCTGGGCAGGTCCTCTGCAGTCCATGGGGCTCCCGTGGTCAGGCCCCTCCCAGGATACAGAGCTACCCTTGCAGGTACCTTGGCAGGGCTGGGCACACAGGAACCGTGCACATAGCCCTCATTGCAGAGCACTCCCAGCTCACCTGTCGCTCAGATCTGACACAGAGCACCTCAGAGCAGGACTTGAACTAACAAACAGCAGCTCTGACAGGTCTGTGACCCTGGGCATCACTCTGTGCGGCCTCCTCCACCTGGTCTTCCAGAGACTTCCACTGCACCCGGGGCACCAGGCCTCTGTCTCCAACCACCACCCACCCCTCCTCTCCCTGACTCCTGGGTTCCTCTCATTAGGAGAGGGTTTTCTTGAAGTTGTCTCCCACTCATGGGCCAGATAATATAATTAGAAAACAAGCCAGAGCTGCAGCCCCTTGTCTATCCTGACTCTCAGGAGCCCACACCTGTTCCTTGGACCTGGCCAATTCAGCAAGTTCCATTTTCAGCAACTGTGAGCCCCTGAGGGGTGATTATTGGCTGGCTTGGGAAGCCTGACCGTGCCGGCCAGCCCTCCCCAGGTGTGCCTGGGTTGAGATCAATATAAACACCGCTCCAGGCAGCAAGAGCCCCTGCAGCTGTGCCTGACGCCATTTTCTCTGCCCTGTCAGCAGTCTCGGGGCTGGGCTGGTGGGAGGGAGTGAGAGGCCACGGCTTTGTGGGTGTCCCAGTGTGAGTGGGGCTCTGCTGGACTTTCTGCAGCAGTTGCCAAGATCCTACCTGCTAAAGCAGAGGATGTGTCACCCACACCTGCCGCTGGAATTTCTCCCTGGGCACAGGTGAGGAAGGAAGAAAGCAGTGGGGGCCGGGACAGCAGGGGTATCTCAGGCAGGGAAATGGAGAGCTTCCAGAAGAGCACCCAGGGCCAGGACCATCCTGGCTGGCCTGCAGGCACCAAGTCGGCTGGCATGCTGTCCCTCATGTGGCTCCATGGCCCTTCCTCTAGGTTTTCAAGTCCTTGTACATATTCAGGTGTTTAGCCTTGGAAGGGTGGGAACATTTCAGCAGCAGCTGGCCTGGGGCTCGGCCCACGTTTACTCACAGATACCTCGGCACGGTCCCCCAGCTTTGCAGTGAGGACGCTTGTTGCGAGGAGCATGCTGGCTGAATGGGAGATGATTCCCCACCACTGACCAACTTCAGAATTGTTTGCAATTGGAGCAAGTGCCCTGAAACGGTTTTCCTCTGTGTAACTGGTGGGTTCTGTTCTTTTTTATCTTTTTTTCGTTTTTGGTTCAAGGTAGATTTTATTCCTCTTTTGTGTATTTACAGATATAAGCATGGAAATAATTTATTCATATAAATACATGTATGTGAAGGGAAGAATATTTTTTCTGTTTTACTTTTTTTAATTTTATTTTTTTATTTTGAATTTAATTTTATATTTTTATACAGCAGGTTGTTTTTGGTTATCTACTTTATACATATAAACGTATACATACCAATCCCAATATCTCAACTCCTCCCACCACCAACCCCAACAGCTTTCCCCCCTTGTTGTCCATACGTTTGTTGTATACATGTATTGCTCTATTTCTGCCTTGCAAAACGGTTCATCTGTACAATTTTTCTAGGTTCCACATATATGCATTAATATACAAGATTTGTTTTTCTCTTTCTGACTTACTTCACTCTGTATGACAGTCTCTAGATCCATCAACGTCTCTACAAATGTCCCAATTTCATTCCTTTTTATGGCTTAGTAATATTCCATTTTATATATGTACCACATCTTTATGCATTCGTCTGTCTGTGGGCATTTAGGTTGCTTCCATTTCCTGGATAGTGTAAATAGTGATGCAATGAACATTGTGGTGAATGTCTCTTTTTGATTTATGGTTTTGTCTGGGTGTATGCCCAGTAGAGGGATTGCTGTATCATATGGTAATTCTATTCTTAGTTTTATAAGAAACTCCATAATGTTCTCCACAGTGACTGTATCAATTTACGTTCCCAACAATAGTGGAAGAGGATTCCTTATCTCCACACCGTTTCCAGCATTTGTTGTTTGTAGATTTTCTGATGATGCCCATTCTAATAGGTGTGAGGTGATACACCATGGATGAGTCTATTTCGTTGAGCAAAGAGTAGGTCTTGTTTATTACGTATTTGGCTTATGGAATGGTATGTGTGCTAATTTCAATCTGTTTTTATACAGCAGCCCAACTCAACTTTCCCCTTAAGCAAGCATAAGGTTTTTATCTAAATGTGAGACTCTGTTCGGTTTTGTAATTCAGTTTATGTGTAGCCAAGTTTACACTCCATTAGTGATATCTTATGATAATTATCTTTCTTTGTGTGACATATTTCTCTTAGAATCATCATAATTAAATCCACTCAATTTGCTGCTACAGGCCTGATGACATTGATTTCACTGCTGAGTGATATTCCGTTGTACGTAAGTAGCACAACTTCTTTATCCATTTTTTTCTTTCTGGGATATTTAATTTGTACTGGACTCGAGGTTCTTGTAAACACAGCAGCCCTAAATTTTGTGTTGGCTGTGTCTTGTTGATTTTAATTTTCCTAAGCTATAGGGCCAAAAGTGGAAGTGCCCTAGGCTCTGTAGCTTTGTTTTTTAGATGTTTCAGGATACACCATGAACATCTCCAGAGTGTCTGTTGGCAATTTACATCCCGCCCATCAGCATAACACGGCTCCCTGTTCTCCATGGCCTGTCCTGTGTTTCTGGTTTTTACACTTTATTCAGATGGCCTTTTTGACGAATGGGAAATGTGACTTCATTGTAGTGTGGATTTCCATTGCTGGAGTGCTTGGTTGGCCAAAATGTTCATATGCGTTTTTTCCTGAATATATTCAGGAAAAATGTATACGCACTTTTTGTCCATGTGCATCACTGTCAAAGATCTGCCGCTTTTCATATGCTTTAAATGCAATTCCAATCTACCTCTTGAAATATGATTCCTGCAATTCTGCCTCGTTTTCAAGTCCTCTTTGCAGACTTACTTCGATATATTTTTGCCAATAGCTGTCATTTATCTCTGCAGGTTTGTGAATTACAGTGCCCCTGAGCTCCTTTCTTAACTCGCTTCCTTGTAAGCTGGCCACAAAACTGCAGGTTTGCTTCAGGCCATAATCAGGGTCCAGCACGGCACTCTGAGCCTTTGGTTAATTCCTCTTCCTGGTGGGAAATTAGAGTTAAATGTGCCCCTCCAGATACCTGCCTCACTCCCAGCCACATGGTGATGTATGTCCTCAGGTTTGAGGCCATATGTGATGGGTTCCTCATCTTTTGATGATGTGGCCCCACTGGTGTGTGGACACTCCTGCCTGGTTCCCATCCCCTTGGTGATGTGGGCCCTCTGGTGAGACTCTGATCCTGGTTGGGTTCCTCACACATCCGTGAGGTGAGCCCTCTTCTCTGAGGTCACTCCTGCCTGGCTGGCACAACCCGCCTTGTTGACTTCGGCACCCTGGTGGCAGTTGGAGCCTGCTGGGAGCCTCCTTCCCGCGGTGATGAGGCCCTCTGGCGTCAGACCCTAATGGCGGGGTTCCCACATTTTCTGATACGTGCTAAGTGGTACGAGGGCACTCCTGCCAGGTTCCCATCCTCATGAGCGTGTGGGCCTTCTGTTCTGAGGTCCTAACGGCTGGGTTGCTCACACTTTCATGATGTGGGCCCTCTGCTGTGAGGTCAATCCTGCCTGGCTGGCGCACGTCGCCTTGGCGATGTGGACCCTCTGGTGGCAGTTGGAGTGTGCTGGGGCCTCCTCCCCTCAGTGATGAGGGCCTTCTGGTGTCAGGCCCTAAGTGCTGGGCTCCACACATTTTCTGATGTGTGCCCAGTGGTGCGAGTCACTCCTGCCAGGTTCCCATCCCCATGGGCATGTGGGACTTCTGTTCTGTGGTCCCAACTGCTGGGTTGCTCACAGTTTCATGATGTGGGCCCTTTGCTGTGTGTTCACTCTGGCCTGTATCCCATAGTGTCAGTGCTCTGGGCCTCCAGCTTGGAGTTTCCAACTTCTCGATTCCTCACCTTTTTTATTCTATGGGCCCTCGGTTGTGCGTCTCCTCCTGCATGCCTCACTCCCAGCCCCTTCGTGATGTGTGTCCCCTTGTTTGAGGCCACATGTGCTGTGTTCCTCACCTTTCTATAATGTGGCCACACTGGTGTGAGGACACTCTTGCCTGGTTCCCATTCCCTTGGTGATGTTGGCCCCACTGCTGTTAGGACAGTCTTGCCTGGTTCCCATCACCTTGGTGATGTTGGCCCTCTGGTGAGAGTCTGATCCTGGTTAGGTTCCTCACCCTTCTGTGAGGTGGGCCCTCTGCTCTGAGGTCACTCCTGCCTGGCTGGCACACCCCGCCTTGGCAACGTCGGCCATATGGTGGCAGTTGGAGCCTGCTGGGAGCCTCCTCCCCTCAGTGATGAGGGCCCTCTGGCCTCAGGCCCTAACTGCTGGGTTCCCACATTTTCTGATTCGTGCTAAGTGGTGCAAGGACACTCCTGCCAGGTTCCCATCCCCATGGGGATGTGAGCCTTCTGCTCTGAGGTCCCAACGGCTGTGTTGCTCACAGTTTCATGATGAGGGCCCTCTGGTGTGAGTTCACTCCTGCCTAGATCCCATAGCCTCGCTGCTCCTGGCTGCCTGCCGGAGGTTCCAACTGTGGGATTCCTCACCTTTTTTATTCTATGGTCCCTCTGTTTTGAGGATCCTCTGGCCTGCCTCACTCCCAGCCCCTTGGTGATGTGTGTCCTCAGGTTTGAGGCCACGTGTGCTGGGTCCCTCAAATTATGGTGATGTAGCCCCACTGGTGTGAGGACACTCCTGCCTGGTTCCCATTCCCTTGGTGATGTTGGCCCTCTGGTGACAGTCTGATCCTTGTTGGGTTCCTCACACTTCTGTGAGGTGGGCTTTCTGCTCTGAGGTCACTCCTGCCTGGTTGGCACACCCCGCCTTGGTGACATCGGCCTTATGGTGGCAGTTAGAGCCTGCTGGGAGCCTCCTCCCCTCGGTGATGAGGGTCCTCTGGCCTCAGGTCCTAACTGCTGGGTTCCCACATTTTCTGATTCGTGGAAGTGGGCCGAGGACACTCCTGTCAGGTTCCCATCCCCATAGGGATGTGGGCCTTCTGCTCTGAGGTCCCATCCGCTGGGTTGCTCACAGTTTCATGATGTGGGACCTCTGCTGTGAGTTTGCTGTGGCCTGGATCCCATAGACTCTGTGCTCTGGGCGGCCTACTGGCCGGTTCCAACTGCTGGATTCCTCACAACTTTTATTCTGTGGGCTCTGTTTTGTGAGGATACTCCTGCTTGCCTCACTCCTAGCCCCTTGGAGATGTGGGTCCCCTGTTTTAGGCCACATGTTCTGGGTTCCTCACCTTTCTATAATGTGGCCACACTGGTGTGAGGACCCTCCTGCCTGGTTCCGATCCCCTTGGTGATGTGGGCCCTCTGGTGAGAGTCTTATCCTGGCTGGTTTCCTCACCCTTCTGTGAGGTAGGCCCTCTGCGGTGAGGTCACTCCTGCCTGGCTGGCACACATCACCTTGGTGACGTGGGCCCTCAGTTGGGAGTTGGTGTCTGCTGCGAGTCTCCGTCCCTCGGTAATGAGGGCCCTCTTGCGTCAGACCCTAACTCCTGGGCTCCCAAAATTTGCAGATGTGCGACCTGTGGTGCGAGTACACTCCTGTCAGGTTCCCAACCCCATGGGAATTTGGGCCTTCTGCTCTGAGGTCCCAACGGCTGGGGTGCTCACAGTTTCATGATGAGGGCCCTCTGATGTGCATTCATTCCGGCCTAGATCCCATAGGCTTGCTGCTCCTGGGCGCCTGCTGGGAGGTTCCAACTGCGGGATTCCTCACCTTTTTTATTCTATGGGCCCTCTGTTTTGAGGCTCCTCCTGCCTGCCTCAATCCCAGCCCCGTTGTGATGTGTGTCCTCTGGTGTGAGACCACGTGTGCTGGGTCCCTCACCTTTCGATGATGTGGCCCCAATGGTGTGAGGACACTCGTGCCTGTTTCCCAGCCCCTTGGTGATGTGGCCCCTCTGGTGAGAGTCTGATCCTGGCTGGGTTCCTTACCGTTCTGTGAGGTGGGCCCTGTGCTCTGAGGTAACTCCTGCCTGGCTTGCTCCCATTGCCTTGGTGACGTCGGCCCTCTGGTGGCAGTTGGATCCTTTTGGAGACTCCTGTCCTCGGTGATGAGGTCCCTCTGGCGTCAGGCTCTAACTGCTGGGCTCCCCAGGTTTTCTGATGTGAGCCCAGTGATGCCAGGACACTCGTGAAATGTTCCCATCCGCATGGCGATATGGGCCTTCTGCTCTGAGGTTCCAACGACTGGGTTGCTCACAGTTTCCTGATGTTAGCTCCCTGGTGTTAGTTCACTCATTCCTAGATCCCATAGCCTCTGTACTCTGGGCCGCCTGCTGGGAAGTTCCAACTGCTGGGTTCCTCACCTTTTTTATTCTTTGGGCCCTGTGTTGGGAGGCTCCTCCTGCCTGTGTCACTCCCAGCCCCTTGGTGATGTAGGTCCTCTGGTTTGTGGCCACATGTGCCAGTTTCCTCATCTTTTAGTGATGTGGCCCCACTGGTGTGAGGACACTCGTGCCTGGTTCCCGTCCCCTTGGTGATATGGGCCCTCTGGTGAGAGTCTGATCCTGGTTGGGTTCCTCACACTTCTTTGAGGTGGGCCGTCTGCTGTGAGGTCACTCCTGCCTGGCTGGCACACCCCGCCTTGGCGACGTGGGCCCTCTTGTGGTAGTTGGAACATGCTGGGAGCCTCCTCCCCTCAGTGATGAGGGCCCTCTGGCGTCAGGCCCTAACTGCTGGGTACCCACATTTTCTGATATGTGCTAAGTGGTGCGAGGACACTCCTGCCATGCTCCCAACACCTTGGGGATGTGGACCTTCTGCTCTGAGGTCCAAATGGCTGGGTTGCTCGCAGTTTCATGATGTGGACCCTCTGCTGTGAGTTTACTGCGGCCTGAATCGCATAGACTTGGTGCTCTTGGCCGCCTGCTGGGAGGTTCCCATTGCTGGATTCCTCAGCTTTTTTATTCTATGGGCCCTGTGTTGTGAGGCTACTCCTGCCTGCCTCATTCCGAGCCCCTTGGAGATGTGGGTCTTCTGGTTTAGGCCACATGTGCTGGGTTCCTCACCTTTCTATGATGTGGCCACACTGGTGTGAAGACTCTCCTGCCTGGTTCTGATCACCTTGGTGATGTGGGCCCTCTGGTGAGAGTCTTATCCTGGCTGTGTTCCTCACCCTTCTGTGAGGTAGGCCCTCTGCGGTGAGGTCACTCCTACCTGGCTGTCACACGTCACCTTGGCGACGTGGGACCTCAGTTGGGTGTTGGTGCCTGATTGGAGTCTCCTCCCCTTGGTAATGAGGGCCCTCTGGCGTCAGGCCCTAACTCCTGGGTTCCCTAAATTCTCTGATGTGTGCCCTGTGGTGCGAGTACACTTCTGACAGGTTCCCAACCCCATGGGAATGTGGGCCTTCTGCTCTGAGATCCCAACGCCTAGGTTGCTCACAGTTTCATGATGACGGCCCTCTGGTGTGAGATCACTCCGGCCTGGATCCCATAGTCTCGCTGCTCCTGGCCGCCTGCTGGGAGGTTCCAACTGCGGGATTCTTCACCTCTTTAATTCTATGGTCCCTCTGTTTGGAGGCTCCTCCTGCCTGCCTCAATCCCAGCTCCCTTGTGATGTGTGTCCTCTGGTTTGAGGCCACGTGTGCTGGGACCCTCACTTTTCGGTGATGTGGCCCCACTAGTGTGAGGACACTCCTGCCTGGTTCCCATTCCCTTGGTGATGTGGGCCCTCTGGTGAGAATCTGATCCTCTTTAGTTCTTCACACTTCTGTGAGGTTGACCCTCTGCTCTGAGGTCACTCCTGCCTGGTTGTCGCACTCCGCATTGGCGACGTCGCCCCTCTGGTAGCAGTCGGAGCTGGCTGGGAGCCACCGCCCCTCGGTGATGAGGGCCCTCTGGCATCAGGCACTAATTGCTGGGCTCCCCACATTTTTTCATGTGTGCCCACTCTTGCGATGACACTCCTGCTTGTTTCCCTTCCCCATGGGGATGTGGGCCTTCTGCTCTGAGGTCACAACGGCTGGGTTGCTTACAGAATCACAATGAGGGCCCTCTGTTGTGAGTTCATGCCGGCCTGGATCTCATAGCCTCAGTGCTCTGGGCCGCCTGCTAGGAAGATCCAACTGCTGGTTTCCACACCTTTTGTATACAATGGGACATGTGTTGTGAGGTTAATCCTGCCTGCCTCACTCCGAAACCCATGGTGATGTGGGTCCTCTGGTTTGAGGCCACATGTGCTGGGTACCTCAACTTTTGATGATGTGGCCCCACGGGTGTGAGGACACTCCTGCCTGGTTCCCATCACCTTGGTGATGTGGGCCCTCTGAGGAGAGTCTGATCCTGGCTGGGTTCCCTACCATTCTGTGAGGTGGGCCCTCTGATGTCAGGTCACTCCTGCCTGGCTAGCTCACATCGCCTTGGCGACGTGGGCCCTCTGTTGGCCACTGGAGCATGCTGGGAGCCTCCTACTCCCGTGAATGATGGCCCTGGAAAAAATGCATATGCCCTTTTTGGCCAAGTGCTTCATTGACGAGGTTCTGCCACTTCTCTTATGCTTTCAGAGCAATTCACGTCTACCTCCTGAAATCGGATTCCAGCAATTCTGCCCCACTTTCAAGTCCTCTTCGCAGCCTTAATTCAATATATTTTTGTACGATTTCTGTCATTTATAAGTCTGCAGGTATGTGAATGACAGTGCCCCTGAGCTCCTTTCCTCAACTCGCTTTCTTGTGAGCTGGCCACAAAACCGCAGGATTGCTTCAGGCCCTAATCTTGTTCCAGCACGGCATGCTGAGCCTTTGGTTAATTCCTTTTCCTGTTGGGAAATGAGTGTTAAAATTGCCCGTGCATACTGGGCATATACCCTGAGAAAACCAAAATTCAAAAAGAGTCATGTACCAAAATGTTCATTGCAGCTCTATTTACAATAGCCCGGAGATGGAAAGAACCTAAGCGCCCATCATCGGACGAATGGATAAAGAAGATGTGGCACATATACACAATGGAATATTACTCAGCCTTAAAAAGAAATGAAACTGAGTTATTTGTAATGAGATGGATAGACCTAGAGTCTGTCATACAGAGTGAAGTAAGTCAGAAAGAAAAAGACAAATAGCGTATGCTAACACATATATATGGAATTTAAAGGAAAAAAATGTCATGAAGAACCTAGGGATAAGACAGGAATAGAGGCGCAGACCTACTGGAGAACGGAATTGAGGATATGGGGAGGGGGAATGGTGAGTTTTGACAGGGCGAGAGAGAGTCATGGACATATACACACTAACAAATGTAGTAAGGTAGATAGCAAGGGGGAAGCAGCCGCAAGGCACAGGGATATTAGCTCGGGGCGTTGGGACAGCCTGGAGGGGTGGAAGGGGGAGAGAGGGAGGGAGGGAGACACAAGAGGGAAGACACAGGGAGCATATGTATATGTATAGCTGATTCACTTTGTTATAAAGCAAAAACTAACACACCATTGTAAAGCAATTATACCCCAATAAAGATGTTAAAACAAATATTTGCCCGTGCACACACCTACAGATAGTCTCCCATTGGTTCTCCTTATTCCTGTTCATCTTGCGCAGAAATTGCAAACAGTGCCAAACAGGAGGTTAAAGGCACTGACTCTCCAAATGGGGAGAGTGTAAGAAAAGGGTCTGGAAGGGTGAACCTGAGTACCAGGGGACGAAAACAGACATGCATGTAAAAAGGTTTCCCAGTCACACGGTGGAGCATACTCTGGGTTTCCCATGCAAATTTTAGCAGAAGGAAGAATCCCTTGACCCTGGAGAGTTGGGAACCATGGAATGGGTACCAGGCAGTATGACATCAAAGGGTCTGCATTTGCTCACTGAACCTCACCAATGCTATCAGCCCAAAGGGTCAAGCCTTATCTCTCACCCAGCTCTGGGTGTAGATGTGGTAAACCAGGTTGCATCACATGCCCTGTGTGAGTTATTTAAGAATTGCTCTCTATTCCACTGTCATTGTGTTTTGTTTTTGAAATTTTTTTTGACACTGGGATTTATCGGATTTTCACTGCTGCGTTAATGCCGCTGTACACACTCTTGATTCTCTTACGGAGACATAAATATCCACGGGTTTTAAGATTCTTCCTAGTCAGGTATATTCCTAGGCGTTGAATATGTGGTGTTGAGTCCATTTCGTTGAGCAAGGAGTAGGTCTTGTCTATTACATATTTGGCTTATGGAACAGTATCTGTGCTAATTTCAGTCTCTGGTTTTATGCAGCACTCCAACGCACCTTTCTCCATAAGAAAGCACAAGTTGGTTTTCTAAATTTGAGACTGTTCTGTTTTGTAATTCAGTTCATGTGTAGTCAAGTTTACATACTGTGTATTAGTGATATTTTATGATGTTTCTTTTTATGTGTGACTTATTTCACGTAGAATCACCATACCTGTATCCACTCACTATGCCACTACGGGCCTGATGACACAGATTTCATTGCTGAGTGATATTCCATTGTACGTACGTACCACAACTTCTTTATCCATTGTTTGCTCTCTGAGATATTTACCTGGTACTGTAAACGAGGTTCTTGTGAACAGAGAGGTCCCAAACTTTGAGGTGGCTGGGTGTTTTTGATTTTAATTTCCCTAAGCTGTAGGACCATAAGTGGAAGTGCCATAGGCTGTGTTGCTTTGTTTCTTACGTGTTTCAGGAAACACATAACACTTCTCCAGAATGGCTGTCGGCAATTTACATCATATGCATCAGCATAATAAGGATCCCTGTTTTCCATTGCCTGTCCTCCGTTTCTGGATTTTACAATTTTTTTAAATGGCCCTTTTGCCCTGGGGGGCACTGAGATTTCATTGTAGTGCAGGTTTATTTACAAGCTTCTTGGTTGGCCAAAAAGTGCGTATGCGTTTTTTCCTGAATATATTTAGGGAAAAAAGCATCCGCACTTTTTGGACAAGTGCATCATTATCGACGTTCTGCCTCTTTTCCTATTCTTTAAGTGCAATTCCAGTTTAACCCTTCAATCGTTTTCCTGAATTTCTGCCCCGCTTTCAAGTCCCCTTTGCAGGCTTACTTCAATATATTTTTGGAGGATAGCTGTCATTTATAACTCTGCAGGTTTGTGAATTACAGTGCCCCTGAGCTCCTTTCTTCAACTCGCTTTCTTGTGAGCTGGGCACAAAACCGCAGGATTGCTTCAGGCACTAATCTCTTTCCAGCAGGGCACGCTGAGTGTTTGGTTAATTCCTCTTCCTGGTGGGAAATGAGCATTACATTTGCCCGTGCAGACACCTACAGCTAGTCTCTCATTGGTTCTCCCTATTCCTGTTCATCTTGCACAGAAATTGCAAGCTGTGCCAAAGAGGAGGTTAAAGGCACTGACTCTCCAAGCGGGGAGAGTGTTAGTAAAGCATCTGGAATGGTGAACACGAGGACCAGGATACGAAAACTGAGATGCATTTTAAATCGTTTCCCAATCACACGGTGGACGATACTCTGGGTTTCCCATGCATGTTTTAGCTGGAGGAAGAATCCCTTGAACCTGAAGAGTTGGGACCCATGGAATGGGTACCATGCAGTATGACTTCAAAGGGTCTGCATTTGCTCACCAAAACTCACCAATGCTATCAGCCTGAAGTGTCCAGCCTTATGTCTCAACCAGCTGTGGGTGTAGATGTGGTCAATCCCGGTTGCATCACATGCCCTGAGTGAATTGTTTAAGAATTGCTCTCTATTTCACTGTCTTTGTGTTTTGTTTTTGAAATTTATTTTGATAATGGGATTTATCGGATTTTCACTGCTGCGTTTATGCCGCTGTACACACGCTTGATTTTCTTACGGAGACATATAAATCCATGGGTTTTAAGATTCTTCCTAGTCAGGTATATTCCTAGGCGTTGAATATGTGGTGTTGAGTCCATTTCGTTGAGCAAGGAGTAGGTCTTGTCTATTACATATTAGGCTTATGGAACGGTATCTGTGCTCATTTCAGTCTCTGGTTTTATGCAGCACTCCAACGCACCTTTCTCCATAAGCAAGCACTAGTTGGTTTTCTAAATTTGAGACTGTTCTGTTTTGTAATTCAGTTCATGTGTAGTCAAGTTTACATACTGTGTATTAGTGATATCTTATGATGTTTCTTTTTCTGTGTGACGTAGTTCACGTAGAATCACCGTACCTGCATCCACTCACTATGCCGCTACGGGCCTGATGACACAGATTTCATTGCTGAGTGATATTGCATTGTACGTACGTGCCACAACTTCTTTATCCATTTTTTGCTTTCTGGGATATTTACCTGATACTGTAGACGAGCTTCTTGTGAACACAGCCGTCCCAAATATTGGGGTGGTTGTCTGTTTTTGATTTTAATTTCCGTAAGCTATAGGACCATAAGTGGAAGTGCCATAGGCTGTGTTGCTTTGTTTCTTACGTGTTTCAGGAAACATCATACACTTCTCCAGGGTGGCTGCTGGCAATTTACATCCTGCCAATCAGCATAACAAGGCTCCCTGTTCTCCATATCCTCTCCTACCTTTCTGGATTTTACACTTTTTTCAGATGGTCCTTTTACCCAGGGGGCAGTGAGACTTCATTGTAGTGCAGATTTCCTTTACAGGCTTGCTTGGTTGGCCAAAAAGGGCGTATGCGTTTTTTCCTGAATATATTCAGGAAAAAACGCATACGCCCTTTTTGGCCAAGTGCATCATTTTCGACGTTCTGCCTCTTTTCCTATGCTTTCAGGGCAATTCCAGTCTACCCCCTGCAATCGTTTTCCTGAAACTCTGCCCCGCTTTCAAGTCCCCTTCGCAGGCTTACTTCAATATATTTTTGGAGGATAGCTGTCATTTATAACTCTGCAGGTTTGTGAATTACAGTGGCCCTGAGCTCCTTTCTTCAACTTGCTTTCTTGTGAGCTGGGCACAAAACCGCAGGATTGCTTCAGGCCCTAATCTGTTTCCAGCAGGGCACACTGAGCCTTTGTTTAATTCCTCTTCCTGGTGGGCAATGTGTGTTACATTTGCCCGTGGAGACACCTACAGCTAGTCTCTCATTGGTTCTCCCTATTCTTGTTCATCTTGCACAGAAATTGCAAGCTGTGCCAAAGAGGAGGTTAAAGGCACTGACTCTCCAAGCGGGGAGAGTGTTAGTAAAGCATCTGGAATGGTGAACCCGAGGACCAGGATACGAAAACTGAGATGCATTTTAAATCGTTTCCCAATCACACGGTGGACGATACTCTGGGTTTCCCATGCATGTTTTAGCTGGAGGAAGAATGCCTTGAACCTGGAGAGTTGGGACCCATGGAATGGGTACCATGCAGTATGACTTCAAAGGGTCTGCATTTGCTCACCGAAACTCACCAATGCTATCAGCCTGAAGTGTCCAGCCTTATGTCTCAACCAGCTCTGGGTGTAGATGTGGTAAATCCCGGTTGCATCACATGCCCTGAGTGAATTGTTTAAGAATTGCTCTCTATTTCACTGTCTTTGTGTTTTGTTTTCGAAATTTATTTTGATAATGGGATTTATCGGATTTTCACTGCTGCGTTTCGGCCGCTGTACACACGCTTGATTCTCTTACGGAGACATATATATCCATGGGTTTTAAGATTCTTCCTAGTCAGGTATATTCCTAGGCGTTGAATATGTGGTGTTGGGTCCATTTCGTTGAGCAAGGAGTAGGTCTTGTCTATTACATATTTGGCTTATGGAAAGTTATCTGTGCTAATTTCAGTCTCTGGTTTTATGCAGCACCCCAAGGCACCTTTCCCCATAAGCAAGAACTAGTTGGTTTTCTAAATTTGAGACCTGTTCTTTTTTGTAATTCAGTTCATGTGTAGTCAAGTTTACATTCCGTGTATTAGTGATATCTTATGATGTTTCTTTTTCTGTGTGACGTAGTTCACGTAGAATCACCGTACCTGCATCCACTCACTATGCCGCTACGGGCCTGATGACAGATTTCATTGCTGAGTGATATTGCATTGTACGTACGTGCCACAACTTCTTTATCCATTTTTTGCTTTCTGGGATATTTACCTGATACTGTAGACGAGCTTCTTGTGAACACAGCCGTCCCAAATATTGGGGTGGCTGTCTGTTTTTGATTTTAATTTTCGTAAGCTATAGGACCATAATTGGAAGTGCCATAGGCTGTGTTGCTTTGTTTCTTACGTGTTTCAGGAAACACCATACACTTCTCCAGGGTGGCTGCTGGCAATTTACATCCTGCCAATCAGCATAACAAGGCTCCCTGTTCTCCATATCCTGTCCTACCTTTCTGGATTTTACACTTTTTTCAGATGGCCCTTTTGCCCGGGGGGGGCAGTGAGATTTCATTGTAGTGCAGATTTCCTTTACAGGCTTGCTTGGTTGGCCAAAAAGGGCGTATGCGTTTTTTCCTGAATATATTCAGGAAAAAACGCATACGCCCTTTTTGGCCAAGTGCATCATTGTCGACGTTCTGCCTCTTTTCCTATGCTTACAGGGCAATTCCAGTCTACCACCTGCAATCGTTTTCCTGAAATTCTGCCCCGCTTTCAAGTCCCCTTCGCAGGCTTACTTCAATATATTTTTGGAGGATAGCTGTCATTTATAACTCTGCAGGTTTGTGAATTACAGTGCCCCTGAGCTCCTTTCTTCAACTCGCTTTCTTGTGAGCTGGGCACAAAACCGCAGGATTGCTTCAGGCCCTAATCTGTTTCCGGCAGGGCACGCTGAGCCTTTGGTTAATTCCTCTTCCTGGTGGGAAATGAGCGTTACATTTGCCCGTGCAGACACCTACAGCTAGTCTCTCATTGGTTCTCCCTATTCCTGTTCATCTTGCACAGAAATTGCAAGCTGTGCCAAACAGGAGGTTAATGGCACTGACTCTCCAAGCGGGAAGAGTTTTAGTAAAGCATCTGGAATGGTGAACCCGAGGACCAGGATACGAAAACTGAGATGCATTTTAAATCGTTTCCCAATCACACGGTGGACGATACTCTGGGTTTCCCATGCATGTTTTAGCTGGAGGAAGAATGCCTTGAACCTTTAGAGTTGGGACACATGGAATAGGTACCATGCAGTATGACTTCAAAGTGTCTGCATTTGCTCACCGAAACTCACCAGTGCTATCAGCCAGAAGTGTCCAGCCTTATGTCTCAATCAGCTCTGGGTGTAGATGTGGTCAATCCCGGTTGCATCACATGCCCTGAGTGAATTATTTAAGAATTGCTCTCTATTTCACTGTCTTTGTGTTTTGTTTTCGAAATTTATTTTGATAATGGGATTTATCGGATTTTCACTGCTGCGTATCGGCCGCTGTACACATGCTTGATTCTCTTACGGAGACATATATATCCATGGGTTTTAAGATTCTTCCTAGTCAGGTATATTCCTAGGCGTTGAATATGTGGTGTTGGTTCCATTTCGTTGAGCAAGGAGTAGGTCTTGTCTATTACATATTTGGCTTATGGAAAGTTATCTGTGCTAATTTCAGTCTCTGGTTTTATGCAGCACCCCAAGGCACCTTTCCCCATAAGCAAGCACTAGTTGGTTTTCTAAATTTGAGACCCTGTTCTGTTTTGTAATTCAGTTCATGTGTAGTCAAGTTTACATTCCGTGTATTAGTGATATCTTATGATGTTTCTTTTTCTGTGTGACGTAGTTCACGTAGAATCACCGTACCTGCATCCACTCACTATGCCGCTACGGGCCTGATGACACAGATTTCATTGCTGAGTGATATTGCATTGCACGTACGTGCCACAACTTCTTTATCCATTTTTTGCTTTCTGGGATATTTACCTGGTACTGTAGACGAGTTCTTGTGAACACAGCCGTCCCAAACTTTGGGGTGGCTCTCTGTTTTTGATTTTAATTTCCCTAAGGAATAGGACCATAAGTGCAATTGCCATAGGCTGTGTTGCTTTATTTCTTACGTGTTTCAGGAAACACCATACACTTCTCCAGGGTGGCTGTTGGCAATTTACATCCTGCCAATCAGCATAACAAGGCTCCCTCTTCTCCATATCCTGTCCTACCTTTCTGGATTTTACACTTTTTTCAGATGGCCCTCTTGCCCGGGGGGCAGTGAGACTTCATTGTAGTGCAGATTTCCTTTACAGGCTTGCTTGGTTGGCCAAAAAGGGCGTATGCGTTTTTTCCTGAATATATTCAGGAAAAAACGCATACGCCCTTTTTGGCCAAGCGCATCATTGTCGACGTTGTGCCTCTTTTCCTATGCTTTCAGGGCAATTCCAGTCTACCCCCTGCAATCGTTATCCTGAAATTCTGCCCCGCTTTCAAGTCCCCTACGCAGGCTTACTTCAGTATACTTTTGGAAGATAGCTGTCATTTATAACTCTGCAGGTTTGTGAATTACAGTGCCCCTGAGCTCCTTTCTTCAACTCGCTTTCTTGTGAGCTGGGCACAAAACCGCAGGATTGCTTCAGGCCCTAATCTGTTTCCAGCAGGGCACACTGAGCCTTTGTTTAATTCCTCTTCCTGGTGGGCAATGAGCGTTACATTTGCCCGTGCAGACACCTACAGCTAGTCTCTCATTGGTTCTCCCTATTCCTGTTCATCTTGCACAGAAATTGCAAGCTGTGCCAAAGAGGAGGTTAAAGGCACTGACTCTCCAAGCGGGGAGAGTGTTAGTAAAGCATCTGGAATGGTGAACCCAAGGACCAGGAAACGAAAACTGAGATGCATTTTAAATCATTTCCCAATCACACGGTGGACGATACTCTGGGTTTCCCATGCATGTTTTAGCTGGAGGAAGAATCCCTTAAACCTGGAGATTTGGGACCCATGGAATGGGTACCATGCAGTATGACTTCAAAGGGTCTGCATTTGCTCACCGAAACTCACCAATGCTATCAGCCTGAAGTGTCCAGCCTTATGTCTCAACCAGCTCTGGGTGTAGATGTGGTCAATCCCGGTTGCATCACATGCCCTGAGTGAATTATTTAAGAATTGCTCTCTATTTCACTGTCTTTGTGTTTTGTTTTAGAAATTTATTTTGATAATGGGATTTATCGGATTTTCACTGCTGCATTTCCGCCGCTGTACACACGCTTGATTCTCTTACGGAGACATATATATCCATGGGTTTTAAGATTCTTCCTAGTCAGGTATATTCCTAGGCGTTGAATATGTGGTGTTGAGTCCATTTCGTTGAGCAAGGAGTAGGTCTTGTCTATTACATATTTGGCTTATGGAATGTTATCTGTGCTAATTTCAGTCTCTGGTTTTATGCAGCACCCCAACGCACCTTTCCCCATAAGCAAGCACTAGTTGGTTTTCTAAATTTGAGACCCTGTTCTGTTTTGTAATTCACTTCATGTGTAGTCAAGTTTACATTCCGTGTATTAGTGATATCTTATGATGTTTCTTTTTGTGTGTGACGTAGTTCACGTAGAATCACCGTACCTGCATCCACTCACTATGCCGCTACAGGCCTGATGACACAGATTTCATTGCTGAGTGATATTGCATTGTACGTACGTGCCACAACTTCTTTATCCATTTTTTGCTTTCTGTGATATTTACCTGATACTGTAGACGAGCTTTTTGTGAACACAGCCGTCCCAAATATTGGGGTGGCTGTCTGTTTTTGATTTTAATTTCCGTAAGCTATAGGACCATAAGTGGAAGTGCCATAGGCTGTGTTGCTTTGTTTCTTACGTGTTTCAGGAAACACCATACACTTCTCCAGGGTGGCTGCTGGCAATTTACATCCTGCCAATCAGCATAACAAGGCTCCCTGTTCTCCATATCCTGTCCTACCTTTCTGGATTTTACACTTTTTTCAGATGGCCCTTTTGCCCGGGGGGGCAGTGAGATTTCATTGTAGTGCAGATTTCCTTTACAGGCTTGCTTGGTTGGCCAAAAAGGGCGTATGCGTTTTTTCCTGAATATATTCAGGAAAAAACGCATACGCCCTTTTTGGCCAAGTGCATCATTGTCGACGTTCTGCCTCTTTTCCTATGCTTACAGGGCAATTCCAGTCTACCACCTGCAATCGTTTTCCTGAAATTCTGCCCCGCTTTCAAGTCCCCTTCGCAGGCTTACTTCAATATATTTTTGGAGGATAGCTGTCATTTATAACTCTGCAGGTTTGTGAATTACAGTGCCCCTGAGCTCCTTTCTTCAACTCGCTTTCTTGTGAGCTGGGCACAAAACCGCAGGATTGCTTCAGGCCTTAATCTGTTTCCGGCAGGGCACGCTGAGCCTTTGGTTAATTCCTCTTCCTGGTGGGCAATGAGCGTTACTTTTGCCCGTGCAGACACCTACAGCTAGTCTCTCATTGGTTCTCCCTATTCCTGTTCATCTTGCACAGAAATTGCAAGCTGTGCGAAACAGGAGTTTAAAGGCACTGACTCTCCAAGCGGGGAGAGTGATAGTAAAGCATCTGGAATGGTGAACCCGAGGACCAGGATACGAAAACTGAGATGCATTTTAAATCGTTTCCCAATCACACAGTGGACGATACTCTGGGTTTCCCATGCATGTTTTAGCTGGAGGAAGAATGCCTTGAACCTGGAGAGTTGGGACCCATGGAATGGGTACCAGGCAGTATGACTTCAAAGGGTCTGCATTTGCTCACCGAAACTCACCAGTTCTATCAGCCTGAAGTGTCCAGCCTTATGTCTCAAACAGCTCTGGGTGTAGATGTGGTAAAACCCGGTTGCATCACATGCCCTGAGTGAATTATTTAAGAATTGCTCTCTATTTCACTGTCTTTGTGTTTTGTTTTCGAAATTTATTTTGATAATGGGATTTATCGGATTTTCACTGCTGCATTTCCGCCGCTGTACACAAGCTTGATTCTCTTACGGAGACATATATATCCATGGGTTTTAAGATTCTTCCTAGTCAGGTATATTCCTAGGCGTTGAATATGTGGTGTTGAGTCCATTTCGTTGAGCAAGGAGTAGGTCTTGTCTATTACATATTTGGCTTATGGAATGTTATCTGTGCTAATTTCAGTCTCTGGTTTTATGCAGCACCCCAAGGCACCTATCCCCATAAGCAAGCACTAGTTGGTTTTCTAAATTTGAGACCCTGTTCTGTTTTGTAATTCAGTTCATGTGTAGTCAAGTTTACATTCCGTGTATTAGTGATATCTTATGATGTTTCTTTTTCTGTGTGACGTAGTTCACGTAGAATCACCGTACCTGCATCCACTTACTATGCCGCTACGGGCCTGATGACACAGATTTCATTGCTGAGTGATATTGCATTGCACGTACGTGCCACAACTTCTTTATCCATTTTTTGCTTTCTGGGATATTTACCTGATACTGTAGACGAGCTTCTTGTGAACACAGCCGTCCCAAATATTGGGGTGGCTGTCTGTTTTTGATTTTAATTTCCGTAAGCTATAGGACCATAAGTGGAAGTGCCATAGGCTGTGTTGCTTTGTTTCTTACGTGTTTCAGGAAACACCATACACTTCTCCAGGGTGGCTGCTGGCAATTTACATCCTGCCAATCAGCATAACAAGGCTCCCTGTTCTCCATATCCTGTCCTACCTTTCTGGATTTTACACTTTTTTCAGATGGCCCTTTTGCCCGGGGGGGGGGGGGGCAGTGAGATTTCATTGTAGTGCAGATTTCCTTTACAGGCTTGCTTGGTTGGCCAAAAAGGGCGTATGCGTTTTTTCCTGAATATATTCAGGAAAAAACGCATACGCCCTTTTTGGCCAAGTGCATCATTGTCGACGTTGTGCCTCTTTCCCTATGCTTTCAGGGCAATTCCAGTCTACCCCCTGCAATCGTTTTCCTGAAATTCAGCCCCGCTTTCAAGTCCCCTTCGCAGGCTTACTTCAATATATTTTTGGAGGATAGCTGTCATTTATAACTCTGCAGGTTTGTGAAGTACAGTGCCCCTGAGCTCCTTTCTTCAACTCGCTTTCTTGTGAGCTGGGCACAAAACCGCAGGATTGCTTCAGGCCCTAATCTGTTTCCAGCAGGGCACACTGAGCCTTTGTTTAATTCCTCTTCCTGGTGGGCAATGAGCGTTACATTTGCCCGTGCAGACACCTACAGCTAGTCTCTCATTGGTTCTCCCTATTCCTGTTCATCTTGCACAGAAATGGCAAGCTGTGCCAAACAGGAGGTTAAAGGCACTGACTCTCCAAGCGGGGAGAGTGTTAGTAAAGCATCTGGAATGGTGAACCCGAGGACCAGGATACGAAAACTGAGATGCATTTTAAATCGTTTCCCAATCACACGGTGGACAATACTCTGGGTTTCCCATGCATGTTTTAGCTGGAGGAAGAATGCCTTGAACCTGGAGAGTTGGGACCCATGGAATGGGTACCATGCAGTATGACTTCAAAGGGTCTGCATTTGCTCACCGAAACTCACCAGTGCTATCAGCCTGAAGTGTCCAGCCTTATGTCTCAACCAGCTCTGGGTGTAGATGTGGTCAATCCCGGTTGCATCACATGCCCTGAGTGAATTATTTAAGAATTGCTCTCTATTTCACTGTCTTTGTGTTTTGTTTTCGAAATTTATTTTGATAATGGGATTTATCGGATTTTCACTGCTGCATTTCCGCCGCTGTACACACGCTTGATTCTCTTACGGAGACATATATATCCATGGGTTTTAAGATTCTTCCTAGTCAGGTATATTCCTAGGCGTTGAATATGTGGTGTTGAGTCCATTTCGTTGAGCAAGGAGTAGGTCTTGTCTATTACATATTTGGCTTATGGAATGTTATCTGTGCTAATTTCAGTCTCTGGTTTTATGCAGCACCCCAAGGCACCTTTCCCCATAAGCAAGCACTAGTTGGTTTTCTAAATTTGAGACCCTGTTCTGTTTTGTAATTCAGTTCATGTGTAGTCAAGTTTACATTCCGTGTATTAGTGATATCTTATGATGTTTTTTTTTCTGTGTGACGTAGTTCACGTAGAATCACCGTACCTGCATCCACTCACTATGCCGCTACGGGCCTGATGACACAGATTTCATTGCTGAGTGATATTGCATTGTACGTACGTGCCACAACTTCTTTATCCATTTTTTGCTTTCTGGGATATTTACCTGATACTGTAGACGAGCTTCTTGTGAACACAGCCGTCCCAAATATTGGGGTGGCTGTCTGTTTTTGATTTTAATTTCCGTAAGCTATAGGACCATAAGTGGAAGTGCCATAGGCTGTGTTGCTTTGTTTCTTACGTGTTTCAGGAAACACCATACACTTCTCCAGGGTGGCTGCTGGCAATTTACATCCTGCCAATCAGCATAACAAGGCTCCCTGTTCTCCATATCCTGTCCTACCTTTCTGGATTTTACACTTTTTTCAGATGGCCCTTTTGCCCGGGGGGGCAGTGAGATTTCATTGTAGTGCAGATTTCCTTTACAGGCTTGCTTGGTTGGCCAAAAAGGGCGTATGCGTTTTTTCCTGAATATATTCAGGAAAAAACGCATACGCCCTTTTTGGCCAAGTGCATCATTGTCGACGTTCTGCCTCTTTTCCTATGCTTACAGGGCAATTCCAGTCTACCACCTGCAATCGTTTTCCTGAAATTCTGCCCCGCTTTCAAGTCCCCTTCGCAGGCTTACTTCAATATATTTTTGGAGGATAGCTGTCATTTATAACTCTGCAGGTTTGTGAAGTACAGTGCCCCTGAGCTCCTTTCTTCAACTCGCTTTCTTGTGAGCTGGGCACAAAACCGCAGGATTGCTTCAGGCCCTAATCTGTTTCCGGCAGGGCACGCTGAGCCTTTGGTTAATTCCTCTTCCTGGTGGGAAATGAGCGTTACATTTGCCCGTGCAGACACCTACAGCTAGTCTCTCATTGGTTCTCCCTATTCCTGTTCATCTTGCACAGAAATTGCAAGCTGTGCCAAACAGGAGGTTAAAGGCACTGACTCTCCAAGCGGGAAGAGTTTTAGTAAAGCATCTGGAATGGTGAACCCGAGGACCAGGATACGAAAACTGAGATGCATTTTAAATCGTTTCCCAATCACACGGTGGACGATACTCTGGGTTTCCCATGCATGTTTTAGCTGGAGGAAGAATGCCTTGAACCTGGAGAGTTGGGACCCATTGAATAGGTACCATGCAGTATGACTTCAAAGTGTCTGCATTTGCTCACCGAAACTCACCAGTGCTATCAGCCAGAAGTGTCCAGCCTTATGTCTCAATCAGCTCTGGGTGTAGATGTGGTCAATCCCGGTTGCATCACATGCCCTGAGTGAATTATTTAAGAATTGCTCTCTATTTCACTGTCTTTGTGTTTTGTTTTCGAAATTTATTTTGATAATGGGATTTATCGGATTTTCACTGCTGCGTATCGGCCGCTGTACACATGCTTGATTCTCTTACGGAGACATATATATCCATGGGTTTTAAGATTCTTCCTAGTCAGGTATATTCCTAGGCGTTGAATATGTGGTGTTGGTTCCATTTCGTTGAGCAAGGAGTAGGTCTTGTCTATTACATATTTGGCTTATGGAAAGTTATGTGTGCTAATTTCAGTCTCTGGTTTTATGCAGCACCCCAAGGCACCTTTCCCCATAAGCAAGCACTAGTTGGTTTTCTAAATTTGAGACCCTGTTCTGTTTTGTAATTCAGTTCATGTGTAGTCAAGTTTACATTCCGTGTATTAGTGATATCTTATGATGTTTCTTTTTCTGTGTGACGTAGTTCACGTAGAATCACCGTACCTGCATCCACTCACTATGCCGCTACGGGCCTGATGACACAGATTTCATTGCTGAGTGATATTGCATTGCACGTACGTGCCACAACTTCTTTATCCATTTTTTGTTTTCTGGGATATTTACCTGGTACTGTAGACGAGTTCTTGTGAACACAGCCGTCCCAAACTTTGGGGTGGCTCTCTGTTTTTGATTTTAATTTCCCTAAGGAATAGGACCATAAGTGCAATTGCCATAGGCTGTGTTGCTTTATTTCTTACGTGTTTCAGGAAACACCATACACTTCTCCAGGGTGGCTGTTGGCAATTTACATCCTGCCAATCAGCATAACAAGGCTCCCTCTTCTCCATATCCTGTCCTACCTTTCTGGATTTTACACTTTTTTCAGATGGCCCTCTTGCCCGGGGGGCAGTGAGACTTCATTGTAGTGCAGATTTCCTTTACAGGCTTGCTTGGTTGGCCAAAAAGGGCGTATGCGTTTTTTCCTGAATATATTCAGGAAAAAACGCATACGCCCTTTTTGGCCAAGCGCATCATTGTCGACGTTGTGCCTCTTTTCCTATGCTTTCAGGGCAATTCCAGTCTACCCCCTGCAATCGTTTTCCTGAAATTCTGCCCCGCTTTCAAGTCCCCTACGCAGGCTTACTTCAGTATACTTTTGGAAGATAGCTGTCATTTATAACTCTGCAGGTTTGTGAATTACAGTGCCCCTGAGCTCCTTTCTTCAACTCGCTTTCTTGTGAGCTGGGCACAAAACCGCAGGATTGCTTCAGGCCCTAATCTGTTTCCAGCAGGGCACACTGAGCCTTTGTTTAATTCCTCTTCCTGGTGGGCAATGAGCGTTACATTTGCCCGTGCAGACACCTACAGCTAGTCTCTCATTGGTTCTCCCTATTCCTGTTCATCTTGCACAGAAATTGCAAGCTGTGCCAAACAGGAGGTTAAAGGCACTGACTCTCCAAGCGGGGAGAGTGTTAGTAAAGCATCTGGAATGGTGAACCCGAGGACCAGGAAACGAAAACTGAGATGCATTTTAAATCATTTCCCAATCACACGGTGGACGATACTCTGGGTTTCCCATGCATGTTTTAGCTGGAGGAAGAATCCCTTAAACCTGGAGATTTGGGACCCATGAAATGGGTACCATGCAGTATGACTTCAAAGGGTCTGCATTTGCTCAACGAAACTCACCAATGCTATCAGCCTGAAGTGTCCAGCCTTATGTCTCAACCAGCTCTGGGTGTAGATGTGGTCAATCCCGGTTGCATCACATGCCCTGAGTGAATTATTTAAGAATTGCTCTCTATTTCACTGTCTTTGTGTTTTGTTTTAGAAATTTATTTTGATAATGGGATTTATCGGATTTTCACTGCTGCGTTTCGGCCGCTGTACACATGCTTGATTCTCTTATGGAGACATATAAATCCATGGGTTTTAAGATTCTTCCTAGTCAGGTATATTCCTAGGCGTTGAACATGTGGTGTTGAGTCCATTTCGTTGAGCAAGGAGTAGGTCTTATCTATTACATATTTGGCTTATGGAAAGTTATCTGTGCTAATTTCAGTCTCCGGTTTTATGCAGCACCCCAACGCACCTTACCCCATAAGCAAGCACTAGTTGGTTTTCTAAATTTGAGACCCTGTTCTGTTTTGTAATTCAGTTCATGTGTAGTCAAGTTTACATTCCGTGTATTAGTGATATCTTATGATGTTTCTTTTTCTGTGTGACGTAGTTCACGTAGAATCACCGTACCTGCATCCACTCACTATGCCGCTACGGGCCTGATGACACAGATTTCATTGCTGAGTGATATTGCATTGCACGTACGTGCCACAACTTCTTTATCCATTTTTTGCTTTCTGGGATATTTACCTGGTACTGTAGACGAGCTTCTTGTGAACACAGCCGTCCCAAACATTGGGGTGGCTGTCTGTTTTTGATTTTAATTTCCGTAAGCTATAGGACCATAAGTGGAAGTGCCATAGGCTGTGTTGCTTTGTTTCTTATGGGTTTCAGGAAACACCATACACTTCTCCAGGGTGGCTGTTGGCAATTTACATCCTGCCAATCAGCATAACAAGGCTCCCTGTTCTCCATATCCTGTCCTACCTTTCTGGATTTTACACTTTTTTCAGATGGCCCTTTTGCCCATGGGGCAGTTAGACTTCATTGTAGTGCAGATTTCCTTTACAGGCTTGCTTGGTTTGAGAAAAAGGGCGTATGCGTTTTTTCCTGAATATATTCAGGAAAAAATGCATACGCACTTTTTGGCCAAGTGCACCATTGTCGATGTTCTGCCTCTTTTCCTATGCTTTCTTGGCAATTCCAGTCTACCCCCTGCAATCGTTTTCCTGAAATTCTGCCCCGCTTTCAAGTCCCCTTCGCAGGCTTACTTCAATATATTTTTGGAGGATAGCTGTCATTTATAACTCTGCAGGTTTGTGAATTACAGTGTCCCTGAGCTCCTTTCTTCAACTCGCTTTCTTGTGAGCTGGGCACAAAACCACAGGATTGCTTCAGGCCCTAATCTGTTTCCGGCAGGGCATGCTGAGCCTTTGGTTAATTCCTCTTCCTGGTGGGAAATGAGCCTTACATTTGCCCGTGCAGATACCTATAGCTAGTCTCTCATTGGTTCTCCCTATTCCTGTTCATCTTGCACAGAAATGGCAAGCTGTGCCAAACAGGAGGTTAAAGGCACTGACTCTCCAAGCGGGGAGAGTGTTAGTAAACCGTCTGGAATGGTGAACCCGAGGACCAGGATACGAAAACTGAGATACATTTTAAATCGTTTCCTAATCACATGGTGGACTATACTCGGCGTTTCCCACGCATGTTTTAGCTGAAGAAAGAATCCCTTGAACCTGAAGAGTTGGGACCCTTGGAATGGGTACCATGCAGTATGACTTCAAAGGATCTGCATTTGTTCACCGAAACTCACCAATGCTATCAGTCTGAAGTGTCCAGCCTTATGTCTCAACCAGCTCTGGGTGTAGATGTGGTAAATCCAGGTTGCATCACATGCCCTGAGTGAATTATTTAAGAATTGCTACCTATTTCACTGTCATTTTGTTTTGTTTTTGAAATTTATTTTAATAATTGGAGTTATCGGATTTTCACTGCTTCGTTTATGCCGCTGTACACGCGCTTGATTCTCTTACGGAGACATATAAGTCCATGGGTTTTAAGATTCTTACTAATCCGGTATATTCTTAGGCATTGAATATGGCGTGTTGAGTCCATTTCGTTGAGCAAGGAGTAGATCTTGACTATTACATATTTGGCTTATGGAATGGTATCTGTGCTAATTTCAATCTCTGGTTTTATGCAGCACCCCAACTCACCTTTCCCCTTAAGGAAGCATAAGTTGGTTTTTTTAATTTGAAACCCTCTTCTCTTTTGTAATTCAGTTCATGTGTAGCCATGTTAACATTCCATGTATTAGTGATATCTTATGTCTTTTTCTTTTTGAATTATGTGACTTCGAATGATCACACGTAACTCCTCTGGAGTTGTTATAACTGGCCATGTTTCATTGATTTCCAGGCTGAGTAATATTCCACTCTACATAAGCACCACATCTCTGTCCGTTTTTTCTCTGCAGATACATTTAAGTTATATCCTAGTCGAGGATCTTTTAAACAGAGAGGTGGTAAACATTGGGGTGCCTGTGTCCTCTCGATTTTTGTTTTTCCCAAGATATAAGTCCATGAGTGCAAGTGCCCTGTGCTCGGTAGCTCATTTTTTAGATGCTTTAGTAAACACAATAGACTTATCCAGAGTGACCGTTGGCAATATACATTTCCACTATAAGACTCACAGGGCTCCCTTTTCTCCTTGCCCTGTCCTGCATTTCTGGTGTTTACACTTTATGAGGACGGCTCTTCTGACTGATGCAAAGTGATATGTTTTGTAGTATTGATTTCCAGTGCCCACCTGTTTGGTTGGCTAAAAAAGTGTATGCCCTTTTCTTGAATATATACAGAAAAAGACGCATACACCCTTTTTGGCCAACTGCAATGTTGGCAATGTTCAGCCCCTTTTCTTGTGCTTAATGGCGAGTCCTTTCTACCTCTTCCAATCCCTTTCCTGCCATTCTCCGTTGCTTACAAGTCCTTTTCTCTGACTTTCCTCAAGACATTTTTCAGTGATAGATAGTTTCAATTCTGCAGTTTCGTGAATTTTAGTGCCCCTGAGTTCCATTTTCCAACTTGTGTTTATGGGAACTGGCCACAAAGCATCAGGATTCCTCAAGCCCTATTCTGTTTCCATGGGCAACCCTAGCCTTTGGTCAATTCGTCTTCCTGATTGGAAATTAGAGTGGCATGTGCCTGTCCGAACACCTAGGACTTGTCTCTCATTGTTCCTCCTCCTTCTGCTTCATCCTCTGGACAAATTCCAAACTGTATGCAACAGGATGTTGACAGTGCTGACATCTCCAAGTGGGGAGACTGTTAGTAAAGACGCTGGAGTGGTGAACCCTAGCACCAAGAGATGAGGAGATGAGATGCCTTTTCCAAACTTTTCCCGATCAGACGGTATACCATCCTCTGGGTGTGACAGGCATGTTTTAGGTGTAGGAAGGGTCCCATTCATGTGAGGAGAACACCAGGGGATTTTAAATATCAGTGTCTCTCCGCAACCCAAACTGGGGAATTTTTTAAGCTACGGCTACACATATGTTCATTAAGGGCCTTGGGAAGTAGGCAGAGTCCAAATTTTAGATGATTGAAGTCTTCAGGGTCAGAAGCACTCACCACTGTCTTCCCTTAGATTCCATTTTTACTGTCATTGATGGATGATGTCAATAAAAATATCTATTCTTTTTCAGATCATTTCCCCTTATAGGTTATTGCAAAATATTGAGTGTAGTTCCCTGTGCTATACAGTAGTTCCTTGCTGATGATTTCATACATAGCAGTGTGTATGTGTTAATCCCAAACTGTTAATTTATCCCTCCTCCTACCATTTCCCTTTGGTAATAATAAATTATAAGATTTTATGCTTCTCAGAAATGGGGGAGCTGAAAGAGAGGTATCATTTTCAATGCAAAAGCATTTAAAACAAGATTGAAGCTTTAACCAAGATTATTAGATGTACATCCTTGGAAAGAAATCACTTTGTTTCTCTAATATTGACCTGACAAAGAAGACAAACCTTTTCACTGAACTTGCTTATAAGAAAGTGATGGAAATATCAAATGGAAGTGTTAGAAACATCTTATTTTACCCGAGCCTTATACACTGTTCTATGTTAATTACAGTTTGGCTCACACATCTGTTCATTGAAGTTACAATGTTCTCAATTTCTGTTACTGATCCTCCAGAGTGGACGCCAACAAGTGTCCCCCTGCCCAGTGTCATTGGAGCCAATAGATCGAGACTGAGTTTGGTTCAAAAGCAAAGGAAACTTTATATTTTGATCAGAGAATGGAGAGGTGCTACCCTGTGGGCTGTGGGCTGGGCTGCTGTGTAGAGATCCTGTCAGAGTCACTGGGAGGGAGGGGGCTGAGCTCTCGAGGACCTGGTTGGCTGCAGCTCAGGCTCTATGTCACGGAGTCTGAACTGGGCCCCAGGAGCTGAAGTGTCATCGAGCCATTCTGCTCTAGGAAATCTGGTCTGAAGTGCCGGGTGTGGAACCTCTGTATGCGGGACACTAGGAGCACCTGAAATTAGACAAAGCACAAAGGATAAAAATGGTTAGACTTTATTTTATTGCCCAGATTCTATTTTTATCTCCCAGGCATTTTTAAGGGGCTTTGCCTGGGACAAACTTCTCTTCTGCCTTTTGTCCCTTTCCTCATTCTTGGAGTGCTGCGGGTGCAGACCCTTCTTCTGTAACTGCTGAGTGCTGAGTTAGGAGGCTTCATACCCGTGGGCGAGGGTCAGAACTTCTCCCCAGCAGCCTCCAGGTGACGTTGATTGTCCCCAGGCCTCCTGCCTCCCTGCTCGTCCACCTGAGCACCAGTATTGGAAGTGTTATAGATTCTAATGACCTTTAAGGGTCCAGAAAGGAGATGTGCAGTGGCTCTGTGAGGTCCAGTTTCACTCTGCCCCACATTTGTTCGGCCACCTTAGGCTGACCGTTTCTGCCAGCCTAGATGCTCTGACTGACCGTTTCTGCCAGCCTAGATGCTCTGACCAACAGTCTGCGCTTTCTTCCATTAGGCCCCTGAATTAACGTAAAAACAGCACCAGGTGTCAGGATCCTGCCCGCTCAGCTCCCAGACAGTCCAGGGTCAGTGGTGATGAAGGATCATGATGGTCACTGAGTCAAGAGCCTTTGGAAGTAAACAGGAGTCCAGCCGGTCTTATTGGCCACCATCATCAGGGTGTCTGTAGGCTTTTCTATGGTGACAGCATGATATACGGTTCCCCCGCCAAGATTATTAGCTCCCCTCTGGGTACAGTAAGTACTGCAAGCAGTAGTCTACTCTTTTGGGACACACTCTTGTTGTTTTATGAGAGAAACTCCAGGTCAAGTGATGGTCACACGGGTCGTCATGGTGCCCCTTTGCCCCCGGTTATCTCTCTGGAGGTTAGAGTTGGAGGGCCTCCTCAATCGAGGTCAGTGTGCCCACGGAGCAAACCCTGCAACTTCAGGGCATGGTTGGGGGTTAGGATCACCACGTGGGGTCCGTTTCCCTTAGAAGGGAGGTGGCCTTTTGGGCTGCTGATTTCCAGGTTTTCAGATACCACCAGTATCTTGGCCAGATGTGGCGGTGGGCCAAGCCCCTTGGTGACCATAGTTTATCCTACCTGGATGGCATTCTTGCATTGTTCCATTTCAAGTGGTCCCAGTTTTTGCACTAATACTCCAATGGCGATTCACCTTTCACCAGGAATGTAAAGGTCAAAGGGTTTAGCTAAATTAGGGAGTTCCAGGGCAAGGGTCTGAATTGACTGCTCTTTCCATTCTTGAAAGGCCACTTCTGGATTCTATTCAAAAGGATCATCATCTTTTCCTTTCAGTGTTTCATATAGAGGCCCAGCTAGTAGACTGTAGTTAGGGATCCAGAGGCAGGAAACCCTGGCTTCCCCAGGAACCCCTAAGCTGTCTTCTAGTTTCAGAAAGGGGTAAGGCTGTAAATTGTTTCTTCCCTTTCCTGGGATGGGCTTCTCCGACCTTCTGTGAGAATGAAGCCCAGGCAGGTCACCGTAGTCTGTGATACTTGAGCTTTTTCGTGGACAACTTCTATCCTTTATTGGCTTGGTAGTTCTGAGGCCTCCTTAGTAGGGCTGGCGATCAGAATGTCGTCTGAATATTGAAGGAGTGTTTCCTTTTCCAGAGGTAGAACTTTTAGGTCTTTAGCTGAGCTTTCCCCAAAGATGGTGTGGGAATTTTTGAACCCTTGGGGCAAGACAGCCTGGAAGTATTGTTTTAGTTGTATGTTGAGTCCTGTCACTCACAAGCCAAAATTTCTTGTGACTCTGGGACTAATGGAATACAAAAGAAGGCATCAGTGAAGACTAATACAGAATACCAAGTCCTGGTGGTTGGTAGAATGACCAGCAGGGTGTAGGATTTAGGAACTACTGGAGGTATATCCTCAGTGGCTTCACTGACTGTCCTGACATCCTTTACCAGGACTCCAGCAGCCCATGGGGCTCTCGAGGTCAGGCCAATCCCAGGATATGGAGCTCACCTGGGCAGGTACCCTACCCCCACCCCAGCCCACGGGGCTCTCGTGTTCAGGCCCCTCCCAGGATATGGGATTCCCTGGGCAGGTCCTCTGCAGTCCATGGGGCTCCCGTGGTCAGGCCCCTCCCAGGATACAGAGCTACCCTTGCAGGTACCTTGGCAGGGCTGGGCACACAGGAACCGTGCACATAGCCCTCATTGCAGAGCACTCCCAGCTCACCTGTCGCTCAGATCTGACACAGAGCACCTCAGAGCAGGACTTGAACTAACAAACAGCAGCTCTGACAGGTCTGTGACCCTGGGCATCACTCTGTGCGGCCTCCTCCACCTGGTCTTCCAGAGACTTCCACTGCACCCGGGGCACCAGGCCTCTGTCTCCAACCACCACCCACCCCTCCTCTCCCTGACTCCTGGGTTCCTCTCATTAGGAGAGGGTTTTCTTGAAGTTGTCTCCCACTCATGGGCCAGATAATATAATTAGAAAACAAGCCAGAGCTGCAGCCCCTTGTCTATCCTGACTCTCAGGAGCCCACACCTGTTCCTTGGACCTGGCCAATTCAGCAAGTTCCATTTTCAGCAACTGTGAGCCCCTGAGGGGTGATTATTGGCTGGCTTGGGAAGCCTGACCGTGCCGGCCAGCCCTCCCCAGGTGTGCCTGGGTTGAGATCAATATAAACACCGCTCCAGGCAGCAAGAGCCCCTGCAGCTGTGCCTGACGCCATTTTCTCTGCCCTGTCAGCAGTCTCGGGGCTGGGCTGGTGGGAGGGAGTGAGAGGCCACGGCTTTGTGGGTGTCCCAGTGTGAGTGGGGCTCTGCTGGACTTTCTGCAGCAGTTGCCAAGATCCTACCTGCTAAAGCAGAGGATGTGTCACCCACACCTGCCGCTGGAATTTCTCCCTGGGCACAGGTGAGGAAGGAAGAAAGCAGTGGGGGCCGGGACAGCAGGGGTATCTCAGGCAGGGAAATGGAGAGCTTCCAGAAGAGCACCCAGGGCCAGGACCATCCTGGCTGGCCTGCAGGCACCAAGTCGGCTGGCATGCTGTCCCTCATGTGGCTCCATGGCCCTTCCTCTAGGTTTTCAAGTCCTTGTACATATTCAGGTGTTTAGCCTTGGAAGGGTGGGAACATTTCAGCAGCAGCTGGCCTGGGGCTCGGCCCACGTTTACTCACAGATACCTCGGCACGGTCCCCCAGCTTTGCAGTGAGGACGCTTGTTGCGAGGAGCATGCTGGCTGAATGGGAGATGATTCCCCACCACTGACCAACTTCAGAATTGTTTGCAATTGGAGCAAGTGCCCTGAAACGGTTTTCCTCTGTGTAACTGGTGGGTTCTGTTCTTTTTTATCTTTTTTTCGTTTTTGGTTCAAGGTAGATTTTATTCCTCTTTTGTGTATTTACAGATATAAGCATGGAAATAATTTATTCATATAAATACATGTATGTGAAGGGAAGAATATTTTTTCTGTTTTACTTTTTTTAATTTTATTTTTTTATTTTGAATTTAATTTTATATTTTTATACAGCAGGTTGTTTTTGGTTATCTACTTTATACATATAAACGTATACATACCAATCCCAATATCTCAACTCCTCCCACCACCAACCCCAACAGCTTTCCCCCCTTGTTGTCCATACGTTTGTTGTATACATGTATTGCTCTATTTCTGCCTTGCAAAACGGTTCATCTGTACAATTTTTCTAGGTTCCACATATATGCATTAATATACAAGATTTGTTTTTCTCTTTCTGACTTACTTCACTCTGTATGACAGTCTCTAGATCCATCAACGTCTCTACAAATGTCCCAATTTCATTCCTTTTTATGGCTTAGTAATATTCCATTTTATATATGTACCACATCTTTATGCATTCGTCTGTCTGTGGGCATTTAGGTTGCTTCCATTTCCTGGATAGTGTAAATAGTGATGCAATGAACATTGTGGTGAATGTCTCTTTTTGATTTATGGTTTTGTCTGGGTGTATGCCCAGTAGAGGGATTGCTGTATCATATGGTAATTCTATTCTTAGTTTTATAAGAAACTCCATAATGTTCTCCACAGTGACTGTATCAATTTACGTTCCCAACAATAGTGGAAGAGGATTCCTTATCTCCACACCGTTTCCAGCATTTGTTGTTTGTAGATTTTCTGATGATGCCCATTCTAATAGGTGTGAGGTGATACACCATGGATGAGTCTATTTCGTTGAGCAAAGAGTAGGTCTTGTTTATTACGTATTTGGCTTATGGAATGGTATGTGTGCTAATTTCAATCTGTTTTTATACAGCAGCCCAACTCAACTTTCCCCTTAAGCAAGCATAAGGTTTTTATCTAAATGTGAGACTCTGTTCGGTTTTGTAATTCAGTTTATGTGTAGCCAAGTTTACACTCCATTAGTGATATCTTATGATAATTATCTTTCTTTGTGTGACATATTTCTCTTAGAATCATCATAATTAAATCCACTCAATTTGCTGCTACAGGCCTGATGACATTGATTTCACTGCTGAGTGATATTCCGTTGTACGTAAGTAGCACAACTTCTTTATCCATTTTTTTCTTTCTGGGATATTTAATTTGTACTGGACTCGAGGTTCTTGTAAACACAGCAGCCCTAAATTTTGTGTTGGCTGTGTCTTGTTGATTTTAATTTTCCTAAGCTATAGGGCCAAAAGTGGAAGTGCCCTAGGCTCTGTAGCTTTGTTTTTTAGATGTTTCAGGATACACCATGAACATCTCCAGAGTGTCTGTTGGCAATTTACATCCCGCCCATCAGCATAACACGGCTCCCTGTTCTCCATGGCCTGTCCTGTGTTTCTGGTTTTTACACTTTATTCAGATGGCCTTTTTGACGAATGGGAAATGTGACTTCATTGTAGTGTGGATTTCCATTGCTGGAGTGCTTGGTTGGCCAAAATGTTCATATGCGTTTTTTCCTGAATATATTCAGGAAAAATGTATACGCACTTTTTGTCCATGTGCATCACTGTCAAAGATCTGCCGCTTTTCATATGCTTTAAATGCAATTCCAATCTACCTCTTGAAATATGATTCCTGCAATTCTGCCTCGTTTTCAAGTCCTCTTTGCAGACTTACTTCGATATATTTTTGCCAATAGCTGTCATTTATCTCTGCAGGTTTGTGAATTACAGTGCCCCTGAGCTCCTTTCTTAACTCGCTTCCTTGTAAGCTGGCCACAAAACTGCAGGTTTGCTTCAGGCCATAATCAGGGTCCAGCACGGCACTCTGAGCCTTTGGTTAATTCCTCTTCCTGGTGGGAAATTAGAGTTAAATGTGCCCCTCCAGATACCTGCCTCACTCCCAGCCACATGGTGATGTATGTCCTCAGGTTTGAGGCCATATGTGATGGGTTCCTCATCTTTTGATGATGTGGCCCCACTGGTGTGTGGACACTCCTGCCTGGTTCCCATCCCCTTGGTGATGTGGGCCCTCTGGTGAGACTCTGATCCTGGTTGGGTTCCTCACACATCCGTGAGGTGAGCCCTCTTCTCTGAGGTCACTCCTGCCTGGCTGGCACAACCCGCCTTGTTGACTTCGGCACCCTGGTGGCAGTTGGAGCCTGCTGGGAGCCTCCTTCCCGCGGTGATGAGGCCCTCTGGCGTCAGACCCTAATGGCGGGGTTCCCACATTTTCTGATACGTGCTAAGTGGTACGAGGGCACTCCTGCCAGGTTCCCATCCTCATGAGCGTGTGGGCCTTCTGTTCTGAGGTCCTAACGGCTGGGTTGCTCACACTTTCATGATGTGGGCCCTCTGCTGTGAGGTCAATCCTGCCTGGCTGGCGCACGTCGCCTTGGCGATGTGGACCCTCTGGTGGCAGTTGGAGTGTGCTGGGGCCTCCTCCCCTCAGTGATGAGGGCCTTCTGGTGTCAGGCCCTAAGTGCTGGGCTCCACACATTTTCTGATGTGTGCCCAGTGGTGCGAGTCACTCCTGCCAGGTTCCCATCCCCATGGGCATGTGGGACTTCTGTTCTGTGGTCCCAACTGCTGGGTTGCTCACAGTTTCATGATGTGGGCCCTTTGCTGTGTGTTCACTCTGGCCTGTATCCCATAGTGTCAGTGCTCTGGGCCTCCAGCTTGGAGTTTCCAACTTCTCGATTCCTCACCTTTTTTATTCTATGGGCCCTCAGTTGTGCGTCTCCTCCTGCATGCCTCACTCCCAGCCCCTTCGTGATGTGTGTCCCCTTGTTTGAGGCCACATGTGCTGTGTTCCTCACCTTTCTATAATGTGGCCACACTGGTGTGAGGACACTCTTGCCTGGTTCCCATTCCCTTGGTGATGTTGGCCCCACTGCTGTTAGGACAGTCTTGCCTGGTTCCCATCACCTTGGTGATGTTGGCCCTCTGGTGAGAGTCTGATCCTGGTTAGGTTCCTCACCCTTCTGTGAGGTGGGCCCTCTGCTCTGAGGTCACTCCTGCCTGGCTGGCACACCCCGCCTTGGCAACGTCGGCCATATGGTGGCAGTTGGAGCCTGCTGGGAGCCTCCTCCCCTCAGTGATGAGGGCCCTCTGGCCTCAGGCCCTAACTGCTGGGTTCCCACATTTTCTGATTCGTGCTAAGTGGTGCAAGGACACTCCTGCCAGGTTCCCATCCCCATGGGGATGTGAGCCTTCTGCTCTGAGGTCCCAACGGCTGTGTTGCTCACAGTTTCATGATGAGGGCCCTCTGGTGTGAGTTCACTCCTGCCTAGATCCCATAGCCTCGCTGCTCCTGGCTGCCTGCCGGAGGTTCCAACTGTGGGATTCCTCACCTTTTTTATTCTATGGTCCCTCTGTTTTGAGGATCCTCTGGCCTGCCTCACTCCCAGCCCCTTGGTGATGTGTGTCCTCAGGTTTGAGGCCACGTGTGCTGGGTCCCTCAAATTATGGTGATGTAGCCCCACTGGTGTGAGGACACTCCTGCCTGGTTCCCATTCCCTTGGTGATGTTGGCCCTCTGGTGACAGTCTGACCCTTGTTGGGTTCCTCACACTTCTGTGAGGTGGGCTTTCTGCTCTGAGGTCACTCCTGCCTGGTTGGCACACCCCGCCTTGGTGACATCGGCCTTATGGTGGCAGTTAGAGCCTGCTGGGAGCCTCCTCCCCTCGGTGATGAGGGTCCTCTGGCCTCAGGTCCTAACTGCTGGGTTCCCACATTTTCTGATTCGTGGAAGTGGGCCGAGGACACTCCTGTCAGGTTCCCATCCCCATAGGGATGTGGGCCTTCTGCTCTGAGGTCCCATCCGCTGGGTTGCTCACAGTTTCATGATGTGGGACCTCTGCTGTGAGTTTGCTGTGGCCTGGATCCCATAGACTCTGTGCTCTGGGCGGCCTACTGGCCGGTTCCAACTGCTGGATTCCTCACAACTTTTATTCTGTGGGCTCTGTTTTGTGAGGATACTCCTGCTTGCCTCACTCCTAGCCCCTTGGAGATGTGGGTCCCCTGTTTTAGGCCACATGTTCTGGGTTCCTCACCTTTCTATAATGTGGCCACACTGGTGTGAGGACCCTCCTGCCTGGTTCCGATCCCCTTGGTGATGTGGGCCCTCTGGTGAGAGTCTTATCCTGGCTGGTTTCCTCACCCTTCTGTGAGGTAGGCCCTCTGCGGTGAGGTCACTCCTGCCTGGCTGGCACACATCACCTTGGTGACGTGGGCCCTCAGTTGGGAGTTGGTGTCTGCTGCGAGTCTCCGTCCCTCGGTAATGAGGGCCCTCTTGCGTCAGACCCTAACTCCTGGGCTCCCAAAATTTGCAGATGTGCGACCTGTGGTGCGAGTACACTCCTGTCAGGTTCCCAACCCCATGGGAATTTGGGCCTTCTGCTCTGAGGTCCCAACGGCTGGGGTGCTCACAGTTTCATGATGAGGGCCCTCTGATGTGCATTCATTCCGGCCTAGATCCCATAGGCTTGCTGCTCCTGGGCGCCTGCTGGGAGGTTCCAACTGCGGGATTCCTCACCTTTTTTATTCTATGGGCCCTCTGTTTTGAGGCTCCTCCTGCCTGCCTCAATCCCAGCCCCGTTGTGATGTGTGTCCTCTGGTGTGAGACCACGTGTGCTGGGTCCCTCACCTTTCGATGATGTGGCCCCAATGGTGTGAGGACACTCGTGCCTGTTTCCCAGCCCCTTGGTGATGTGGCCCCTCTAGTGAGAGTCTGATCCTGGCTGGGTTCCTTACCGTTCTGTGAGGTGGGCCCTGTGCTCTGAGGTAACTCCTGCCTGGCTTGCTCCCATTGCCTTGGTGACGTCGGCCCTCTGGTGGCAGTTGGATCCTTTTGGAGACTCCTGTCCTCGGTGATGAGGTCCCTCTGGCATCAGGCTCTAACTGCTGGGCTCCCCAGGTTTTCTGATGTGAGCCCAGTGATGCCAGGACACTCGTGAAATGTTCCCATCCGCATGGCGATATGGGCCTTCTGCTCTGAGGTTCCAACGACTGGGTTGCTCACAGTTTCCTGATGTTAGCTCCCTGGTGTTAGTTCACTCATTCCTAGATCCCATAGCCTCTGTACTCTGGGCCGCCTGCTGGGAAGTTCCAACTGCTGGGTTCCTCACCTTTTTTATTCTTTGGGCCCTGTGTTGGGAGGCTCCTCCTGCCTGTGTCACTCCCAGCCCCTTGGTGATGTAGGTCCTCTGGTTTGTGGCCACATGTGCCAGTTTCCTCATCTTTTAGTGATGTGGCCCCACTGGTGTGAGGACACTCGTGCCTGGTTCCCGTCCCCTTGGTGATATGGGCCCTCTGGTGAGAGTCTGATCCTGGTTGGGTTCCTCACACTTCTTTGAGGTGGGCCGTCTGCTGTGAGGTCACTCCTGCCTGGCTGGCACACCCCGCCTTGGCGACGTGGGCCCTCTTGTGGTAGTTGGAACATGCTGGGAGCCTCCTCCCCTCAGTGATGAGGGCCCTCTGGCGTCAGGCCCTAACTGCTGGGTACCCACATTTTCTGATATGTGCTAAGTGGTGCGAGGACACTCCTGCCATGCTCCCAACACCTTGGGGATGTGGACCTTCTGCTCTGAGGTCCAAATGGCTGGGTTGCTCGCAGTTTCATGATGTGGACCCTCTGCTGTGAGTTTACTGCGGCCTGAATCGCATAGACTTGGTGCTCTTGGCCGCCTGCTGGGAGGTTCCCATTGCTGGATTCCTCAGCTTTTTTATTCTATGGGCCCTGTGTTGTGAGGCTACTCCTGCCTGCCTCATTCCGAGCCCCTTGGAGATGTGGGTCTTCTGGTTTAGGCCACATGTGCTGGGTTCCTCACCTTTCTATGATGTGGCCACACTGGTGTGAAGACTCTCCTGCCTGGTTCTGATCACCTTGGTGATGTGGGCCCTCTGGTGAGAGTCTTATCCTGGCTGTGTTCCTCACCCTTCTGTGAGGTAGGCCCTCTGCGGTGAGGTCACTCCTACCTGGCTGTCACACGTCACCTTGGCGACGTGGGACCTCAGTTGGGTGTTGGTGCCTGATTGGAGTCTCCTCCCCTTGGTAATGAGGGCCCTCTGGCGTCAGGCCCTAACTCCTGGGTTCCCTAAATTCTCTGATGTGTGCCCTGTGGTGCGAGTACACTTCTGACAGGTTCCCAACCCCATGGGAATGTGGGCCTTCTGCTCTGAGATCCCAACGCCTAGGTTGCTCACAGTTTCATGATGACGGCCCTCTGGTGTGAGATCACTCCGGCCTGGATCCCATAGTCTCGCTGCTCCTGGCCGCCTGCTGGGAGGTTCCAACTGCGGGATTCTTCACCTCTTTAATTCTATGGTCCCTCTGTTTGGAGGCTCCTCCTGCCTGCCTCAATCCCAGCTCCCTTGTGATGTGTGTCCTCTGGTTTGAGGCCACGTGTGCTGGGACCCTCACTTTTCGGTGATGTGGCCCCACTAGTGTGAGGACACTCCTGCCTGGTTCCCATTCCCTTGGTGATGTGGGCCCTCTGGTGAGAATCTGATCCTCTTTAGTTCTTCACACTTCTGTGAGGTTGACCCTCTGCTCTGAGGTCACTCCTGCCTGGTTGTCGCACTCCGCATTGGCGACGTCGCCCCTCTGGTAGCAGTCGGAGCTGGCTGGGAGCCACCGCCCCTCGGTGATGAGGGCCCTCTGGCATCAGGCACTAATTGCTGGGCTCCCCACATTTTTTCATGTGTGCCCACTCTTGCGATGACACTCCTGCTTGTTTCCCTTCCCCATGGGGATGTGGGCCTTCTGCTCTGAGGTCACAACGGCTGGGTTGCTTACAGAATCACAATGAGGGCCCTCTGTTGTGAGTTCATGCCGGCCTGGATCTCATAGCCTCAGTGCTCTGGGCCGCCTGCTAGGAAGATCCAACTGCTGGTTTCCACACCTTTTGTATACAATGGGACATGTGTTGTGAGGTTAATCCTGCCTGCCTCACTCCGAAACCCATGGTGATGTGGGTCCTCTGGTTTGAGGCCACATGTGCTGGGTACCTCAACTTTTGATGATGTGGCCCCACGGGTGTGAGGACACTCCTGCCTGGTTCCCATCACCTTGGTGATGTGGGCCCTCTGGGGAGAGTCTGATCCTGGCTGGGTTCCCTACCATTCTGTGAGGTGGGCCCTCTGATGTCAGGTCACTCCTGCCTGGCTAGCTCACATCGCCTTGGCGACGTGGGCCCTCTGTTGGCCACTGGAGCATGCTGGGAGCCTCCTACTCCCGTGAATGATGGCCCTGGAAAAAATGCATATGCCCTTTTTGGCCAAGTGCTTCATTGACGAGGTTCTGCCACTTCTCTTATGCTTTCAGAGCAATTCACGTCTACCTCCTGAAATCGGATTCCAGCAATTCTGCCCCACTTTCAAGTCCTCTTCGCAGCCTTAATTCAATATATTTTTGTACGATTTCTGTCATTTATAAGTCTGCAGGTATGTGAATGACAGTGCCCCTGAGCTCCTTTCCTCAACTCGCTTTCTTGTGAGCTGGCCACAAAACCGCAGGATTGCTTCAGGCCCTAATCTTGTTCCAGCACGGCATGCTGAGCCTTTGGTTAATTCCTTTTCCTGTTGGGAAATGAGTGTTAAAATTGCCCGTGCATACTGGGCATATACCCTGAGAAAACCAAAATTCAAAAAGAGTCATGTACCAAAATGTTCATTGCAGCTCTATTTACAATAGCCCGGAGATGGAAAGAACCTAAGCGCCCATCATCGGACGAATGGATAAAGAAGATGTGGCACATATACACAATGGAATATTACTCAGCCTTAAAAAGAAATGAAACTGAGTTATTTGTAATGAGATGGATAGACCTAGAGTCTGTCATACAGAGTGAAGTAAGTCAGAAAGAAAAAGACAAATAGCGTATGCTAACACATATATATGGAATTTAAAGGAAAAAAATGTCATGAAGAACCTAGGGATAAGACAGGAATAGAGGCGCAGACCTACTGGAGAACGGAATTGAGGATATGGGGAGGGGGAATGGTGAGTTTTGACAGGGCGAGAGAGAGTCATGGACATATACACACTAACAAATGTAGTAAGGTAGATAGCAAGGGGGAAGCAGCCGCAAGGCACAGGGATATTAGCTCGGGGCGTTGGGACAGCCTGGAGGGGTGGAAGGGGGAGAGAGGGAGGGAGGGAGACACAAGAGGGAAGACACAGGGAGCATATGTATATGTATAGCTGATTCACTTTGTTATAAAGCAAAAACTAACACACCATTGTAAAGCAATTATACCCCAATAAAGATGTTAAAACAAATATTTGCCCGTGCACACACCTACAGATAGTCTCCCATTAGTTCTCCTTATTCCTGTTCATCTTGCGCAGAAATTGCAAACAGTGCCAAACAGGAGGTTAAAGGCACTGACTCTCCAAATGGGGAGAGTGTAAGAAAAGGGTCTGGAAGGGTGAACCTGAGTACCAGGGGACGAAAACAGACATGCATGTAAAAAGGTTTCCCAGTCACACGGTGGAGCATACTCTGGGTTTCCCATGCAAATTTTAGCAGAAGGAAGAATCCCTTGACCCTGGAGAGTTGGGAACCATGGAATGGGTACCAGGCAGTATGACATCAAAGGGTCTGCATTTGCTCACTGAACCTCACCAATGCTATCAGCCCAAAGGGTCAAGCCTTATCTCTCACCCAGCTCTGGGTGTAGATGTGGTAAACCAGGTTGCATCACATGCCCTGTGTGAGTTATTTAAGAATTGCTCTCTATTCCACTGTCATTGTGTTTTGTTTTTGAAATTTTTTTTGACACTGGGATTTATCGGATTTTCACTGCTGCGTTAATGCCGCTGTACACACTCTTGATTCTCTTACGGAGACATAAATATCCACGGGTTTTAAGATTCTTCCTAGTCAGGTATATTCCTAGGCGTTGAATATGTGGTGTTGAGTCCATTTCGTTGAGCAAGGAGTAGGTCTTGTCTATTACATATTTGGCTTATGGAACAGTATCTGTGCTAATTTCAGTCTCTGGTTTTATGCAGCACTCCAACGCACCTTTCTCCATAAGAAAGCACAAGTTGGTTTTCTAAATTTGAGACTGTTCTGTTTTGTAATTCAGTTCATGTGTAGTCAAGTTTACATACTGTGTATTAGTGATATTTTATGATGTTTCTTTTTATGTGTGACTTATTTCACGTAGAATCACCATACCTGTATCCACTCACTATGCCACTACGGGCCTGATGACACAGATTTCATTGCTGAGTGATATTCCATTGTACGTACGTACCACAACTTCTTTATCCATTGTTTGCTCTCTGAGATATTTACCTGGTACTGTAAACGAGGTTCTTGTGAACAGAGAGGTCCCAAACTTTGAGGTGGCTGGGTGTTTTTGATTTTAATTTCCCTAAGCTGTAGGACCATAAGTGGAAGTGCCATAGGCTGTGTTGCTTTGTTTCTTACGTGTTTCAGGAAACACATAACACTTCTCCAGAATGGCTGTCGGCAATTTACATCATATGCATCAGCATAATAAGGATCCCTGTTTTCCATTGCCTGTCCTCCGTTTCTGGATTTTACAATTTTTTTAAATGTCCCTTTTGCCCTGGGGGGCACTGAGATTTCATTGTAGTGCAGGTTTATTTACAAGCTTCTTGGTTGGCCAAAAAGTGCGTATGCGTTTTTTCCTGAATATATTTAGGGAAAAAAGCATCCGCACTTTTTGGACAAGTGCATCATTATCGACGTTCTGCCTCTTTTCCTATTCTTTAAGTGCAATTCCAGTTTAACCCTTCAATCGTTTTCCTGAATTTCTGCCCCGCTTTCAAGTCCCCTTTGCAGGCTTACTTCAATATATTTTTGGAGGATAGCTGTCATTTATAACTCTGCAGGTTTGTGAATTACAGTGCCCCTGAGCTCCTTTCTTCAACTCGCTTTCTTGTGAGCTGGGCACAAAACCGCAGGATTGCTTCAGGCACTAATCTCTTTCCAGCAGGGCACGCTGAGTGTTTGGTTAATTCCTCTTCCTGGTGGGAAATGAGCATTACATTTGCCCGTGCAGACACCTACAGCTAGTCTCTCATTGGTTCTCCCTATTCCTGTTCATCTTGCACAGAAATTGCAAGCTGTGCCAAAGAGGAGGTTAAAGGCACTGACTCTCCAAGCGGGGAGAGTGTTAGTAAAGCATCTGGAATGGTGAACCCGAGGACCAGGATACGAAAACTGAGATGCATTTTAAATCGTTTCCCAATCACACGGTGGACGATACTCTGGGTTTCCCATGCATGTTTTAGCTGGAGGAAGAATCCCTTGAACCTGAAGAGTTGGGACCCATGGAATGGGTACCATGCAGTATGACTTCAAAGGGTCTGCATTTGCTCACCAAAACTCACCAATGCTATCAGCCTGAAGTGTCCAGCCTTATGTCTCAACCAGCTGTGGGTGTAGATGTGGTCAATCCCGGTTGCATCACATGCCCTGAGTGAATTGTTTAAGAATTGCTCTCTATTTCACTGTCTTTGTGTTTTGTTTTTGAAATTTATTTTGATAATGGGATTTATCGGATTTTCACTGCTGCGTTTATGCCGCTGTACACACGCTTGATTCTCTTACGGAGACATATAAATCCATGGGTTTTAAGATTCTTCCTAGTCAGGTATATTCCTAGGCGTTGAATATGTGGTGTTGAGTCCATTTCGTTGAGCAAGGAGTAGGTCTTGTCTATTACATATTAGGCTTATGGAACGGTATCTGTGCTCATTTCAGTCTCTGGTTTTATGCAGCACTCCAACGCACCTTTCTCCATAAGCAAGCACTAGTTGGTTTTCTAAATTTGAGACTGTTCTGTTTTGTAATTCAGTTCATGTGTAGTCAAGTTTACATACTGTGTATTAGTGATAACTTATGATGTTTCTTTTTCTGTGTGACGTAGTTCACGTAGAATCACCGTACCTGCATCCACTCACTATGCCGCTACGGGCCTGATGACACAGATTTCATTGCTGAGTGATATTGCATTGTACGTACGTGCCACAACTTCTTTATCCATTTTTTGCTTTCTGGGATATTTACCTGATACTGTAGACGAGCTTCTTGTAAACACAGCCGTCCCAAATATTGGGGTGGCTGTCTGTTTTTGATTTTAATTTCCGTAAGCTATAGGACCATAAGTGGAAGTGCCATAGGCTGTGTTGCTTTGTTTCTTACGTGTTTCAGGAAACACCATACACTTCTCCAGGGTGGCTGCTGGCAATTTACATCCTGCCAATCAGCATAACAAGGCTCCCTGTTCTCCATATCCTCTCCTACCTTTCTGGATTTTACACTTTTTTCAGATGGTCCTTTTACCCAGGGGGCAGTGAGACTTCATTGTAGTGCAGATTTCCTTTACAGGCTTGCTTGGTTGGCCAAAAAGGGCGTATGCGTTTTTTCCTGAATATATTCAGGAAAAAACGCATACGCCCTTTTTGGCCAAGTGCATCATTTTCGACGTTCTGCCTCTTTTCCTATGCTTTCAGGGCAATTCCAGTCTACCCCCTGCAATCGTTTTCCTGAAACTCTGCCCCGCTTTCAAGTCCCCTTCGCAGGCTTACTTCAATATATTTTTGGAGGATAGCTGTCATTTATAACTCTGCAGGTTTGTGAATTACAGTGGCCCTGAGCTCCTTTCTTCAACTTGCTTTCTTGTGAGCTGGGCACAAAACCGCAGGATTGCTTCAGGCCCTAATCTGTTTCCAGCAGGGCACACTGAGCCTTTGTTTAATTCCTCTTCCTGGTGGGCAATGTGTGTTACATTTGCCCGTGCAGACACCTACAGCTAGTCTCTCATTGGTTCTCCCTATTCCTGTTCATCTTGCACAGAAATTGCAAGCTGTGCCAAAGAGGAGGTTAGAGGCACTGACTCTCCAAGCGGGGAGAGTGTTAGTAAAGCATCTGGAATGGTGAACCTGAGGACCAGGATACGAAAACTGAGATGCATTTTAAATCGTTTCCCATTCACACGGTGGACGATACTCTGGGTTTCCCATGCATATTTTAGCTGGAGGAAGAATGCCTTGAACCTGGAGAGTTGGGACCCATGGAATGGGTACCATGCAGTATGACTTCAAAGGGTCTGCATTTGCTCACCGAAACTCACCAATGCTATCAGCCTGAAGTGTCCAGCCTTATGTCTCAACCAGCTCTGGGTGTAGATGTGGTCAATCCCGGTTGCATCACATCCCCTGAGTGAATTATTTAAGAATTGCTCTCTATTTCACTGTCTTTGTGCTTTGTTTTCGAAATTTATTTTGATAATGGGATTTATCGGATTTTCACTGCTGCGTTTCGGCCACTGTACACACGCTTGATTCTCTTATGGAGACATATATATCCATGGGTTTTAAGATTCTTCCTAGTCAGGTATATTCCTAGGCGTTGAATATGTGGTGTTGAGTCCATTTCGTTGAGCAAGGAGTAGGTCTTGTCTATTACATATTTGGCTTATGGAAAGTTATCTGTGCTAATTTCAGTGTCTGGTTTTATGCAGCACCCCAACGCACCTTTCCCCATAAGCAAGCACTAGTTGGTTTTCTAAATTTGAGACCCTGTTCTGTTTTGTAATTCAGTTCATGTGTAGTCAAGTTTACATTCCGTGTATTAGTGATATCTTATGATGTTTCTTTTTCTGTGTGACGTAGTTCACGTAGAATCACCGTACCTGCATCCACTCACTATACCGCTACGGGCCTGATGACACAGATTTCATTGCTGAGTGATATTGCATTGTACGTACGTGCCACAACTTCTTTATCCATTTTTTGCTTTCTGGGATATTTACCTGATACTGTAGACGAGCTTCTTGTGAACACAGCCGTCCCAAATATTGGGGTGGCTGTCTGTTTTTGATTTTAATTTCCGTAAGCTATAGGACCATAAGTGGAAGTGCCATAGGCTGTGTTGCTTTGTTTCTTACGTGTTTCAGGAAACACCATACACTTCTCCAGGGTGGCTGCTGGCAATTTACATCCTGGCAATCAGCCTAACAAGGCTCCCTGTTCTCCATATCCTGTCGTACCTTTCTGGATGTTACACTTTTTTCAGATGGCCCTCTTGCCCGGGGGGCAGTGACACTTCATTGTAGTGCAGATTTCCTTTACAGGCTTGTTTGGTTGGCCAAGAAGGGCGTATGCGTTTTTCCTGAATATATTCAGGAAAAAACGCATACGCCCTTTTTGGCCAAGTGCATCATTGTCGACGTTGTGCCTCTTTCCCTATGCTTTCAGGGCAATTCCAGTCTACCCCATGCAATCGTTTTCCTGAAATTCAGCCCCGCTTTCAAGTCCCCTTCGCAGGCTTACTTCAATATATTTTTGGAGGATAGCTGTCATTTATAACTCTGCAGGCTTGTGAATTACAGTGCCCCTGAGCTCCTTTCTTCAACTCGCTTTCTTGTGAGCTGGGCACAAAACCGCAGGATTGCTTCAGGCCCTAATCTGTTTCCAGCAGGGCACGCTGAGCCTTTGTTTAATTCCTCTTCCTGGTGGGCAATGAGCGTTACATTTGCCCGTGGAGACACCTACAGCTAGTCTCTCATTGGTTCTCCCTATTCTTGTTCATCTTGCACAGAAATTGCAAGCTGTGCCAAAGAGGAGGTTAAAGGCACTGACTCTCCAAGCGGGGAGAGTGTTAGTAAAGCATCTGGAATGGTGAACCCGAGGACCAGGATACGAAAACTGAGATGCATTTTAAATCGTTTCCCAATCACACGGTGGACGATACTCTGGGTTTCCCATGCATGTTTTAGCTGGAGGAAGAATGCCTTGAACCTGGAGAGTTGGGACCCATGGAATGGGTACCATGCAGTATGACTTCAAAGGGTCTGCATTTGCTCACCGAAACTCACCAATGCTATCAGCCTGAAGTGTCCAGCCTTATGTCTCAACCAGCTCTGGGTGTAGATGTGGTCAATCCCGGTTGCATCACATGCCCTGAGTGAATTGTTTAAGAATTGCTCTCTATTTCACTGTCTTTGTGTTTTGTTTTCGAAATTTATTTTGATAATGGGATTTATCGGATTTTCACTGCTGTGTTTATGCCGCTGTACACACGCTTGATTCTCTTACGGAGACATATAAATCCATGGGTTTTAAGATTCTTCCTAGTCAGGTATATTACTAGGCCTTGAATATGTGGTGTTGAGTCCATTTCGTTGAGCAAGGAGTAGGTCTTGTCTATTACATATTTGGCTTATGGAAAGTTATCTGTGCTAATTTCAGTCTCTGGTTTTATGCAGCATCCCAATGCACATTTCCCCATAAGCAAGCACTAGTTGGTTTTAAAAATTTGAGACCCTGTTCTGTTTTGTAATTCAGTTCATGTGTAGTTAAATTTACATTCCGTTTATTAGTGATATCTTATGATGTTTCTTTTTCTGTGTGACGTAGTTCACGTAGAATCACCGTACCTGCATCCACTCACTATGCCGCTACGGGCCTGATGACACAGATTTAATTGCTGAGTGATATTGCATTGCACGTACGTGCCACAACTTCTTTATCCATTTTTTGATTTCTGGGATATTTACCTGGTACTGTAGACGAGCTTCTTGGGAAAACAGCTGTCCCAAACTTTGGGGTGGATCTCTGTTTTTGATTTTAATTTCCCTAAGCAAGAGGACCATAAGTGCAATTGCCATAGGCTGTGTTCCTTTATTTTTTACGTGTTTCAGGAAACACCATACACTTCTCCAGGGTGGCTGTTGGCAATTTACATCCTCCCAATCAGCATAACAAGGCTCCCTGTTCTGCATATCCTGTCCTACCTTTCTGGATTTTACACTTGTTTCAGATGGCCCTTTTGCGAGGGGGGAAGTGAGACTTCATTGTAGTGCAGATTTCCTTTACAGGCTTGCTTGGTTGGCCAAAAAGTGCATATGCGTTTTTTCCTGAATATATTGAGGAAAAAACGCATACGCCCTTTTTGGCCAAGTGCATCATTGTCGACGTTGTGCCTCTTTTCCTATGCTTTCAGGGCAATTCCAGTCTACCCCCTGCAATCGTTTTACTGAAATTCTGCCCCGCTTTCAAGTCCCCTTTGCAGGCTTACTTCAATATACTTTTGGAAGATAGCTGTCATTTATAACTCTGCAGGTTTGTGAATTACAGTGCCCCTGAGCTCCTTTCTTCAACTCGCTTTCTTGTGAGCTGGGCACAAAACCGCAGGATTGCTTCAGGCCCTAATCTGTTTCCAGCAGGGCACACTGAGCCTTTGTTTAATTCCTCTTTCTGGTGGGCAATGAGTGTTACATTTGCCCGTGCAGACACCTACAGCTAGTCTCTCATTGGTTCTCCCTATTCCTGTTCATCTTGCACAGAAATTGCAAACTGTGCCAAACAGGAGGTTAAAGGCACTGACTCTCCAAGCGGGGAGAGTGTTAGTAATGCGTCTGGAATGGTGAACCCGAGGACAAGGAAATGAAAACTGAGATCCAATTTAAATCGTTTCCCAATCTCACGGTGTACTATAATCTGTGATTCCCATGCATGTTTTTGCTGAAGGAAAAATCCCTTGAACCTGGAGAGTTGGGACCCATGGAATGGGTACCATGCAGTATGACTTCAAAGGGTCTGCATTTGCTCACCGAAACTCACCAATGCTATCAGCCTGAAGTGTCCAGCCTTATGTCTCAACCAGCTCTGGGTGTAGATGTGGTCAATCCCGGTTGCATCACATGCCCTGAGTGAATTATTTAAGAATTGCTCTCTATTTCACTGTCTTTGTGTTTTGTTTTCGAAATTTATTTTGATAATGGGATTTATCGGATTTTCACTGCTGCGTTTCGGCCGCTGTACACACGCTTGATTCTCTTACAGAGACATATATATCCACGGGTTTTAAGATTCTTCCTAGTCAGGTATATTCCTAGGCGTTGAATATGTGGTGTTGGGTCCATTTCGTTGAGCAAGGAGTAGGTCTTCTCTTTTACATATTTGGCTTATGGAAAGTTATCTGTGCTAATTTCAGTCTCTGGTTTTATGTAGCAGCCCAAAGCACCTTTCCCCATAAGGAAGCACTAGTTGGTTTTCTAAATTTGAGACCCTGTTCTGTTTTGTAATTCAGTTCATGTGTAGTCAAGTTTACATTCCGTGTATTAGTGATATCTTATGATGTTTCTTTTTCTGTGTGACGTAGTTCACGTAGAATCACCGTACCTGCATCCACTCACTATGCCGCTACGGGCCTGATGACACAGATTTCATTGCTGAGTGATATTGCATTGTACGTACGTGCCACAACTTCTTTATCCATTTTTTGCATTCTGGGATATTTACCTGGTACTGTAGACGAGCTTCTTGTGAACACAGCCGTCCCAAATATTGGGGTGGCTGTCTGTTTTTGATTTTAATTTCCGTAAGCTATAGGACCATAAGTGGAAGTGCCATAGGCTGTGTTGCTTTGTTTCCTACGTGTTTCAGGAAACACCATACACTTCTCCAGGGTGGCTGCTGGCAATTTACATCCTGCCAATCAGCATAACAAGGCTCCTTGTTCTCCATATCCTGTCCTACCTTTCTGGATTTTACACTTTTTTCTGATGGCCCTTTTGCCCGGGGGGGCAGTGAGATTTCATTGTAGTGAGGATTTCCTTTACAGGCTTGCTTCGTTGGCCAAAAAGGGTGTATGCGTTTTTTCCTGAATATATTCAGGAAAAAACGCATACGCCCTTTTTGGCCAAGTGCATCATTGTCGACGTTCTGCCTCTTTTCCTATGCTTTCAGGGCAATTCCAGTCTACCCCCTGTAATCGTTTACCTGAAATTCTGCCCCGCGTTCAAGTCCCCTTCCCAGGCTTACTTCAATATATTTTTGGAGGATAGCTGTCATTTATAACTCTGCACGTTTGTGAATTACAGTGCCCCTGAGCTCCTTTCTTCAACTCGCTTTCTTGTGAGCTGGGCACAAAACCGCAGGATTGCTTCAGGCCCTAATCTGTTTCCAGCAGGGCACACTGAGCCTTTGTTTAATTCCTCTTCCTGGTGGGCAATGAGCGTTACATTTGCCCGTGCAGACACCTACAGCTAGTCTCTCATTGGTTCTCCCTATTCCTGTCTATCTTGCACAGAAATTGCAAGCTGTGCCAAACAGGAGGTTAAAGGCACTGACTCTCCAAGCGGGGAGAGTGTTAGTAAAGCATCTGGAATGGTGAACCCGAGGACCAGGATACGAAAACTGAGATGCATTTTAAATCGTTTCCCAATCACACGTGGACGATACTCTGGGTTTCCCATGCATGTTTTAGCTGGAGGAAGAATCCCTTGAACCTGGAGAGTTGGGACCCATGGAATGGGTACCATGCAGTATGACTTCAAAGGGTCTGCATTTGCTCACCGAAACTCACCAATGCTATCAGCCTGAAGTGTCCAGCCTTATGTCTCAACCAGCTCTGGGTGTAGATGTGGTCAATCCCGGTTGCATCACATGCCCTGAGTGAATTATTTAAGAATTGCTCTCTATTTCACTGTGTTTGTGTTTTGTTTTCGAAATTTATTTTGATAATGGGATTTATCGGATTTTCACTGCTGCGTTTCGGCCGCTGTACACACCCTTGATTCTCTTACGGAGACATATATATCCATGGGGTTTAAGATTCTTCCTAGTCAGGTATATTCCTAGGCGTTGAATATGTGGTGTTGAGTCCATTTCGTTGAGCAAGGAGTAGGTCTTGTCTATTACATATTTGGCTTATGGAAAGTTATCTGTGCTAATTTCAGTCTCTGGTTTTATGCAACACCCCAACGCACCTTTCCCCATAAGCAAGCACAAGTTGGTTTTCTAAATTTGAGACCCTGTTCTGTTTTGTAATTCAGTTCATGTGTAGTCAAGTTTACATTCCGTGTATTAGTGATATCTTATGATGTTTCTTTTTCTGTGTGACGTAGTTCACGTAGAATCACCGTACCTGCATCCACTCACTATGCCGCTACGGGCCTGATGACACAGATTTCATTGCTGAGTGATATTGCATTGCACGTACGTGCCACAACTTCTTTATCCATTTTTTGCTTTCTGGGATATTTAACTGATACTGTAGACGAGCTTCTTGTGAACACAGTCGTCCCAAATATTGGGGTGGCTGTCTGTTTTTGATTTTAATTTCCGTAAGCTATAGGACCATAAGTGGAAGTGCCATAGGCTGTGTTGCTTTGTTTCTTACGTGTTTCAGGAAACACCATACACTTCTCCAGGGTGGCTGCTGGCAATTTACATCCTGCCAATCAGCATAACAAGGCTCCCTGTTCTCCATATCCTGTCTTACCTTTCTGGATTTTACACATTTTTCAGATGGCCCTTTTGCCCGTGGGGCAGTGAGACTTCATTGTAGTGCAGATTTTCTTTACAGGCTTGCTTGGTTGGCCAAAAAGGGCGTATGCCTTTTTTCCTGAATATATTCAGGAAAAAAGGCATACGCCCTTTTTGGCCAAATGCATTATTGTCGACGTTCTGCCTCTTTTCCTATGCTTTCAGGGCAATTCCAGTCTACCCCCTGCAATCGTTATCCTGAAATTCTGCCCCGCTTTCAAGTCCCCTTCGCAGGCTTACTTCAATATATTTTTGGAGGATAGCTGTCATTTATAACTCTGCAGGTTTGTGAATTACAGTGCCCCTGAGCTCCTTTCTTCAACTCGCTTTCTTGTGAGCTGGGCAGAAAACCGCATGATTGCTTCAGGCCCTAATCTGTTTCCAGCAGGGCACACTGAGCCTTTGTTTAATTCCTCTTACTGGTGGGCAATGAGCGTTACATTTGCCCGTGCAGACACCTACAGCTAGTCTCTCATTGGTTCTCCCTATTCCTGTTCATCTTGCACAGAAATTGCAAGCTGTGCCAAAGAGGAGGTTAAAGGCACTGACTCTCCAAGCGGGGAGAGTGTTAGTAAAGCATCTGGAATGGTGAACCCGAGGACCAGGATACGAAAACAGATGCATTTTAAATCGTTTCCCAATCACACGGTGGACCATACTGTGGGTTTCCGATGCATGTTTTAGCTGGAGGAAGAATCCCTTGAACCTGAAGAGTTGGGACCCACGGAATAGGTACCATGCAGTATGACTACAAAGGGTCTGCATTTGCTCACCGAAACTCACCAATGCTATCAGACTGAAGTGTCCAGCCTTATGTCTCAACCAGCTCTGGGTGTAGATGTGGTCAATCCCGGTTGCATCACATGCCCTGAGTGAATTATTTAAGAATTGCTCTCTATTTCACTGTCTTTGTGTTTTGTTTTCAAAATTTATTTTGATAATGGGATTTATCGGATTTTCACTGCTGCGTTTATGCCGCTGTACACATGCTTGATTCTATTACGATGACATATATATCCATGGGTTTTAAGATTCTTCCTAGTCAGGTATATTCCTAGGCGTTGAATATGTGGTGTTGAGTCCATTTCGTTGAGCAAGGAGTAGGTCTTGTCTATTACATATTTGGCTTATGGAAAGTTATCGGTGCTAATTTCAGTCTCTGGTTTTATGCAGCATCCCAACGCACCTTCCCCATAAGCAAGCACTAGTTGGTTTTCAAAATTTGAGACCCTGTTCTGTTTTGTAATTCAGTTCATGTGTAGTTAAATTTACATTCCGTGTATTAGTGATATCTTATGATGTTTCTTTTTCTGTGTGACGTAGTTCACGTAGAATCACCGTACCTGCATCCACTCACTATGCCGCTACGTGCCTGATGACACAGATTTCATTGCTGAATGATATTGCATTGCACGTATGTGCCACAACTTCTTTATCCATTTTTTGCTTTCTGGGATATTTACCTGGTACTGTAGACGAGCTTCCTGGGAACACAGCCGTCCCAAACTTTGGGGTGGCTCTCTGTTTTTGATTTTAATATCCCTAAGGAATAGGACCATAAGTGGAAGTGCCATAGGCTGTGTTGCTTTGTTTCGTACGTGTTTCAGGAAACACCATACACTTCTCCAGGGTGGCTGCTGGCAATTTACATCCCGCCAATCAGCATAACAAGGCTCCCTGTTCTCCATATCCTGTCCTACCTTTCAGGATTTTACACTTTTTTCAGATGGCCCTCTTGCCCAAGGGGGGGGGCAGTGAGACTTCATTGTAGTGCAGATTTCCTTTACAGGCTTGCTTGGTTGGCCAAAAAGGGCGTATGAGTTTTTTCCTGAATATATTCAGGAAAAAACGCATACGCCCTTTTTGGCCAAGTGCATCATTGTCAACGTTCTGCCTCTTTTCCTATGCTTTCAGGGCAATTCCAGTCTACCCCCTGCAATCGTTTTCCTGAAACTCTGCGCCGCTTTCAAGTCCCCTTCTCAGGCTTACTTCAATATATTTTTGGAGGATAGCTGTCATTTATAACTCTGCAGGTTTGTGAATTACAGTGGCCCTGAGCTCCTTTCTTCAACTCGCTTTCTTGTGAGCTGGGCACAAAACCGCAGGATTGCTTCAGGCCCTAATCTGTTTTCAGCAGGGCACGCTGAGCCTTTGGTTAATTCCTCTTCCTGGTGGGAAATGAGCGTTACATTTTCCCGTGCAGACACCTATAGCTAGTCTCTCATTGGTTCTCCCTATTCCTGTTCATCTTGCACAGAAATTGCAAGCTGTGCCAAAGAGCAGGTTAAAGGCACTGACTCGCCAAGCGGGGAAAGTGTTAGTAAAGCATCTGGAATGGTGAACCCGAGGACCAGGATACGAAAACTGAGATGCATTTTAAATCGTTTCCCAATCACACTGTGGACGATCCTCTGGGTTTCCCATGCATGTTTTAGCTGGAGGAAGAATCCCTTGAACCTGGAGAGTTGGGACCCATGGAATGGGTACCATGCAGTATGACTTCAAAGGGTCTGCATTTGCTCACCGAAACTCACCAATGCTATCAGCCTGAAGTGTCCAGCCTTATGTCTCAACCAGCTCTGGGTGTAGATGTGGTCAATCCCGGTTGCATCACATGCCCTGAGTGAATTATTTAAGAATTGCTCTCTATTTCACTGTCTTTGTGTTTTGTTTTCGAAAGTTATTTTGATAATGGGATTTATCGGATTTTCACTGCTGCGTTTCGGCCGCTGTACACACGCTTGATTCTCCTACGGAGACATATATATCCATGGGTTTTAAGATTCTTCCTAGTCAGGTATATTCCTAGGCGTTGAATATGTGGTGTTGGGTCCATTTTGTTGAGCAAGGAGTAGGTCTTGTCTATTACATATTTGGCTTATGGAAAGTTATCTGTGCTAATTTCAGTCTCTGGTTTTATGCAGCACCCCAACGCACCTTTCCCCATAAGCAAGCACTAGTTGGTTTTCTAAATTTGAGACCCTGTTCTGTTTTGTAATTCAGTTCATGTGTAGTCAAGTTTACATTCCGTGTATTAGTGATATCTTATGATGTTTCTTTTTCTGTGTGACGTAGTTCACGTAGATTCACCGTATCTGCATCCACTCACTATGCCGCTACGGGCCTGATGACACAGATTTCATTGCTGAGTGATATTGCATTGCACGTACGTGCCACAACTTCTTTATCCATTTTTTGCTTTCTGGGATATTTACCTGATACTGTAGACGAGCTTCTTGTAAACACAGTCGTCCCAAATATTGGGGTGGCTGTCTGTTTTTGATTTTAATTTCCGTAAGCTATAGGACCATAAGTGGAAGTGCCATAGGCTGTGTTGCTTTGTTTCTTACGTGTTTCAGGAAACACCATACACTTCTCCAGGGTGGCTGCTGGCAATTTACATCCTGCCAATCAGCATAACAAGGCTCCCTGTTCTCCATATCCTGTCCTACCTTTCTGGATTTTACACTTTTTTCAGATGGCCCTTTTGCCCGGGGGGCAGTGAGATTTCATTGTAGTGCAGATTTCCTTTACAGGCTTGCTTGGTTGGCCAAAAAGGGCGTATGCGTTTTTTCCTGAATATATTCAGGAAAAAACGCATACGCCCTTTTTGGCCAAGTGCATCATTGTCAACGTTCTGCCTCTTTTCCTATGCTTTCAGGGCAATTCCAGTCTACCCCCTGCAATCGTTTTCCTGAAATTCTGCCCCGCTTTCAAGTCCCCTTCGCAGGCTTACTTCAATATATTTTTGGAGGATAGCTGTCATTTATGACTCTGCAGGTTTGTGAATTACTGTGCCCCTGAGCTCCTTTCTTCAACTCGCTTTCTTGTGAGCTGGGCACAAAACCGCAGGATTGCTTCAGGCCCTAATCTGTTTCCGGCAGGGCATGCTGAGCCTTTGGTTAATTCCTCTTCCTGGTGGGAAATGAGCGTTACATTTGCCCGTGCAGACACCTACAGCTAGTCTCTCATTGGTTCTCCCTATTCCTGTTCATCTTGCACAGGAATTGCAAGCTGTGCCAAACAGGAGGTTAAAGGCACTGACTCTCCAAGCGGGGAGAGTGTTAGTAAAGCATCTGGAATGGTGAACCCGAGGACCAGGATACGAAAACTGAGATGCATTTTCAATCGTTTCCCAATCACACGGTGGACGATACTCTGGGTTTCCCATGCATGTTTTAGCTGGAGGAAGAATGCCTTGAACCTGGAGAGTTGGGACCCATGGAATGTGTACCATGCAGTATGACTTCAAAGGGTCTGCATTTGCTCACCGAAACTCACCAATGCTATCAGCCTGAAGTGTCCAGCCTTATGTCTCAACCAGCTCTGGGTGTAGATGTGGTCAATCCCGGTTCCATCACATGCCCTGAGTGAATTATGTAAGAATTGCTCTCTATTTCACTGTCTTTGTGTTTTGTTTTCGAAATTTATTTTGATAATGGGATTTATCGGATTTTCAGTGCTGCGTTTCTGCCGCTGTACACACGCTTGATTCTCTTACGGAGACATATATAACCATGGGTTTTAAGATTCTTCCTATTCAGGTATATTCCTAGGCGTTGAATATGTGGTGTTGAGTCCATTTCGTTGAGCAAGGAGTAGGTCTTGTGTATTACATTTTTGTCTTATGGAATGTTATCTGTACTAATTTCAGTCTCTGGTTTTATGCAGCACCCCAAGGCACCTTTCCCCATAAGCAAGCACTAGTTGGTTTTTTAAATTTGAGACCCTGTTCTGTTTTGTAATTCAGTTCATGTGTAGTCAAGTTTACATTCCGTGTATTAGTGATATCTTATGATGTTTCTTTTTCTGTGTGACGTAGTTCACGTAGAATCACCGTACCTGCATCCACTCACTATGCCGCTACGGGCCTGATGACACAGATTTCATTGCTGAGTGATATTGCATTGTACGTACGTGCCACAACTTCTTTATCCATTTTTTGCTTTATGGGATATTTACCTGATACTGTAGACGAGCTTCTTGTGAACAGAGCCGTCCCAAATATTGGGGTCACTGTCTGTTTTTGATTTTAATTTCCGTAAGCTATAGGACCATAAGTGGAAGTGCCATAGGCTGTGTTGCTTTGTTTCTTACGTGTTTCAGGAAACACCATACACTTCTCCAGGGTGGCTGCTGGCAATTTACATCCTGCCAATCAGCATAACAAGGCTCCCTGTTCTCCATATCCTGTCCTACCTTTCTGGATTTTACACTTTTTTCAGATGGCCCTTTTGCCCGGGGAGCAGTGAGACTTCATTGTAGTGCAGATTTCCTTTACAGGCTTGCTTGGTGGGCCAAAAAGTGCGTATGCGTTTTTTCCTGAATATATTCAGGAAAAAACGCATACGCCCTTTTTGGCCAACTGCATCATTGTCAACGTTGTGCCTCTTTTCCTATGCTTACAGGGCAATTCCAGTCTACCCCCTGCAATCGTTTTCCTGAAATTCTGCCCCGCTTTCAAGTCCCCTTCGCAGGCTTACTTCAATATATTTTTGGAGGATAGCTGTCATTTATAACTCTGCAGGTTTGTGAATTACAGTGCCCCTGAGCTCCTTTCTTCAACTCGCTTTCTTGTGAGCTGGGCACAAAACCGCAGGATTGCTTCAGGCCCTAATCTGTTTTCAGCAGGGCACGCTGAGCCTCTGTTTAATTCCTCTTCCTGGTCGGCAATGAGCGTTACATTTGCCCGTGCAGACACCTACAGCTAGTCTCTCATTGGTTCTCCCTATTCCTGTTCATCTTGCACAGAAATTGCAAGCTGTGCCAAACAGGAGGTTAAAGGCACTGACTCTCCAAGCGGGGAGAGTGTTAGTAAAGCATCTGGAATGGTGAACCCGAGGACCAGGATACGAAAACTGAGATGCATTTTAAATCATTTCCCAATCACACGGTGGACGATACTCTGGGTTTCCCATGCATGTTTTAGCTGGAGGAAGAATGCCTTGAACCTGGAGAGTTGGGACCCATGGAATGGGTACCATGCAGTATGACTTCAAAGGGTCTGCATTTGCTCACCGAAACTCACCAGTGCTATCAGCCTGAAGTGTCCAGCCTTATGTCTCAACCAGCTCTGGGTGTAGATGTGGTCAATCCCGGTTGCATCACATGCCCTGAGTGAATTATTTAAGAATTGCTCTCTATTTCACTGTCTTTGTGTTTTGTTTTCGAAATTTATTTTGATAATGGGATTTATCGGATTTTCACTGCTGCATTTCCGCCGCTGTACACACGCTTGATTCTCTTACGGAGACATATATATCCATGGGTTTTAAGATTCTTCCTAGTCAGGTATATTCCTAGGCGTTGAATATGTGGTGTTGAGTCCATTTCGTTGAGCAAGGAGTAGGTCTTGTCTATTACATATTTGGCTTATGGAATGTTATCTGTGCTAATTTCAGTCTCTGGTTTTATGCAGCACCCCAAGGCACCTTTCCCCATAAGCAAGCACTAGTTGGTTTTCTAAATTTGAGACCCTGTTCTGTTTTGTAATTCAGTTCATGTGTAGTCAAGTTTACATTCCGTGTATTAGTGATATCTTATGATGTTTCTTTTTCTGTGTGACGTAGTTCACGTAGAATCACCGTACCTGCATCCACTCACTATGCCGCTACGGGCCTGATGACACAGATTTCATTGCTGAGTGATATTGCATTGCACGTACGTGCCACAACTTCTTTATCCATTTTTTGCTTTCTGGGATATTTACCTGATACTGTAGACGAGCTTCTTGTGAACACAGCCGTCCCAAATATTGGGGTGGCTGTCTGTTTTTGATTTTAATTTCCGTAAGCTATAGGACCATAAGTGGAAGTGCCATAGGCTGTGTTGCTTTGTTTCTTACGTGTTTCAGGAAACACCATACACTTCTCCAGGGTGGCTGCTGGCAATTTACATTCTGCCAATCAGCATAACAAGGCTCCCTGTTCTCCATATCCTGTCCTACCTTTCTGGATTTTACACTTTTTTCAGATGGCCCTTTTGCCCGGGGGGCAGTGAGACTTCATTGTAGTGCAGATTTCCTTTACAGGCTTGCTTGGTTGGCCAAAAAGTGCGTATGCATTTTTTCCTGAATATATTCAGGAAAAAACGCATATGCCCTTTTTGGCCAAGTGCATCATTGTCGACGTTCTGCCTCTTTTCCTATGCTTTCAGGGCAATTCCAGTCTACCCCCTGCAATCGTTTTCCTGAAATTCTGCCCCGCTTTCAAGTCCCCTTCGCAGGCTTACTGCAATATATTTTTGGAGGATAGCTGTCAATTATAACTCTGCAGGTTTGTGAATTACAGTGCCCCTGAGCTCCTTTCTTCAACTCGCTTTCTTGTGAGCTGGGCACAAAACCGCAGGATTGCTTCAGGCCCTAATCTGTTTCCAGCAGGGCACACTGAGCCTTTGTTTAATTCCTCTTCCTGGTGGGCAATGAGCGTTACATTTGCCCGTGCAGACACCTACAGCTAGTCTCTCATTGGTTCTCCCTATTCCTGTTCATCTTGCACAGAAATGGCAAGCTGTGCCAAACAGGAGGTTAAAGGCACTGACTCTCCAAGCGGGGAGAGTGTTAGTAAAGCATCTGGAATGGTGAACCCGAGGACCAGGATACGAAAACTGAGATGCATTTTAAATCGTTTCCCAATCACACGGTGGACGATATTCTGGGTTTCCCATGCATGTTTTAGCTGGAGGAAGAATACCTTGAACCTGGAGAGTTGGGACCCATGGAATGGGTACCATGCAGTATGACTTCAAAGGGTCTGCATTTGCTCACCGAAACTCACCAGTGCTATCAGCCTGAAGTGTCCAGCCTTATGTCTCAACCAGCTCTGGGTGTAGATGTGGTCAATCCCGGTTGCATCACATGCCCTGAGTGAATTATTTAAGAATTGCTCTCTATTTCACTGTCTTTGTGTTTTGTTTTCGAAATTTATTTTGATAATGGGATTTATCGGATTTTCACTGCTGCATTTCCGCCGCTGTACACACGCTTGATTCTCTTACGGAGACATATATATCCATGGGTTTTAAGATTCTTCCTAGTCAGGTATATTCCTAGGCGTTGAATATGTGGTGTTGAGTCCATTTCGTTGAGCAAGGAGTAGGTCTTGTCTATTACATATTTGGCTTATGGAATGTTATCTGTGCTAATTTCAGTCTCTGGTTTTATGCAGCACCCCAAGGCACCTTTCCCCATAAGCAAGCACTAGTTGGTTTTCTAAATTTGAGACCCTGTTCTGTTTTGTAATTCAGTTCATGTGTAGTCAAGTTTACATTCCGTGTATTAGTGATATCTTATGATGTTTCTTTTTCTGTGTGACGTAGTTCACGTAGAATCACCGTACCTGCATCCACTTACTATGCCGCTACGGGCCTGATGACACAGATTTCATTGCTGAGTGATATTGCATTGCACGTACGTGCCACAACTTCTTTATCCATTTTTTGCTTTCTGGGATATTTACCTGATACTGTAGACGAGCTTCTTGTGAACACAGCCGTCCCAAATATTGGGGTGGCTGTCTGTTTTTGATTTTAATTTCCGTAAGCTATAGGACCATAAGTGGAAGTGCCATAGGCTGTGTTGCTTTGTTTCTTACGTGTTTCAGGAAACACCATACACTTCTCCAGGGTGGCTGCTGGCAATTTACATCCTGCCAATCAGCATAACAAGGCTCCCTGTTCTCCATATCCTGTCCTACCTTTCTGGATTTTACACTTTTTTCAGATGGCCCTTTTGCCCGGGGGGGCAGTGAGATTTCATTGTAGTGCAGATTTCCTTTACAGGCTTGCTTGGTTGGCCAAAAAGGGCGTATGCGTTTTTTCCTGAATATATTCAGGAAAAAACGCATACGCCCTTTTTGGCCAAGTGCATCATTGTCGACGTTGTGCCTCTTTTCCTATGCTTTCAGGGCAATTCCAGTCTACCCCCTGCAATCGTTTTCCTGAAATTCAGCCCCGCTTTCAAGTCCCCTTCGCAGGCTTACTTCAATATATTTTTGGAGGATAGCTGTCATTTATAACTCTGCAGGTTTGTGAAGTACAGTGCCCCTGAGCTCCTTTCTTCAACTCGCTTTCTTGTGAGCTGGGCACAAAACCGCAGGATTGCTTCAGGCCCTAATCTGTTTCCAGCAGGGCACACTGAGCCTTTCTTTAATTCCTCTTCCTGGTGGGCAATGAGCGTTACATTTGCCCGTGCAGACACCTACAGCTAGTCTCTCATTGGTTCTCCCTATTCCTGTTCATCTTGCACAGAAATTGCAAGCTGTGCCAAACAGGAGGTTAAAGGCACTGACTCTCCAAGCGGGGAGAGTGTTAGTAAAGCATCTGGAATGGTGAACCCGAGGACCAGGAAACGAAAACTGAGATGCATTTTAAATCATTTCCCAATCACACGGTGGACGATACTCTGGGTTTCCCATGCATGTTTTAGCTGGAGGAAGAATGCCTTGAACCTGGAGAGTTGGGACCCATGGAATGGGTACCATGCAGTATGACTTCAAAGGGTCTGCATTTGCTCACCGAAACTCACCAATGCTATCAGCCTGAAGTGTCCAGCCTTATGTCTCAACCAGCTCTGGGTGTAGATGTGGTAAATCCCGGTTGCATCACATGCCCTGAGTGAATTATTTAAGAATTGCTCTCTATTTCACTGTCTTTGTGTTTTGTTTTCGAAATTTATTTTGATAATGGGATTTATCGGATTTTCAGTGCTGCGTTTCGGCCGCTGTACACACGCTTGATTCTCTTACGGAGACATATATATCCATGGGTTTTAAAATTCTTCCTAGTCAAGTATATTCCTAGGCGTTGAATATGTGGTGTTGGGTCCATTTCGTTGAGCAAGGAGTAGGTCTTGTCTATTACATATTTGGCTTATGGAATGTTATCTGTGCTAATTTCAGTCTCTGGTTTTATGCAGCACCCCAAGGCACCTTTCCCCATAAGCAAGCACTAGTTGGTTTTCTAAATTTGAGACCCTGTTCTTTTTTGTAATTCAGTTCATGTGTAGTCAAGTTTACATTCCGTGTATTAGTGATATCTTATGATGTTTCTTTTTCTGTGTTACGTAGTTCACGTAGAATCACCGTACCTGCATCCACTCACTATGCCGCTACGGGCCTGATGACACAGATTTCATTGCTGAGTGATATTGCATTGTACGTACGTGCCACAACTTCTTTATCCATTTTTTGCTTTCTGGGATATTTACCTGATACTGTAGACGAGCTTCTTGTGAACACAGCCGTCCCAAATATTGGGGTGGCTGTCTGTTTTTGATTTTAATTTCCGTAAGCTATAGGACCATAAGTGGAAGTGCCATAGGCTGTGTTGCTTTGTTTCTTACGTGTTTCAGGAAACGCCATACACTTCTCCAGGGTGGCTGCTGGCAATTTACATCCTGCCAATCAGCATAACAAGGCTCTCTGTTCTCCATATCCTGTCCTACCTTTCTGGATTTTACACTTTTTTCAGATGGCCCTTTTGCCCGGGGGGGCAGTGAGATTTCATTGTAGTGCAGATTTCCTTTACAGGCTTGCTTGGTTGGCCAAAAAGGGCGTATGCGTTTTTTCCTGAATATATTCAGGAAAAAACGCATACGCCCTTTTTGGCCAAGTGCATCATTGTCGACGTTGTGCCTCTTTTCCTATGCTTTCAGGGCAATTCCAGTCTACCCCCTGCCATCGTTTTCCTGAAATTCAGCCCCGCTTTCAAGTCCCATTCGCAGGCTTACTTCAATATATTTTTGGAGGATAGCTGTCATATATAACTCTGCAGGTTTGTGAAGTACAGTGCCCCTGAGCTCCTTTCTTCAACTCGCTTTCGTGTGAGCTGGGCACAAAACCGCAGGATTGCGTCAGGCCCTAATCTGTTTCCAACAGGGCACACTGAGCCTTTGTTTAATTCCTCTTCCTGGTGGGCAATGAGCGTTACATTTGCCCGTGCAGACACCTACAGCTAGTCTCTCATTGGTTCTCCCTATTCCTGTTCATCTTGCACAGAAATTGCAAGCTGTGCCAAACAGGAGGTTAAAGGCACTGACTCTCCAAGCGGGGAGAGTGTTAGTAAAGCATCTGGAATGGTGAACCCGAGGACAAGGAAACGAAAACTGAGATGCATTTTAAATCATTTCCCAATCACACGGTGGATGATACTCTGGGTTTCCCATGCATGTTTTAGCTGGAGGAAGAATCCCTTGAACCTGGAGAGTTGGGACCCATGGAATGGGTACCATGCAGTATGACTTCAAAGGGTCTGCATTTGTTCACCGAAACTCACCAATGCTATCAGCCTGAAGTGTCCAGCCTTATGTCTCAACCAGCTCTGGGTGTAGATGTGGTCAATCCCGGTTGCATCACATGACCTGAGTGAATTATTTAAGAATTGCTCTCTATTTCACTGTCTTTGTGTTTTGTTTTCGAAATTTATTTTGATAATGGGATTTATCGGATTTTCACTGCTGCGTTTCGGCCGCTGTACACACGCTTGATTCTCTTACGGAGACATATATATCCATGGGTTTTAAGATTCTTCCTAGTCAGGTATATTCCTAGGCGTTGAATATGTGGTGTTGGGTCCATTTCGTTGAGCAAGGAGTAGGTCTTGTCTATTACATATTTGGCTTATGGAATGTTATCTGTGCTAATTTCAGTCTCTGGTTTTATGCAGCACCCCAACGCACCTTTCCCCATAAGCAAGCACTAGTTGGTTTTCTAAATTTGAGACCCTGTTCTGTTTTGTAATTCAGTTCATGTGTAGTCAAGTTTACATTCCGTGTATTAGTGATATCTTATGATGTTTCTTTTTCTGTGTGACGTAGTTCACGTAGAATCACCGTACCTGCATCCACTTACTATGCCGCTACGGGCCTGATGACACAGATTTCATTGCTGAGTGATATTGCATTGCACGTACGTGCCACAACTTCTTTATCCATTTTTTGCTTTCTGGGATATTTACCTGATACTGTAGACGAGCTTCTTGTGAACACAGCCGTCCCAAATATTGGGGTGGCTGTCTGTTTTTGATTTTAATTTCCGTAAGCTATAGGACCATAAGTGGAAGTGCCATAGGCTGTGTTGCTTTGTTTCTTACGTGTTTCAGGAAACACCATACACTTCTCCAGGGTGGCTGCTGGCATTTACATCCTGCCAACCAGCATAACAAGGCTCCCTGTTCTCCATATCCTGTCCTACCTTTCTGGATTTTACACTTTTTTCAGATGGCCCTTTTGCCCGGGGGGGGGGGAGTGAGATTTCATTGTAGTGCAGATTTCCTTTACAGGCTTGCTTGGTTGGCCAAAAAGGGCGTATGCGTTTTTTCCTGAATATATTCAGGAAAAAACGCATACGCCCTTTTTGGCCAAGTGCATCATTGTCGACGTTGTGCCTCTTTTCCTATGCTTTCAGGGCAATTCCAGTCTACCCCCTGCAATCGTTTTCCTGAAATTCAGCCCCGCTTTCAAGTCCCCTTCGCAGGCTTACTTCAATATATTTTTGGAGGATAGCTGTCATTTATAACTCTGCAGGTTTGTGAAGTACAGTGCCCCTGAGCTCCTTTCTTCAACTCGCTTTCTTGTGAGCTGGGCACAAAACCGCAGGATTGCTTCAGGCCCTAATCTGTTTCCAGCAGGGCACACTGAGCCTTTGTTTAATTCCTCTTCCTGGTGGGCAATGAGCGTTACATTTGCCCGTGCAGACACCTACAGCTAGTCTCTCATTGGTTCTCCCTATTCCTGTTCATCTTGCACAGAAATGGCAAGCTGTGCCAAACAGGAGGTTAAAGGCATTGACTCTCCAAGCGGGGAGAGTGTTAGTAAAGCATCTGGAATGGTGAACCCGAGGACCAGGAAACGAAAACTGAGATGCATTTTAAATCATTTCCCAATCACACGGTGGACGATACTCTGGGTTTCCCATGCATGTTTTAGCTGGAGGAAGAATCCCTTGAACCTGGAGAGTTGGGACCCATGGAATGGGTACCATGCAGTATGACTTCAAAGGGTCTGCATTTGCTCACCGAAACTCACCAATGCTAACAGCCTGAAGTGTCCAGCCTTATGTCTCAACCAGCTCTGGGTGTAGATGTGGTCAATCCCGGTTGCATCACATGCCCTGAGTGAATTATTTAAGAATTGCTCTCTATTTCACTGTCTTTGTGTTTTGTTTTCGAAATTTATTTTGATAATGGGATTTATCGGATTTTCACTACTGCGTTTCGGCCGCTGTACACACGCTTTATTCTCTTACGGAGACATATATATCCATGGGTTTTAAGATTCTTCCTAGTCAGGTATACTCCTAGGCGTTGAATATATGGTGTTGGGTCCATTTCGTTGAGCAAGGAGTAGGTCTTGTCTATTACATATTTGGCTTATGGAAAGTTATCTGTGCTAATTTCAGTCTCTGGTTTTATGCAGCACCCCAAGGCACCTTTCCCCATAAGCAAGCACTAGTTGGTTTTCTAAATTTGAGACCCTGTTCTTTTTTGTAATTCAGTTCATGTGTAGTCAAGTTTACATTCCGTGTATTAGTGATATCTTATGATGTTTCTTTTTCTGTGTGACGTAGTTCACGTAGAATCACCGTACCTGCATCCACTCACTATGCCGCTACGGGCCTGATGACACAGATTTCATTGCTGAGTGATATTGCATTGTACGTACGTGCCACAACTTCTTTATCCATTTTTTGCTTTCTGGGATATTTACCTGATACTGTAGACGAGCTTCTTGTGAACACAGCCGTCCCAAATATTGGGGTGGCTGTCTGTTTTTGATTTTAATTTCCGTAAGCTATAGGACCATAAGTGGAAGTGCCATAGGCTGTGTTGCTTTGTTTCTTACGTGTTTCAGGAAACGCCATACACTTCTCCAGGGTGGCTGCTGGCAATTTACATCCTGCCAATCAGCATAACAAGGCTCTCTGTTCTCCATATCCTGTCCTACCTTTCTGGATTTTACACTTTTTTCAGATGGCCCTTTTGCCCGGGGGGGCAGTGAGATTTCATTGTAGTGCAGATTTCCTTTACAGGCTTGCTTGGTTGGCCAAAAAGGGCGTATGCGTTTTTTCCTGAATATATTCAGGAAAAAACGCATACGCCCTTTTTGGCCAAGTGCATCATTGTCGACGTTGTGCCTCTTTTCCTATGCTTTCAGGGCAATTCCAGTCTACCCCCTGCCATCGTTTTCCTGAAATTCAGCCCCGCTTTCAAGTCCCATTCGCAGGCTTACTTCAATATATTTTTGGAGGATAGCTGTCATATATAACTCTGCAGGTTTGTGAAGTACAGTGCCCCTGAGCTCCTTTCTTCAACTCGCTTTCGTGTGAGCTGGGCACAAAACCGCAGGATTGCTTCAGGCCCTAATCTGTTTCCAACAGGGCACACTGAGCCTTTGTTTAATTCCTCTTCCTGGTGGGCAATGAGCGTTACATTTGCCCGTGCAGACACCTACAGCTAGTCTCTCATTGGTTCTCCCTATTCCTGTTCATCTTGCACAGAAATTGCAAGCTGTGCCAAACAGGAGGTTAAAGGCACTGACTCTCCAAGCGGGGAGAGTGTTAGTAAAGCATCTGGAATGGTGAACCCAAGGACAAGGAAACGAAAACTGAGATGCATTTTAAATCATTTCCCAATCACACGGTGGACGATACTCTGGGTTTCCCATGCATGTTTTAGCTGGAGGAAGAATCCCTTGAACCTGGAGAGTTGGGACCCATGGAATGGGTACCATGCAGTATGACTTCAAAGGGTCTGCATTTGCTCACCGAAACTCACCAATGCTATCAGCCTGAAGTGTCCAGCCTTATGTCTCAACCAGCTCTGGGTGTAGATGTGGTCAATCCCGGTTGCATCACATGCCCTGAGTGAATTATTTAAGAATTGCTCTCTATTTCACTGTCTTTGTGTTTTGTTTTCGAAATTTATTTTGATAATGGGATTTATCGGATTTTCACTGCTGCGTTTCGGCCGCTGTACACACGCTTGATTCTCTTACGGAGACATATATATCCATGGGTTTTAAGATTCTTCCTAGTCAGGTATATTCCTAGGCGTTGAATATGTGGTGTTGGGTCCATTTCGTTGAGCAAGGAGTAGGTCTTGTCTATTACATATTTGGCTTATGGAAAGTTATCTGTGCTAATTTCAGTCTCTGGTTTTATGCAGCACCCCAAGGCACCTTTCCCCATAAGCAAGCACTAGTTGGTTTTCTAAATTTGAGACCTGTTCTTTTTTGTAATTCAGTTCATGTGTAGTCAAGTTTACATTCCGTGTATTAGTGATATCTTATGATGTTTCTTTTTCTGTGTGACGTAGTTCACGTAGAATCACCGTACCTGCATCCACTCACTATGCCGCTACGGGCCTGATGACACAGATTTCATTGCTGAGTGATATTGCATTGTACGTACGTGCCACAACTTCTTTATCCATTTTTTGCTTTCTGGGATATTTACCTGATACTGTAGACGAGCTTCTTGTGAACACAGCCGTCCCAAATATTGGGGTGGCTGTCTGTTTTTGATTTTAATTTCCGTAAGCTATAGGACCATAATTGGAAGTGCCATAGGCTGTGTTGCTTTGTTTCTTACGTGTTTCAGGAAACACCATACACTTCTCCAGGGTGGCTGCTGGCAATTTACATCCTGCCAATCAGCATAACAAGGCTCCCTGTTCTCCATATCCTGTGTACCTTTCTGGATTTTACACTTTTTTCAGATGGCCCTTTTGCCCGGGGGGGACAGTGAGATTTCATTGTAGTGCAGATTTCCTTTACAGGCTTGCTTGGTTGGCCAAAAAGGGCGTATGCGTTTTTTCCTGAATATATTCAGGAAAAAACGCATACGCCCTTTTTGGCCAGGTGCATCATTGTCGACGTTGTGCCTCTTTTCCTATGCTTTCAGGGCAATTCCAGTCTACCCCTGCAATCGTTTTCCTGAAATTCAGCCCCGCTTTCAAGTCCCCTTCGCAGGCTTACTTCAATATATTTTTGGAGGATAGCTGTCATTTATAACTCTGCAGGTTTGTGAATTACAGTGCCCCTGAGCTCCTTTCTTCAACTCGCTTTCTTGTGAGCTGGGCACAAAACCGCAGGATTGCTTCAGGCCCTAATCTGTTTCCAGCAGGGCACACTGAGCCTTTGTTTAATTCCTCTTCCTGGTGGGCAATGAGCGTTACATTTGCCCGTGCAGACACCTACAGCTAGTCTCTCAGTGGTTCTCCCTATTCCTGTTCATCTTGCACAGAAATGGCAAGCTGTGCCAAACAGGAGGTTAAAGGCACTGACTCTCCAAGCGGGGAGAGTGTTAGTAAAGCATCTGGAATGGTGAACCCGAGGACCAGGATACGAAAACTGAGATGCATTTTAAATCGTTTCCCAATCACACGGTGGACGATACTCTGGGTTTCCCATGCATGTTTTAGCTTGAGGAAGAATGCCTTGAACCTGGAGAGTTGGGACCCATGGAATGGGTACCATGCAGTATGACTTCAAAGGGTCTGCATTTGCTCACCGAAACTCACCAGTTCTATCAGCCTGAAGTGTCCAGCCTTATGTCTCAACCAGCTCTGGGTGTAGATGTGGTAAATCCCGGTTGCATCACATGACCTGAGTGAATTATTTAAGAATTGCTCTCTATTTCACTGTCTTTTTGTTTTGTTTTCGAAATTTATTTTGATAATGGGATTTATCGGATTTTCACTGCTGCGTTTCGGCCGCTGTACACACGCTTGATTCTCTTACGGAGACATATATATCCATGGGTTTTAAGATTCTTCCTAGTCATGTATATTCCTAGGCGTTGAATATGTGGTGTTGAGTCCATTTCGTTGAGCAAGGAGTAGGTCTTGTCTATTACATATTTGGCTTATGGAATGTTATCTGTGCTAATTTCAGTCTCTGGTTTTATGCAGCACCCCAACGCACCTTTCCCCATAAGCAAGCACTAGTTGGTTTTCTAAATTTGAGACCCTGTTCTGTTTTGTAATTCACTTCATGTGTAGTCAAGTTTACATTCCGTGTATTAGTGATATCTTATGATGTTTCTTTTTCTGTGTGACGTAGTTCACGTAGAATCACCGTACCTGCATCCACTCACTATGCCGCTACGGGCCTGATGACACAGATTTCATTGCTGAGTGATATTGCATTGTACGTACGTGCCACAACTTCTTTATCCATTTTTTGCTTTCTGGGATATTTACCTGATACTGTAGACGAGCTTCTTGTGAACACAGCCGTCCCAAATATTGGGGTGGCTGTCTGTTTTTGATTTTAATTTCCGTAAGCTATAGGACCATAAGTGGAAGTGCCATAGGCTGTGTTGCTTTGTTTCTTACGTGTTTCAGGAAACGCCATACACTTCTCCAGGGTGGCTGCTGGCAATTTACATCCTGCCAATCAGCATAACAAGGCTCTCTGTTCTCCATATCCTGTCCTACCTTTCTGGATTTTACACTATTTTCAGATGGCCCTTTTGCCCGGGGGGGCAGTGAGATTTCATTGTAGTGCAGATTTCCTTTACAGGCTTGCTTGGTTGGCCAAAAAGGGCGTATGCGTTTTTTCCTGAATATATTCAGGAAAAAACGCATACGCCCTTTTTGGCCAAGTGCATCATTGTCGACGTTGTGCCTCTTTTCCTATGCTTTCAGGGCAATTCCAGTCTACCCCCTGCAATCGTTTTCCTGAAATTCAGCCCCGCTTTCAAGTCCACTTCGCAGGCTTACTTCAATATATTTTTGGAGGATAGCTGTCATTTATAACTCTGCAGGTTTGTGAAGTACAGTGCCCCTGAGCTCCTTTCTTCAACTCGCTTTCTTGTGAGCTGGGCACAAAACCGCAGGATTGCTTCAGGCCCTAATCTGTTTCCAGCAGGGCACACTGAGCCTTTGTTTAATTCCTCTTCCTGGTGGGCAATGAGCGTTACATTTGCCCGTGCAGACACCTACAGCTAGTCTCTCATTGGTTCTCCCTATTCCTGTTCATCTTGCACAGAAATTGCAAGCTGTGCGAAACAGGAGTTTAAAGGCACTGACTCTCCAAGCGGGGAGAGTGATAGTAAAGCATCTGGAATGGTGAACCCGAGGACCAGGATACGAAAACTGAGATGCATTTTAAATCGTTTCCCAATCACACAGTGGACGATACTCTGGGTTTCCCATGCATGTTTTTGCTGGAGGAAGAATGCCTTGAACCTGGAGAGTTGGGACCCATGGAATGGGTACCATGCAGTATGACTTCAAAGGGTCTGCATTTGCTCAACGAAACTCACCAGTTCTATCAGCCTGAAGTGTCCAGCCTTATGTCTCAAACAGCTCTGGGTGTAGATGTGGTAAATCCCGGTTGCATCACATGCCCTGAGTGAATTATTTAAGAATTGCTCTCTATTTCACTGTCTTTGTGTTTAGTTTTCGAAATTTATTTTGATAATGGGATTTATCGGATTTTCACTGCTGCGTTTCGGCCGCTGTACACACGCTTGATTCTCTTACGGAGACATATATATCCATGGGTTTTAAGATTCTTCCTAGTCAGGTATATTCCTAGGCGTTGAATATGTGGTGTTGAGTCCATTTCGTTGAGCAAGGAGTAGGTCTTGTCTATTACATATTTGGCTTATGGAATGTTATCTGTGCTAATTTCAGTCTCTGGTTTTATGCAGCACCCCAACGCACCTTTCCCCATAAGCAAGCACTAGTTGGTTTTCTAAATTTGAGACCCTGTTCTGTTTTGTAATTCACTTCATGTGTAGTCAAGTTTACATTCCGTGTATTAGTGATATCTTATGATGTTTCTTTTTCTGTGTGACGTAGTTCACGTAGAATCACCGTACCTGCATCCACTTACTATGCCGATACAGGCCTGATGACACAGATTTCATTGCTGAGTGATATTGCATTGCACGTACGTGCCACAACTTCTTTATCCATTTTTTGCTTTCTGGGATATTTACCTGATACTGTAGACGAGCTTCTTGTAAACACAGCCGTCCCAAATATTGGGGTGGCTGTCTGTTTTTGATTTTAATTTCCGTAAGCTATAGGACCATAAGTGGAAGTGCCATAGGCTGTGTTGCTTTGTTTCTTACGTGTTTCAGGAAACACCATACACTTCTCCAGGGTGGCTGCTGGCAATTTACATCCTGCCAATCAGCATAACAAGGCTCCCTGTTCTCCATATCCTGTCCTACCTTTCTGGATTTTACACTTTTTTCAGATGGCCCTTTTGCCCGGGGGGGGGGCAGTGAGATTTCATTGTAGTGCAGATTTCCTTTACAGGCTTGCTTGGTTGGCCAAAAAGGGCGTATGCGTTTTTTCCTGAATATATTCAGGAAAAAACGCATACGCCCTTTTTGGCCAAGTGCATCATTGTCGACGTTGTGCCTCTTTCCCTATGCTTTCAGGGCAATTCCAGTCTACCCCCTGCAATCGTTTTCCTGAAATTCAGCCCTGCTTTCAAGTCCCCTTCGCAGGCTTACTTCAATATATTTTTGGAGGATAGCTGTCATTTATAACTCTGCAGGATTGTGAAGTACAGTGCCCCTGAGCTCCTTTCTTCAACTCGCTTTCTTGTGAGCTGGGCACAAAACCGCAGGATTGCTTCAGGCCCTAATCTGTTTCCAGCAGGGCACACTGAGCCTTTGTTTAATTCCTCTTCCTGGTGGGCAATGAGTGTTACATTTGCCCGTGCAGACACCTACAGCTAGTCTCTCATTGGTTCTCCCTATTCCTGTTCATCTTGCACAGAAATGGCAAGCTGTGCCAAACAGGAGGTTAAAGGCACTGACTCTCCAAGCGGGGAGAGTGTTAGTAAAGCATCTGGAATGGTGAACCCGAGGACCAGGATACGAAAACTGAGATGCATTTTAAATCGTTTCCCAATCAAACGGTGGACAATACTCTGGGTTTCCCATGCATGTTTTAGCTGGAGGAAGAATGCCTTGAACCTGGAGAGTTGGGACCCATGGAATGGGTACCATGCAGTATGACTTCAAAGGGTCTGCATTTGCTCACCGAAACTCACCAGTGCTATCAGTCTGAAGTGTCCAGCCTTATGTCTCAACCAGCTCTGGGTGTAGATGTGGTCAATCCCGGTTGCATCACATGCCCTGAGTGAATTATTTAAGAATTGCTCTCTATTTCACTGTCTTTGTGTTTTGTTTTCGAAATTTATTTTGATAATGGGATTTATCGGATTTTCACTGCTGCATTTCCGCCGCTGTACACACGCTTGATTCTCTTACGGAGACATATATATCCATGGGTTTTAAGATTCTTCCTAGTCAGGTATATTCCTAGGCGTTGAATATGTGGTGTTGAGTCCATTTCGTTGAGCAAGGAGTAGGTCTTGTCTATTACATATTTGGCTTATGGAATGTTATCTGTGCTAATTTCAGTCTCTGGTTTTATGCAGCACCCCAAGGCACCTTTCCACATAAGCAAGCACTAGTTGGTTTTCTAAATTTGAGACCCTGTTCTTTTTTGTAATTCAGTTCATGTGTAGTCAAGTTTACATTCCGTGTATTAGTGATATCTTATGATGTTTCTTTTTCTGTGTGACGTAGTTCACGTAGAATCACCGTACCTGCATCCACTCACTATGCCGCTACGGGCCTGATGACACAGATTTCATTGCTGAGTGATATTGCATTGCACGTACGTGCCACAACTTCTTTATCCATTTTTTGCTTTCTGGGATATTTACCTGATACTGTAGACGAGCTTCTTGTGAACACAGCCGTCCCAAATATTGGGGTGGCTGTCTGTTTTTGATTTTAATTTCCGTAAGCTATAGGACCATAAGTGGAAGTGCCATAGGCTGTGTTGCTTTGTTTCTTACGTGTTTCAGGAAACACCATACACTTCTCCAGGGTGGCTGCTGGCATTTACATCCTGCCAATCAGCATAACAAGGCTCCCTGTTCTCCATATCCTGTCCTACCTTTCTGGATTTTACACTTTTTTCAGATGGCCCTTTTGCCCGGGGGGGCAGTGAGATTTCATTGTAGTGCAGATTTCCTTTACAGGCTTGCTTGGTTGGCCAAAAAGGGCGTATGCGTTTTTTCCTGAATATATTCAGGAAAAAACGCATACGCCCTTTTTGGCCAAGTGCATCATTGTCGACGTTGTGCCTCTTTTCCTATGCTTTCAGGGCAATTCCAGTCTACCCCCTGCAATCGTTTTCCTGAAATTCAGCCCCGCTTTCAAGTCCCCTTCGCAGGCTTACTTCAATATATTTTTGGAGGATAGCTGTCATTTATAACTCTGCAGGTTTGTGAAGTACAGTGCCCCTGAGCTCCTTTCTTCAACTCGCTTTCTTGTGAGCTGGGCACAAAACCGCAGGATTGCTTCAGGCCCTAATCTGTTTCCAGCAGGGCACACTGAGCCTTTGTTTAATTCCTCTTCCTGGTGGGCAATGAGCGTTACATTTGCCCGTGCAGACTCCTACAGCTAGTCTCTCATTGGTTCTCCGTATTCCTGTTCATCTTGCACAGAAATGGCAAGCTGTGCCAAACAGGAGGTTAAAGGCACTGACTCTCCAAGCGGGGAGAGTGTTAGTAAAGCATCTGGAATGGTGAACCCGAGGACCAGGAAACGAAAACTGAGATGCATTTTAAATCATTTCCCAATCACACGGTGGACGATACTCTGGGTTTCCCATGCATGTTTTAGCTGGAGGAAGAATCCCTTGAACCTGGAGAGTTGGGACCCATGGAATGGGTACCATGCAGTATGACTTCAAAGGGTCTGCATTTGCTCACCGAAACTCACCAGTGCTATCAGCCTGAAGTGTCCAGCCTCATGTCTCAACCAGCTCTGGGTGTAGATGTGGTCAATCCCGGTTGCATCACATGCCCTGAGTGAATTATTTAAGAATTGCTCTCTATTTCACTGTCTTTGTGTTTTGTTTTCGAAATTTATTTTGATAATGGGATTTATCGGATTTTCACTGCTGCATTTCCGCCGCTGTACACACGCTTGATTCTCTTACGGAGACATATATATCCATGGGTTTTAAGATTCTTCCTAGTCAGGTATATTCCTAGGCGTTGAATATGTGGTGTTGAGTCCATTTCGTTGAGCAAGGAGTAGGTCTTGTCTATTACATATTTGGCTTATGGAATGTTATCTGTGCTAATTTCAGTCTCTGGTTTTATGCAGCACCCCAACGCACCTTTCCCCATAAGCAAGCACTAGTTGGTTTTCTAAATTTGAGACCCTGTTCTGTTTTGTAATTCAGTTCATGTGTAGTCAAGTTTACATTCCGTGTATTAGTGATATCTTATGATGTTTCTTTTTCTGTGTGACGTAGTTCACGTAGAATCACCGTACCTGCATCCACTTACTATGCCGCTACGGGCCTGATGACACAGATTTCATTGCTGAGTGATATTGCATTGCACGTACGTGCCACAACTTCTTTATCCATTTTTTGCTTTCTGGGATATTTACCTGATACTGTAGACGAGCTTCTTGTGAACACAGCCGTCCCAAATATTGGGGTGGCTGTCTGTTTTTGATTTTAATTTCCGTAAGCTATAGGACCATAAGTGGAAGTGCCATAGGCTGTGTTGCTTTGTTTCTTACGTGTTTCAGGAAACACCATACACTTCTCCAGGGTGGCTGCTTGCATTTACATCCTGCCAATCAGCATAACAAGGCTCCCTGTTCTCCATATCCTGTCCTACCGTTCTGGATTTTACACTTTTTTCAGATGGCCCTTTTGCCCGGGGGGGGGGGCAGTGAGATTTCATTGTAGTGCAGATTTCCTTTACAGGCTTGCTTGGTTGGCCAAAAAGGGCGTATGCGTTTTTTCCTGAATATATTCAGGAAAAAACGCATACGCCCTTTTTGGCCAAGTGCATCATTGTCGACGTTGTACCTCTTTTCCTATGCTTTCAGGGCAATTCCAGTCTACCCCCTGCAATCGTTTTCCTGAAATTCAGCCCCGCTTTCAAGTCCCCTTCGCAGGCTTACTTCAATATATTTTTGGAGGATAGCTGTCATTTATAACTCTGCAGGTTTGTGAAGTACAGTGCCCCTGAGCTCCTTTCTTCAACTCGCTTTTTTGTGAGCTGGGCACAAAACCGCAGGATTGCTTCAGGCCCTAATCTGTTTCCAGCAGGGCACACTGAGCCTTTGTTTAATTCCTCTTCCTGGTGGGCAATGAGCGTTACATTTGCCCGTGCAGACACCTACAGCTTGTCTCTCATTGGTTCTCCCTATTCCTGTTCATCTTGCACAGAAATGGCAAGCTGTGCCAAACAGGAGGTTAAAGGCACTGACTCTCCAAGCGGGGAGAGTGTTAGTAAAGCATCTGGAATGGTGAACCCGAGGACCAGGAAACGAAAACTGAGATGCATTTTAAATCATTTCCCAATCACACGGTGGACGATACTCTGGGTTTCCCATGCATGTTTTAGCTGGAGGAAGAATCCCTTGAACCTGGACAGTTGGGACCCATGGAATGGGTACCATGCAGTATGACTTCAAAGGGTCTGCATTTGCTCACCGAAACTCACCAATGCTATCAGCCTGAAGTGTCCAGCCTTATGTCTCAACCAGTTCTGGGTGTAGATGTGGTCAATCCCGGTTGCATCACATGCCCTGAGTGAATTATTTAAGAATTGCTCTCTATTTCACTGTCTTTGTGTTTTGTTTTCGAAATTTATTTTGATAATGGGATTTATCGGATTTTCACTGCTGCGTTTCGGCCGCTGTACACACGCTTGATTCTCTTACGGAGACATATATATCCATGGGTTTTAAGATTCTTCCTAGTCAGGTATACTCCTAGGCGTTGAATATATGGTGTTGGGTCCATTTCGTTGAGCAAGGAGTAGGTCTCGTCTATTACATATTTGGCTTATGGAAAGTTATCTGTGCTAATTTCAGTCTCTGGTTTTATGCAGCACCCCAAGGCACCTTTCCCCATAAGCAAGCACTAGTTGGTTTTCTAAATTTGAGACCCTGTTCTGTTTTGTAATTCAGTTCATGTGTAGTCAAGTTTACATTCCGTGTATTAGTGATATCTTATGATGTTTCTTTTTCTGTGTGACGTAGTGCACGTTCAATCACCGTACCTGCATCCACTCACTATGCCGCTACGGGCCTGATGACACAGATTTCATTGCTGAGTGATATTGCATTGTACGTACGTGCCACAACTTCTTTATCCATTTTTGCTTTCTGGGATATTTACCTGATACTGTAGACGAGCTTCTTGTGAACACAGCCGTCCCAAATATTGGGGTGGCTGTCTGTTTTTGATTTTAATTTCCGTAAGCTATAGGACCATAAGTGGAAGTGCCATAGGCTGTGTTGCTTTGTTTCTTACGTGTTTCAGGAAACACCATACACTTCTCCAGGGTGGCTGCTGGCAATTTACATCCTGCCAATCAGCATAACAAGGCTCCCTGTTCTCCATATCCTGTCCTACCTGTCTGGATTTTACACTTTTTTCAGATGGCCCTTTTGCCCGGGGGGGCAGTGAGATTTCATTGTAGTGAGATTTCCTTTACAGGCTTGCTTGGTTGGCCAAAAAGGGCGTATGCGTTTTTTCCTAAATATATTCAGGAAAAAACGCATACGCCCTTTTTGGCCAAGTGCATCATTGTCGACGTTGTGCCTCTTTTCCTATGCTTTCAGGGCAATTCCAGTCTACCCCCTGCAATCGTTTTCCTGAAATTCAGCCCCGCTTTCAAGTCCCCTTCGCAGGCTTACTTCAATATATTTTTGGAGGATAGCTGTCATTTATAACTCTGCAGGTTTGTGAAGTACAGTGCCCCTGAGCTCCTTTCTTCAACTCGCTTTCTTGGGAGCTGGGCACAAAACCGCAGGATTGCTTCAGGCCCTAATCTGTTTCCAGCAGGGCACACTGAGCCTTTCTTTAATTCCTCTTCCTGGTGGGCAATGAGCGTTACATTTGCCCGTGCAGACACCTACAGCTAGTCTCTCATTGGTTCTCCCTATTCCTGTTCATCTTGCACAGAAATGGCAAGCTGTGCCAAACAGGAGGTTAAAGGCATTGACTCTCCAAGCGGGGAGAGTGTTAGTAAAGCATCTGGAATGGTGAACCCGAGGACCAGGATACGAAAACTGAGATGCATTTTAAATCGTTTCCCAATCACACGGTGGACGGTACTCTGGGTTTCCCATGCATGTTTTAGCTGGAGGAAGAATGCCTTGAACCTGGAGAGTTGGGACCCATGGAATGGGTACCATGCAGTATGACTTCAAAGGGTCTGCATTTGCTCACCGAAACTCACCAGTGCTATCAGCCTGAAGTGTCCAGCCTTATGTCTCAACCAGCTCTGGGTGTAGATGTGGTCAATCCCGGTTGCATCACATGCCCTGAGTGAATTATTTAAGAATTGCTCTCTATTTCACTGTCTTTGTGTTTTGTTTTCGAAATTTATTTTGATAAAGGGATTTATCGGATTTTCACTGCTGCATTTCCGCCGCTGTACACACGCTTGATTCTCTTACGGAGACATATATATCCATGGGTTTTAAGATTCTTCCTAGTCAGGTATATTCCTAGGCGTTGAATATGTGGTGTTGAGTCCATTTCGTTGACCAAGGAGTAGGTCTTGTCTATTACATATTTGGCTTATGGAATGTTATCTGTGCTAATTTCAGTCTCTGGTTTTATGCAGCACCCCAACGCACCTTTCCCCATAAGCAAGCACTAGTTGGTTTTCTAAATTTGAGACCCTGTTCTGTTTTGTAATTCAGTTCATGTGTAGTCAAGTTTACATTCCGTGTATTAGTGATATCTTATGATGTTTCTTTTTCTGTGTGACGTAGTTCACGTAGAATCACCGTACCTGCATCCACTCACTATGCCGCTACGGGCCTGATGACACAGATTTCATTGCTGAGTGATATTGCATTGCACGTACGTGCCACAACTTCTTTATCCATTTTTTGCTTTCTGGGATATTTACCTGATACTGTAGACGAGCTTCTTGTAAACACAGCCGTCCCAAATATTGGGGTGGCTGTCTGTTTTTGATTTTAATTTCCGTAAGCTATAGGACCATAAGTGGAAGTGCCATAGGCTGTGTTGCTTTGTTTCTTACGTGTTTCAGGAAACACCATACACTTCTCCAGGGTGGCTGCTGGCAATTTACATCCTGCCAATCAGCATAACAAGGCTCCCTGTTCTCCATATCCTGTCCTACCTTTCTGGATTTTACACTTTTTTCAGATTGCCCTTTTGCCCGGGGGGGCAGTGAGATTTCATTGTAGTGCAGATTTCCTTTACAGGCTTGCTTGGTTGGCCAAAAAGGGCGTATGCGTTTTTTCCTGAATATATTCAGGAAAAAACGCATACGCCCTTTTTGGCCAAGTGCATCATTGTCGACGTTGTGCCTCTTTTCCTATGCTTTCAGGGCAATTCCAGTCTACCCCCTGCCATCGTTTTCCTGAAATTCAGCCCCGCTTTCAAGTCCCATTCGCAGGCTTACTTCAATATATTTTTGGAGGATAGCTGTCATATATAACTCTGCAGGTTTGTGAAGTACAGTGCCCCTGAGCTCCTTTCTTCAACTCGCTTTCGTGTGAGCTGGGCACAAAACCGCAGGATTGCTTCAGGCCCTAATCTGTTTCCAACAGGGCACACTGAGCCTTTGTTTAATTCCTCTTCCTGGTGGGCAATGAGCGTTACATTTGCCCGTGCAGACACCTACAGCTAGTCTCTCATTGGTTCTCCCTATTCCTGTTCATCTTGCACAGAAATTGCAAGCTGTGCCAAACAGGAGGTTAAAGGCACTGACTCTCCAAGCGGGGAGAGTGTTAGTAAAGCACCTGGAATGGTGAACCCGAGGACAAGGAAACGAAAACTGAGATGCATTTTAAATCATTTCCCAATCACACGGTGGACGATACTCTGGGTTTCCCATGCATGTTTTAGCTGGAGGAAGAATCCCTTGAACCTGGAGAGTTGGGACCCATGGAATGGGTACCATGCAGTATGACTTCAAAGGGTCTGCATTTGCTCACCGAAACTCACCAATGCTATCAGCCTGAAGTGTCCAGCCTTATGTCTCAACCAGCTCTGGGTGTAGATGTGGTCAATCCCGGTTGCATCACATGCCCTGAGTGAATTATTTAAGAATTGCTCTCTATTTCACTGTCTTTGTGTTTTGTTTTCGAAATTTATTTTGATAATGGGATTTATCGGATTTTCACTGCTGCGTTTCGGCCGCTGTACACACGCTTGATTCTCTTACGGAGACATATATATCCATGGGTTTTAAGATTCTTCCTAGTCAGGTATATTCCTAGGCATTGAATATGTGGTGTTGAGTCCATTTCGTTGAGCAAGGAGTAGGTCTTGTCTATTACATATTTGGCTTATGGAAAGTTATCTGTGCTAATTTCAGTCTCTGGTTTTATGCAGCACCCCAACGCACCTTTCCCCATAAGCAAGCACTAGTTGGTTTTCTAAATTTGAGACCCTGTTCTGTTTTGTAATTCACTTCATGTGTAGTCAAGTTTACATTCCGTGTATTAGTGATATCTTATGATGTTTCTTTTTCTGTGTGACGTAGTTCACGTAGAATCACCGTACCTGCATCCACTTACTATGCCGATACAGGCCTGATGACACAGATTTCATTGCTGAGTGATATTGCATTGCACGTACGTGCCACAACTTCTTTATCCATTTTTTGCTTTCTGGGATATTTACCTGATACTGTAGACGAGCTTCTTGTAAACACAGCCGTCCCAAATATTGGGGTGGCTGTCTGTTTTTGATTTTAATTTCCGTAAGCTATAGGACCATAAGTGGAAGTGCCATAGGCTGTGTTGCTTTGTTTCTTACGTGTTTCAGGAAACACCATACACTTCTCCAGGGTGGCTGCTGGCAATTTACATCCTGCCAATCAGCATAACAAGGCTCCCTGTTCTCCATATCCTGTCCTACCTTTCTGGATTTTACACTTTTTTCAGATGGCCCTTTTGCCCGGGGGGGGCAGTGAGATTTCATTGTAGTGCAGATTTCCTTTACAGGCTTGCTTGGTTGGCCAAAAAGGGCGTATGCGTTTTTTCCTGAATATATTCAGGAAAAAACGCATACGCCCTTTTTGGCCAAGTGCATCATTGTCGACGTTGTGCCTCTTTCCCTATGCTTTCAGGGCAATTCCAGTCTACCCCCTGCAATCGTTTTCCTGAAATTCAGCCCCGCTTTCAAGTCCCCTTCGCAGGCTTACTTCAATATATTTTTGGAGGATAGCTGTCATTTATAACTCTGCAGGTTTGTGAAGTACAGTGCCCCTGAGCTCCTTTCTTCAACTCGCTTTCTTGTGAGCTGGGCACAAAACCGCAGGATTGCTTCAGGCCCTAATCTGTTTCCAGCAGGGCACACTGAGCCTTTCTTTAATTCCTCTTCCTGGTGGGCAATGAGCGTTACATTTGCCCGTGCAGACACCTACAGCTAGTCTCTCATTGGTTCTCCCTATTCCTGTTCATCTTGCACAGAAATGGCAAGCTGTGCCAAACAGGAGGTTAAAGGCACTGACTCTCCAAGCGGGGAGAGTGTTAGTAAAGCATCTGGAATGGTGAACCCGAGGACCAGGAAACGAAAACTGAGATGCATTTTAAATCGTTTCCCAATCACACGGTGGACGATACTCTGGGTTTCCCATGCATGTTTTAGCTGGAGGAAGAATGCCTTGAACCTGGAGAGTTGGGACCCATGGAATGGGTACCATGCAGTATGACTTCAAAGGGTCTGCATTTGCTCACCGAAACTCACCAGTGCTATCAGCCTGAAGTGTCCAGCCTTATGTCTCAACCAGCTCTGGGTGTAGATGTGGTCAATCCCGGTTGCATCACATGCCCTGAGTGAATTATTTAAGAATTGCTCTCTATTTCACTGTCTTTGTGTTTTGTTTTCGAAATTTATTTTGATAATGGGATTTATCGGATTTTCACTGCTGCATTTCCGCCGCTGTACACACGCTTGATTCTCTTACGGAGACATATATATCCATGGGTTTTAAGATTCTTCCTAGTCAGGTATATTCCTAGGCGTTGAATATGTGGTGTTGAGTCCATTTCGTTGAGCAAGGAGTAGGTCTTGTCTATTACATATTTGGCTTATGGAATGTTATCTGTGCTAATTTCAGTCTCTGGTTTTATGCAGCACCCCAAGGCACCTTTCCCCATAAGCAAGCACTAGTTGGTTTTCTAAATTTGAGACCCTGTTCTTTTTTGTAATTCAGTTCATGTGTAGTCAAGTTTACATTCCGTGTATTAGTGATATCTTATGATGTTTCTTTTTCTGTGTGACGTAGTTCACGTAGAATCACCGTACCTGCATCCACTCACTATGCCGCTACGGGCCTGATGACACAGATTTCATTGCTGAGTGATATTGCATTGTACGTACGTGCCACAACTTCTTTATCCATTTTTTGCTTTCTGGGATATTTACCTGATACTGTAGACGAGCTTCTTGTGAACACAGCCGTCCCAAATATTGGGGTGGCTGTCTGTTTTTGATTTTAATTTCCGTAAGCTATAGGACCATAAGTGGAAGTGCCATAGGCTGTGTTGCTTTGTTTCTTACGTGTTTCAGGAAACGCCATACACTTCTCCAGGGTGGCTGCTGGCAATTTACATCCTGCCAATCAGCATAACAAGGCTCTCTGTTCTCCATATCCTGTCCTACCTTTCTGGATTTTACACTATTTTCAGATGGCCCTTTTGCCCGGGGGGGCAGTGAGATTTCATTGTAGTGCAGATTTCCTTTACAGGCTTGCTTGGTTGGCCAAAAACGGCGTATGCGTTTTTTCCTGAATATATTCAGGAAAAAACGCATACGCCCTTTTTGGCCAAGTGCATCATTGTCGATGTTGTGCCTCTTTTCCTATGCTTTCAGGGCAATTCCAGTCTACCCCCTGCAATCGTTTTCCTGAAATTCAGCCCCGCTTTCAAGTCCACTTCGCAGGCTTACTTCAATATATTTTTGGAGGATAGCTGTCATTTATAACTCTGCAGGTTTGTGAAGTACAGTGCCCCTGAGCTCCTTTCTTCAACTCGCTTTCTTGTGAGCTGGGCACAAAACCGCAGGATTGCTTCAGGCCCTAATCTGTTTCCAGCAGGGCACACTGAGCCTTTCTTTAATTCCTCTTCCTGGTGGGCAATGAGCGTTACATTTGCCCGTGCAGACACCTACAGCTAGTCTCTCATTGGTTCTCCCTATTCCTGTTCATCTTGCCCAGAAATTGCAAGCTGTGCGAAACAGGAGTTTAAAGGCACTGACTCTCCAAGCGGGGAGAGTGATAGTAAAGCATCTGGAATGGTGAACCCGAGGACCAGGATACGAAAACTGAGATGCATTTTAAATCGTTTCCCAATCACACAGTGGACGATACTCTGGGTTTCCCATGCATGTTTTAGCTGGAGGAAGAATGCCTTGAACCTGGAGAGTTGGGACCCATGGAATGGGTACCATGCAGTATGACTTCAAAGGGTCTGCATTTGCTCACCGAAACTCACCAGTTCTATCAGCCTGAAGTGTCCAGCCTTATGTCTCAAACAGCTCTGGGTGTAGATGTGGTAAATCCCGGTTGCATCACATGCCCTGAGTGAATTATTTAAGAATTGCTCTCTATTTCACTGTCTTTGTGTTTTGTTTTCGAAATTTATTTTGATAATGGGATTTATCGGATTTTCACTGCTGCGTTTCGGCCGCTGTACACACGCTTGATTCTCTTACGGAGACATATATATCCATGGGTTTTAAAATTCTTCCTAGTCAAGTATATTCCTAGGCGTTGAATATGTGGTGTTGGGTCCATTTCGTTGAGCAAGGAGTAGGTCTTGTCTATTACATATTTGGCTTATGGAAAGTTATCTGTGCTAATTTCAGTCTCTGGTTTTATGCAGCACCCCAAGGCACCTTTCCCCATAAGCAAGCACTAGTTGGTTTTCTAAATTTGAGACCTGTTCTTTTTTGTAATTCAGTTCATGTGTAGTCAAGTTTACATTCCGTGTATTAGTGATATCTTATGATGTTTCTTTTTCTGTGTGACGTAGTTCACGTAGAATCACCGTACCTGCATCCACTCACTATGCCGCTACGGGCCTGATGACACAGATTTCATTGCTGAGTGATATTGCATTGTACGTACGTGCCACAACTTCTTTATCCATTTTTTGCTTTCTGGGATATTTACCTGATACTGTAGACGAGCTTCTTGTGAACACAGCCGTCCCAAATATTGGGGTGGCTGTCTGTTTTTGATTTTAATTTCCGTAAGCTATAGGACCATAATTGGAAGTGCCATAGGCTGTGTTGCTTTGTTTCTTACGTGTTTCAGGAAACACCATACACTTCTCCAGGGTGGCTGCTGGCAATTTACATCCTGCCAATCAGCATAACAAGGCTCCCTGTTCTCCATATCCTGTGTACCTTTCTGGATTTTACACTTTTTTCAGATGGCCCTTTTGCCCGGGGGGGCAGTGAGATTTCATTGTAGTGCAGATTTCCTTTACAGGCTTGCTTGGTTGGCCAAAAAGGGCGTATGCGTTTTTTCCTGAATATATTCAGGAAAAAACGCATACGCCCTTTTTGGCCAAGTGCATCATTGTCGACGTTGTGCCTCTTTCCCTATGCTTTCAGGGCAATTCCAGTCTACCCCCTGCAATCGTTTTCCTGAAATTCAGCCCCGCTTTCAAGTCCCCTTCGCAGGCTTACTTCAATATATTTTTGGAGGATAGCTGTCATTTATAACTCTGCAGGTTTGTGAAGTACAGTGCCCCTGAGCTCCTTTCTTCAACTCGCTTTCTTGTGAGCTGGGCACAAAACCGCAGGATTGCTTCAGGCCCTAATCTGTTTCCAGCAGGGCACACTGAGCCTTTGTTTAATTCCTCTTCCTGGTGGGCAATGAGCGTTACATTTGCCCGTGCAGACACCTACAGCTAGTCTCTCATTGGTTCTCCCTATTCCTGTTCATCTTGCACAGAAATGGCAAGCTGTGCCAAACAGGAGGTTAAAGGCACTGACTCTCCAAGCGGGGAGAGTGTTAGTAAAGCATCTGGAATGGTGAACCCGAGGACCAGGATACGAAAACTGAGATGCATTTTAAATCGTTTCCCAATCACACGGTGGACAATACTCTGGGTTTCCCATGCATGTTTTAGCTGGAGGAAGAATGCCTTGAACCTGGAGAGTTGGGACCCATGGAATGGGTACCATGCAGTATGACTTCAAAGGGTCTGCATTTGCTCACCGAAACTCACCAGTGCTATCAGCCTGAAGTGTCCAGCCTTATGTCTCAACCAGCTCTGGGTGTAGATGTGGTCAATCCCGGTTGCATCACATGCCCTGAGTGAATTATTTAAGAATTGCTCTCTATTTCACTGTCTTTGTGTTTTGTTTTCGAAATTTATTTTGATAATGGGATTTATCGGATTTTCACTGCTGCATTTCCGCCGCTGTACACACGCTTGATTCTCTTACGGAGACATATATATCCATGGGTTTTAAGATTCTTCCTAGTCAGGTATATTCCTAGGCGTTGAATATGTGGTGTTGAGTCCATTTCGTTGAGCAAGGAGTAGGTCTTGTCTATTACATATTTGGCTTATGGAATGTTATCTGTGCTAATTTCAGTCTCTGGTTTTATGCAGCACCCCAAGGCACCTTTCCCCATAAGCAAGCACTAGTTGGTTTTCTAAATTTGAGACCCTGTTCTTTTTTGTAATTCAGTTCATGTGTAGTCAAGTTTACATTCCGTGTATTAGTGATATCTTATGATGTTTCTTTTTCTGTGTGACGTAGTTCACGTAGAATCACCGTACCTGCATCCACTCACTATGCCGCTACGGGCCTGATGACACAGATTTCATTGCTGAGTGATATTGCATTGTACGTACGTGCCACAACTTCTTTATCCATTTTTTGCTTTCTGGGATATTTACCTGATACTGTAGACGAGCTTCTTGTGAACACAGCCGTCCCAAATATTGGGGTGGCTGTCTGTTTTTGATTTTAATTTCCGTAAGCTATAGGACCATAAGTGGAAGTGCCATAGGCTGTGTTGCTTTGTTTCTTACGTGTTTCAGGAAACGCCATACACTTCTCCAGGGTGGCTGCTGGCAATTTACATCCTGCCAATCAGCATAACAAGGCTCTCTGTTCTCCATATCCTGTCCTACCTTTCTGGATTTTACACTATTTTCAGATGGCCCTTTTGCCCGGGGGGGCAGTGAGATTTCATTGTAGTGCAGATTTCCTTTACAGGCTTGCTTGGTTGGCCAAAAAGGGCGTATGCGTTTTTTCCTGAATATATTCAGGAAAAAACGCATACGCCCTTTTTGGCCAAGTGCATCATTGTCGACGTTGTGCCTCTTTTCCTAAGCTTTCAGGGCAATTCCAGTCTACCCCCTGCAATCGTTTTCCTGAAATTCAGCCCCGCTTTCAAGTCCACTTCGCAGGCTTACTTCAATATATTTTTGGAGGATAGCTGTCATTTATAACTCTGCAGGTTTGTGAAGTACAGTGCCCCTGAGCTCCTTTCTTCAACTCGCTTTCTTGTGAGCTGGGCACAAAACCGCAGGATTGCTTCAGGCCCTAATCTGTTTCCAGCAGGGCACACTGAGCCTTTCTTTAATTCCTCTTCCTGGTGGGCAATGAGCGTTACATTTGCCCGTGCAGACACCTACAGCTAGTCTCTCATTGGTTCTCCCTATTCCTGTTCATCTTGCACAGAAATTGCAAGCTGTGCCAAACAGGAGGTTAAAGGCACTGACTCTCCAAGCGGGGAGAGTGTTAGTAAAGCATCTGGAATGGTGAACCCGAGGACCAGGAAACGAAAACTGAGATGCATTTTAAATCATTTCCCAATCACACGGTGGACGATACTCTGGGTTTCCCATGCATGTTTTAGCTGGAGGAAGAATGCCTTGAACCTGGAGAGTTGGGACCCATGGAATGGGTACCATGCAGTATGACTTCAAAGGGTCTGCATTTGCTCAACGAAACTCACCAATGCTATCAGCCTGAAGTGTCCAGCCTTATGTCTCAACCAGCTCTGGGTGTAGATGTGGTAAATCCCGGTTGCATCACATGCCCTGAGTGAATTATTTAAGAATTGCTCTCTATTTCACTGTCTTTGTGTTTTGTTTTCGAAATTTATTTTGATAATGGGATTTATCGGATTTTCACTGCTGCGTTTCGGCCGCTGTACACACGCTTGATTCTCTTACGGAGACATATATATCCATGGGTTTTAAGATTCTTCCTAGTCAGGTATATTCCTAGGCGTTGAATATGTGGTGTTGAGTCCATTTCGTTGAGCAAGGAGTAGGTCTTGTCTATTACATATTTGGCTTATGGAATGTTATCTGTGCTAATTTCAGTCTCTGGTTTTATGCAGCACCCCAACGCACCTTTCCCCATAAGCAAGCACTAGTTGGTTTTCTAAATTTGAGACCCTGTTCTGTTTTGTAATTCACTTCATGTGTAGTCAAGTTTACATTCCGTGTATTAGTGATATCTTATGATGTTTCTTTTTCTGTGTGACGTAGTTCACGTAGAATCACCGTACCTGCATCCACTTACTATGCCGATACAGGCCTGATGACACAGATTTCATTGCTGAGTGATATTGCATTGCACGTACGTGCCACAACTTCTTTATCCATTTTTTGCTTTCTGGGATATTTACCTGATACTGTAGACGAGCTTCTTGTAAACACAGCCGTCCCAAATATTGGGGTGGCTGTCTGTTTTTGATTTTAATTTCCGTAAGCTATAGGACCATAAGTGGAAGTGCCATAGGCTGTGTTGCTTTGTTTCTTACGTGTTTCAGGAAACACCATACACTTCTCCAGGGTGGCTGCTGGCAATTTACATCCTGCCAATCAGCATAACAAGGCTCCCTGTTCTCCATATCCTGTCCTACCTTTCTGGATTTTACACTTTTTTCAGATGGCCCTTTTGCCCGGGGGGGGGCAGTGAGATTTCATTGTAGTGCAGATTTCCTTTACAGGCTTGCTTGGTTGGCCAAAAAGGGCGTATGCGTTTTTTCCTGAATATATTCAGGAAAAAACGCATACGCCCTTTTTGGCCAAGTGCATCATTGTCGACGTTGTGCCTCTTTCCCTATGCTTTCAGGGCAATTCCAGTCTACCCCCTGCAATCGTTTTCCTGAAATTCAGCCCCGCTTTCAAGTCCCCTTCGCAGGCTTACTTCAATATATTTTTGGAGGATAGCTGTCATTTATAACTCTGCAGGTTTGTGAAGTACAGTGCCCCTGAGCTCCTTTCTTCAACTCGCTTTCTTGTGAGCTGGGCACAAAACCGCAGGATTGCTTCAGGCCCTAATCTGTTTCCAGCAGGGCACACTGAGCCTTTGTTTAATTCCTCTTCCTGGTGGGCAATGAGCGTTACATTTGCCCGTGCAGACACCTACAGCTAGTCTCTCATTGGTTCTCCCTATTCCTGTTCATCTTGCACAGAAATGGCAAGCTGTGCCAAACAGGAGGTTAAAGGCACTGACTCTCCAAGCGGGGAGAGTGTTAGTAAAGCATCTGGAATGGTGCACCCGAGGACCAGGATACGAAAACTGAGATGCATTTTAAATCGTTTCCCAATCACACGGTGGACAATACTCTGGGTTTCCCATGCATGTTTTAGCTGGAGGAAGAATGCCTTGAACCTGGAGAGTTGGGACCCATGGAATGGGTACCATGCAGTATGACTTCAAAGGGTCTGCATTTGCTCACCGAAACTCACCAGTGCTATCAGCCTGAAGTGTCCAGCCTTATGTCTCAACCAGCTCTGGGTGTAGATGTGGTCAATCCCGGTTGCATCACATGCCCTGAGTGAATTATTTAAGAATTGCTCTCTATTTCACTGTCTTTGTGTTTTGTTTTCGAAATTTATTTTGATAATGGGATTTATCGGATTTTCACTGCTGCATTTCCGCCGCTGTACACACGCTTGATTCTCTTACGGAGACATATATATCCATGGGTTTTAAGATTCTTCCTAGTCAGGTATATTCCTAGGCGTTGAATATGGGGTGTTGAGTCCATTTCGTTGAACAAGGAGTAGGTCTTGTCTATTACATATTTGGCTTATGGAATGTTATCTGTGCTAATTTCAGTCTCTGGTTTTATGCAGCACCCCAAGGCACCTTTCCCCATAAGCAAGCACTAGTTGGTTTTCTAAATTTGAGACCCTGTTCTTTTTTGTAATTCAGTTCATGTGTAGTCAAGTTTACATTCCGTGTATTAGTGATATCTTATGATGTTTCTTTTTCTGTGTGACGTAGTTCACGTAGAATCACCGTACCTGCATCCACTCACTATGCCGCTACGGGCCTGATGACACAGATTTCATTGCTGAGTGATATTGCATTGTACGTACGTGCCACAACTTCTTTATCCATTTTTTGCTTTCTGGGATATTTACCTGATACTGTAGACGAGCTTCTTGTGAACACAGCCGTCCCAAATATTGGGGTGGCTGTCTGTTTTTGATTTTAATTTCCGTAAGCTATAGGACCATAAGTGGAAGTGCCATAGGCTGTGTTGCTTTGTTTCTTACGTGTTTCAGGAAACGCCATACACTTCTCCAGGGTGGCTGCTGGCAATTTACATCCTGCCAATCAGCATAACAAGGCTCTCTGTTCTCCATATCCTGTCCTACCTTTCTGGATTTTACACTATTTTCAGATGGCCCTTTTGCCCGGGGGGGCAGTGAGATTTCATTGTAGTGCAGATTTCCTTTACAGGCTTGCTTGGTTGGCCAAAAAGGGCGTATGCGTTTTTTCCTGAATATATTCAGGAAAAAACGCATACGCACTTTTTGGCCAAGTGCATCATTGTCGACGTTGTGCCTCTTTTCCTATGCTTTCCGGGCAATTCCAGTCTACCCCCTGCAATCGTTTTCCTGAAATTCAGCCCCGCTTTCAAGTCCACTTCGCAGGCTTACTTCAATATATTTTTGGAGGATAGCTGTCATTTATAACTCTGCAGGTTTGTGAAGTACAGTGCCCCTGAGCTCCTTTCTTCAACTCGCTTTCTTGTGAGCTGGGCACAAAACCGCAGGATTGCTTCAGGCCCTAATCTGTTTCCAGCAGGGCACACTGAGCCTTTCTTTAATTCCTCTTCCTGGTGGGCAATGAGCGTTACATTTGCCCGTGCAGACACCTACAGCTAGTCTCTCATTGGTTCTCCCTATTCCTGTTCATCTTGCACAGAAATTGCAAGCTGTGCGAAACAGGAGTTTAAAGGCACTGACTCTCCAAGCGGGGAGAGTGATAGTAAAGCATCTGGAATGGTGAACCCGAGGACCAGGATACGAAAACTGAGATGCATTTTAAATCGTTTCCCAATCACACAGTGGACGATACTCTGGGTTTCCCATGCATGTTTTAGCTGGAGGAAGAATGCCTTGAACCTGGAGAGTTGGGACCCATGGAATGGGTACCATGCAGTATGACTTCAAAGGGTCTGCATTTGCTCACCGAAACTCACCAGTTCTATCAGCCTGAAGTGCCCAGCCTTATGTCTCAAACAGCTCTGGGTGTAGATGTGGTAAATCCCGGTTGCATCACATGCCCTGAGTGAATTATTTAAGAATTGCTCTCTATTTCACTGTCTTTGTGTTTTGTTTTCGAAATTTATTTTGATAATGGGATTTATCGGATTTTCACTGCTGCATTTCCGCCGCTGTACACAAGCTTGATTCTCTTACGGAGACATATATATCCATGGGTTTTAAGATTCTTCCTAGTCAGGTATATTCCTAGGCGTTGAATATGTGGTGTTGAGTCCATTTCGTTGAGCAAGGAGTAGGTCTTGTCTATTACATATTTGGCTTATGGAATGTTATCTGTGCTAATTTCAGTCTCTGGTTTTATGCAGCACCCCAAGGCACCTATCCCCATAAGCAAACACTAGTTGGTTTTCTAAATTTGAGACCCTGTTCTGTTTTGTAATTCAGTTCATGTGTAGTCAAGTTTACATTCCGTGTATTAGTGATATCTTATGATGTTTCTTTTTCTGTGTGACGTAGTTCACGTAGAATCACCGTACCTGCATCCACTTACTATGCCGCTACGGGCCTGATGACACAGATTTCATTGCTGAGTTATATTGCATTGCACGTACGTGCCACAACTTCTTTATCCATTTTTTGCTTTCTGGGATATTTACCTGATACTGTAGACGAGCTTCTTGTGAACACAGCCGTCCCAAATATTGGGGTGGCTGTCTGTTTTTGATTTTAATTTCCGTAAGCTATAGGACCATAAGTGGAAGTGCCATAGGCTGTGTTGCTTTGTTTCTTACGTGTTTCAGGAAACACCATACACTTCTCCAGGGTGGCTGCTGGCAATTTACATCCTGCCAATCAGCATAACAAGGCTCCCTGTTCTCCATATCCTGTCCTACCTTTCTGGATTTTACACTTTTTTCAGATGGCCCTTTTGCCCGGGGGGGCAGTGAGATTTCATTGTAGTGCAGATTTCCTTTACAGGCTTGCTTGGTTGGCCAAAAAGGGCGTATGCGTTTTTTCCTGAATATATTCAGGAAAAAACGCATACGCCCTTTTTGGCCAAGTGCATCATTGTCGACGTTCTGCCTCTTTTCCTATGCTTACAGGGCAATTCCAGTCTACCACCTGCAATCGTTTTCCTGAAATTCTGCCCCGCTTTCAAGTCCCCTTCGCAGGCTTACTTCAATATATTTTTGGAGGATAGCTGTCATTTATAACTCTGCAGGTTTGTGAATTACAGTGCCCCTGAGCTCCTTTCTTCAACTCGCTTTCTTGTGAGCTGGGCACAAAACCGCAGGATTGCTTCAGGCCCTAATCTGTTTCCGGCAGGGCACGCTGAGCCTTTGGTTAATTCCTCTTCCTGGTGGGAAATGAGCGTTACATTTGCCCGTGCAGACACCTACAGCTAGTCTCTCATTGGTTCTCCCTATTCCTGTTCATCTTGCACAGAAATTGCAAGCTGTGCCAAACAGGAGGTTAAAGGCACTGACTCTCCAAGCGGGAAGAGTTTTAGTAAAGCATCTGGAATGGTGAACCCGAGGACCAGGATACGAAAACTGAGATGCATTTTAAATCGTTTCCCAATCACACGGTGGACGATACTCTGGGTTTCCCATGCATGTTTTAGCTGGAGGAAGAATGCCTTGAACCTGGAGAGTTGGGACCCATTGAATAGGTACCATGCAGTATGACTTCAAAGTGTCTGCATTTGCTCACCGAAACTCACCAGTGCTATCAGCTAGAAGTGTCCAGCCTTATGTCTCAATCAGCTCTGGGTGTAGATGTGGTCAATCCCGGTTGCATCACATGCCCTGAGTGAATTATTTAAGAATTGCTCTCTATTTCACTGTCTTTGTGTTTTGTTTTCGAAATTTATTTTGATAATGGGATTTATCGGATTTTCACTGCTGCGTATCGGCCGCTGTACACATGCTTGATTCTCTTACGGAGACATATATATCCATGGGTTTTAAGATTCTTCCTAGTCAGGTATATTCCTAGGCGTTGAATATGTGGTGTTGGTTCCATTTCGTTGAGCAAGGAGTAGGTCTTGTCTATTACATATTTGGCTTATGGAAAGTTATGTGTGCTAATTTCAGTCTCTGGTTTTATGCAGCACCCCAAGGCACCTTTCCCCATAAGCAAGCACTAGTTGGTTTTCTAAATTTGAGACCCTGTTCTGTTTTGTAATTCAGTTCATGTGTAGTCAAGTTTACATTCCGTGTATTAGTGATATCTTATGATGTTTCTTTTTCTGTGTGACGTAGTTCACGTAGAATCACCGTACCTGCATCCACTCAGTATGCCGCTACGGGCCTGATGACACAGATTTCATTGCTGAGTGATATTGCATTGCACGTACGTGCCACAACTTCTTTATCCATTTTTTGCTTTCTGGGATATTTACCTGGTACTGTAGACGAGTTCTTGTGAACACAGCCGTCCCAAACTTTGGGGTGGCTCTCTGTTTTTGATTTTAATTTCCCTAAGGAATAGGACCATAAGTGCAATTGCCATAGGCTGTGTTGCTTTATTTCTTACGTGTTTCAGGAAACACCATACACTTCTCCAGGGTGGCTGTTGGCAATTTACATCCTGCCAATCAGCATAACAAGGCTCCCTCTTCTCCATATCCTGTCCTACCTTTCTGGATTTTACACTTTTTTCAGATGGCCCTCTTGCCCGGGGGGCAGTGAGACTTCATTGTAGTGCAGATTTCCTTTACAGGCTTGCTTGGTTGGCCAAAAAGGGCATATGCGTTTTTTCCTGAATATATTCAGGAAAAAACGCATACGCCCTTTTTGGCCAAGCGCATCATTGTCGACGTTGTGCCTCTTTTCCTATGCTTTCAGGGCAATTCCAGTCTACCCCCTGCAATCGTTTTCCTGAAATTCTGCCCCGCTTTCAAGTCCCCTTCGCAGGGTTACTTCAAAATATTTTTGGAGGATAGCTGTCATTTATAACTCTGCAGGTTTGTGAATTACAGTGCCCCTGAGCTCCTTTCTTCAACTCGCTTTCTTGTGAGCTGGGCACAAAACCGCAGGATTGCTTCAGGCCCTAATCTGTTTCCAGCAGGGCACACTGAGCCTTTGTTTAATTCCTCTTCCTGGTGGGCAATGAGCGTTACATTTGCCCGTGCAGACACCTACAGCTAGTCTCTCATTGGTTCTCCCTATTCCTGTTCATCTTGCACAGAAATTGCAAGCTGTGCCAAAGAGGAGGTTAAAGGCACTGACTCTCCAAGCGGGGAGAGTGTTAGTAAAGCATCTGGAATGGTGAACCCGAGGACCAGGAAACGAAAACTGAGATGCATTTTAAATCATTTCCCAATCACACGGTGGACGATACTCTGGGTTTCCCATGCATGTTTTAGCTGGAGGAAGAATCCCTTAAACCTGGAGATTTGGGACCCATGGAATGGGTACCATGCAGTATGACTTCAAAGGGTCTGCATTTGCTCACCGAAACTCACCAATGCTATCAGCCTGAAGTGTCCAGCCTTATGTCTCAACCAGCTCTGGGTGTAGATGTGGTCAATCCCGGTTGCATCACATGCCCTGAGTGAATTATTTAAGAATTGCTCTCTATTTCACTGTCTTTGTGTTTTGTTTTAGAAATTTATTTTGATAATGGGATTTATCGGATTTTCACTGCTGCATTTCCGCCGCTTTACACACGCTTGATTCTCTTACGGAGACATATATATCCATGGGTTTTAAGATTCTTCCTAGTCAGGTATATTCCTAGGCGTTGAATATGTGGTGTTGAGTCCATTTCGTTGAGCAAGGAGTAGGTCTTGTCTATTACATATTTGGCTTATGGAATGTTATCTGTGCTAATTTCAGTCTCTGGTTTTATGCAGCACCCCAACGCACCTTTCCCCATAAGCAAGCACTAGTTGGTTTTCTAAATTTGAGACCCTGTTCTGTTTTGTAATTCAGTTCATGTGTAGTCAAGTTTACATTCCGTGTATTAGTGATATCTTATGATGTTTCTTTTTCTGTGTGACGTAGTTCACGTAGAATCACCGTACCTGCATCCACTTACTATGCCGCTACAGGCCTGATGACACAGATTTCATTGCTGAGTGATATTGCATTGTACGTACGTGCCACAACTTCTTTATCCATTTTTTGCTTTCTGGGATATTTACCTGATACTGTAGACGAGCTTCTTGTGAACACAGCCGTCCCAAATATTGGGGTGGCTGTCTGTTTTTGATTTTAATTTCCGTAAGCTATAGGACCATAAGTGGAAGTGCCATAGGCTGTGTTGCTTTGTTTCTTACGTGTTTCAGGAAACACCATACACTTCTCCAGTGTGGCTGCTGGCAATTTACATCCTGCCAATCAGCATAACAAGGCTCCCTGTTCTCCATATCCTGTCCTACCTTTCTGGATTTTACACTTTTTTCAGATGGCCCTTTTGCCCGGGGGGGGGGGCAGTGAGATTACATTGTAGTGCAGATTTCCTTTACAGGCTTGCTTGGTTGGCCAAAAAGGGCGTATGCGTTTTTTCCTGAATATATTCAGGAAAAAACGCATACGCCCTTTTTGGCCAAGTGCATCATTGTCGACGTTGTGCCTCTTTTCCTATGCTTTCAGGGCAATTCCAGTCTACCCTCTGCAATCGTTTTCCTGAAATTCAGCCCTGCTTTCAAGTCCCCTTCGCAGGCTTACTTCAATATATTTTTGGAGGATAGCTGTCATTTACAACTCTGCAGGTTTGTGAAGTACAGTGCCCCTGAGCTCCTTTCTTCAACTCGCTTTCTTGTGAGCTGGGCACAAAACCGCAGGATTGCTTCAGGCCCTAATCTGTTTCCAGCAGGGCACACTGAGCCTTTGTTTAATTCCTCTTCCTGGTGGGCAATGAGCGTTACATTTGCCCGTGCAGACACCTACAGCTAGTCTCTCATTGGTTCTCCCTATTCCTGTTCATCTTGCACAGAAATGGCAAGCTGTGCCAAAGAGGAGGTTAAAGGCACTGACTCTCTAAGCGGGGAGAGTGTTAGTAAATCATCTGGAATGGTGAACCCGAGGACCAGGATACGAAAACTGAGATGCATTTTAAATCGTTTCCCAATCACACGGTGGACGATACTCTGGGTTTCCCATGCATGTTTTAGCTGGAGGAAGAATGCCTTGAACCTGGAGAGTTGGGACCCATGGAATGGGTACCATGCAGTATGACTTCAAAGGGTCTGCATTTGCTCACCGAAACTCACCAGTGCTATCAGCCAGAAGTGTCCAGCCTTATGTCTCAACCAGCTCTGGGTGTAGATGTGGTCAATCCCGGTTGCATCACATGCCCTGAGTGAATTATTTAAGAATTGCTCTCTATTTCACTGTCTTTGTGTTTTGTTTTCGAAATTTATTTTGATAATGGGATTTATCGGATTTTCACTGCTGCATTCCCGCCGCTGTACACACGCTTGATTCTCTTACGGAGACATATATATCCATGGGTTTTAAGATTCTTCCTAGTCAGGTATATTCCTAGGCGTTGAATATGTGGTGTTGAGTCCATTTCGTTGAGCAAGGAGTAGGTCTTGTCTATTACATATTTGGCTTATGGAATGTTATCTGTGCTAATTTCAGTCTCTGGTTTTATGCAGCACCCCAACGCACCTTTCCCCATAAGCAAGCACTAGTTGGTTTTCTAAATTTGAGACCCTGTTCTGTTTTGTAATTCAGTTCATGTGTAGTCAAGTTTACATTCCGTGTATTAGTGATATCTTATGATGTTTCTTTTTCTGTGTGACGTAGTTCACGTAGAATCACCGTACCTGCATCCACTCACTATGCCGCTACGGGCCTGATGACACAGATTTCATTGCTGAGTGATATTGCATTGCACGTACGTGCCACAACTTCTTTATCCATTTTTTGCTTTCTGGGATATTTACCTGATACTGTAGACGAGCTTCTTGTGAACACAGCCGTCCCAAATATTGGGGTGGCTGTCTGTTTTTGATTTTAATTTCCGTAAGCTATAGGACCATAAGTGGAAGTGCCATAGGCTGTGTTGCTTTGTTTCTTACGTGTTTCAGGAAACACCATACACTTCTCCAGGGTGGCTGCTGGCATTTACATCCTGCCAATCAGCATAACAAGGCTCCCTGTTCTCCATATCCTGTCTTACCTTTCTGGATTTTACACTTTTTTCAGATGGCCCTTTTGCCCGGGGGGGCAGTGAGATTTCATTGTAGTGCAGATTTCCTTTACAGGCTTGCTTGGTTGGCCAAAAAGTGCGTATGCGTTTTTTCCTGAATATATTCAGGAAAAAACGCATACGCCCTTTTTGGCCAAGTGCATCATTGTCGACGTTGTGCCTCTTTTCCTATGCTTTCAGGGCAATTCCAGTCTACCCCCTGCAATCGTTTTCCTGAAATTCAGCCCCGCTTTCAAGTCCCCTTCGCAGGCTTACTTCAATATATTTTTGGAGGATAGCTGTCATTTATAACTCTGCAGGTTTGTGAAGTACAGTGCCCCTGAGCTCCTTTCTTCAACTCGCTTTCTTGTGAGCTGGGCACAAAACCGCAGGATTGCTTCAGGCCCTAATCTGTTTCCAGCAGGGCACACTGAGCCTTTGTTTAATTCCTCTTCCTGGTGGGCAATGAGCGTTACATTTGCCCGTGCAGACACCTACAGCTAGTCTCTCATTGGTTCTCCCTATTCCTGTTCATCTTGCACAGAAATGGCAAGCTGTGCCAAACAGGAGGTTAAAGGCACTGACTCTCCAAGCGGGGAGAGTGTTAGTAAAGCATCTGGAATGGTGAACCCGAGGACCAGGAAACGAAAACTGAGATGCATTTTAAATCATTTCCCAATCACACGGTGGACGATACTCTGGGTTTCCCATGCATGTTTTAGCTGGAGGAAGAATGCCTTGAACCTGGAGAGTTGGGACCCATGGAATGGGTACCATGCAGTATGACTTCAAAGGGTCTGCATTTGCTCACCGAAACTCACCAATGCTATCAGCCTGAAGTGTCCAGCCTTATGTCTCAACCAGCTCTGGGTGTAGATGTGGTCAATCCCGGTTGCATCACATGCCCTGAGTGAATTATTTAAGAATTGCTCTCTATTTCACTGTCTTTGTGTTTTGTTTTCGAAATTTATTTTGATAATGGGATTTATCGGATTTTCACTGCTGCGTTTCGGCCGCTGTACACACGCTTTATTCTCTTACGGAGACATATATATCCATGGGTTTTAAGATTCTTCCTAGTCAGGTATACTCCTAGGCGTTGAATATATGGTGTTGGGTCCATTTCGTTGAGCAAGGAGTAGGTCTTGTCTATTACATATTTGGCTTATGGAAAGTTATCTGTGCTAATTTCAGTCTCTGGTTTTATGCAGCACCCCAAGGCACCTTTCCCCATAAGCAAGCACTAGTTGGTTTTCTAAATTTGAGACCCTGTTCTGTTTTGTAATTCAGTTCATGTGTAGTCAAGTTTACATTCCGTGTATTAGTGATATCTTATGATGTTTCTTTTTCTGTGTGACGTAGTTCACGTACAATCACCGTACCTGCATCCACTCACTATGCCGCTACGGGCCTGATGACACAGATTTCATTGCTGAGTGATATTGCATTGTACGTACGTGCCACAACTTCTTTATCCATTTTTGCTTTCTGGGATATTTACCTGATACTGTAGACGAGCTTCTTGGGAACACAGCCATCCCAAATATTGGGGTGGCTGTCTGTTTTTGATTTTAATTTCTGTAAGCTATAGGACCATAAGTGGAGGTGCCATAGGCTGTGTTGCTTTGTTTCTTACGTGTTTCAGGAAACACCATACACTTCTCCAGGGTGGCTGCTGGCAATTTACATCCTGCCAATCAGCATAACAAGGCTCCCTGTTCTCCATATCCTATCCTACCTTTCTGGATTTTACACTTTTTTCAGATGGCCCTTTTGCCCGGGGGGGGGCAGTGAGATTTCATTGTAGTGCAGATTTCCTTTACAGGCTTGCTTGGTTGGCCAAAAAGGGCGTATGCGTTTTTTCCTAAATATATTCAGGAAAAAACGCATACGCCCTTTTTGGCCAAGTGCATCATTGTCAACGTTGTGCCTCTTTTCCTATGCTTTCAGGGCAATTCCAGTGTACCCCCTGCAATCGTTTTCCTGAAATTCAGCCCCGCTTTCAAGTCCCCTTCGCAGGCTTACTTCAATATATTTTTGGAGGATAGCTGTCATTTATAACTCTGCAGGTTTGTGAAGTACAGTGCCCCTGAGCTCCTTTCTTCAACTCGCTTTCTTGTGAGCTGGGCACAAAACCGCAGGATTGCTTCAGGCCCTAATCTGTTTCCAGCAGGGCACACTGAGCCTTTGTTTAATTCCTCTTCCTGGTGGGCAATGAGCGTTACATTTGCCCGTGCAAACACCTACAGCTAGTCTCTCATTGGTTCTCCCTATTCCTGTTCATCTTGCACAGAAATGGCAAGCTGTGCCAAACAGGAGGTTAAAGGCATTGACTCTCCAAGCGGGGAGAGTGTTAGTAAAGCATCTGGAATGGTGAACCTGAGGACCAGGATACGAAAACTGAGATGCATTTTAAATCGTTTCCCAATCACACGGTGGACGATACTCTGGGTTTCCCATGCATGTTTTAGCTGGAGGAAGAATGCCTTGAACCTGGAGAGTTGGGACCCATGGAATGGGTACCATGCAGTATGACTTCAAAAGGTCTGCATTTGCTCACCGAAACTCACCAGTGCTATCAGCCTGAAGTGTCCAGCCTTACGTCTCAACCAGCACTGGGTGTAGATGTGGTCAATCCCGGTTGCATCACATGCCCTGAGTGAATTATTTAAGAATTGCTCTCTATTTCACTGTCTTTGTGTTTTGTTTTCGAAATTTATTTTGATAATGGGATTTATCGGATTTTCACTGCTGCATTTCCGCCGCTGTACACACGCTTGATTCTCTTACGGAGACATATATATCCATGGGTTTTAAGATTCTTCCTAGTCAGGTATATTCCTAGGCGTTGAATATGTGGTGTTGAGTCCATTTCGTTGAGCAAGGAGTAGGTCTTGTCTATTACATATTTGGCTTATGGAATGTTATCTGTGCTAATTTCAGTCTCTGGTTTTATGCAGCACCCCAACGCACCTTTCCCCATAAGCAAGCACTAGTTGGTTTTCTACATTTGAGACCCTGTTCTGTTTTGTAATTCAGTTCATGTGTAGTCAAGTTTACATTCCGTGTCTTAGTGATATCTTATGATGTTTCTTTTTCTGTGTGACGTAGTTCACGTAGAATCACCATACCTGCATCCACTTACTATGCCGCTACGGGCCTGATGACACAGATTTCATTGCTGAGTGATATTGCATTGCACGTACGTGCCACAACTTCTTTATCCATTTTTTGCTTTCTGGGATATTTACCTGATACTGTAGACGAGCTTCTTGTGAACACAGCCGTCCCAAATATTGGGGTGGCTGTCTGTTTTTGATTTTAATTTCCGTAAGCTATAGGACCATAAGTGGAAGTGCCATAGGCTGTGTTGCTTTGTTTCTTACGTGTTTCAGGAAACACCATACACTTCTCCAGGGTGGCTGCTGGCATTTACATCCTGCCAATCAGCATAACAAGGCTCCCTCTTCTCCATATCCTGTCCTACCTGTCTGGATTTTACACTTTTTTCAGATGGCCCTTTTGCCCGGGGGGGCAGTGAGATTTCATTGTAGTGCAGATTTCCTTTACAGGCTTGCTTGGTTGGCCAAAAAGGGCGTATGCGTTTTTTCCTAAATATATTCAGGAAAAAACGCATACGCCCTTTTTGGCCAAGTGCATCATTGTCAACGTTGTGCCTCTTTTCCTATGCTTTCAGGGCAATTCCAGTCTACCCCCTGCAATCGTTTTCCTGAAATTCAGCCCCGCTTTCAAGTCCCCTTCGCAGGCTTACTTCAATATATTTTTGGAGGATAGCTGTCATTTATAACTCTGCAGGTTTGTGAAGTACAGTGCCCCTGAGCTCCTTTCTTCAACTCGCTTTCTTGTGAGCTGGGCACAAAACCGCAGGATTGCTTCAGGCCCTAATCTGTTTCCAGCAGGGCACACTGAGCCTTTGTTTAATTCCTCTTCCTGGTGGGCAATGAGCATTACATTTGCCCGTGCAGACACCTACAGCTAGTCTCTCATTGGTTCTCCCTATTCCTGTTCATCTTGCACAGAAATGGCAAGCTGTGCCAAACAGGAGGTTAAAGGCATTGACTCTCCAAGCGGGGAGAGTGTTAGTAAAGCATCTGGAATGGTGAACCCGAGGACCAGGATACGAAAACTGAGATGCATTTTAAATCGTTTCCCAATCACACGGTGGACGGTACTCTGGGTTTCCCATGCATGTTTTAGCTGGAGGAAGAATGCCTTGAACCTGGAGAGTTGGGACCCATGGAATGGGTACCATGCAGTATGACTTCAAAGGGTCTGCATTTGCTCACCGAAACTCACCAGTGCTATCAGCCTGAAGTGTCCAGCCTTATGTCTCAACCAGCTCTGGGTGTAGATGTGGTCAATCCCGGTTGCATCACATGCCCTGAGTGAATTATTTAAGAATTGCTCTCTATTTCACTGTCTTTGTGTTTTGTTTTCGAAATTTATTTTGATAATGGGATTTATCGGATTTTCACTGCTGCATTTCCGCCGCTGTACACACGCTTGATTCTCTTACGGAGACATATATATCCATGGGTTTTAAGATTCTTCCTAGTCAGGTATATTCCTAGGCGTTGAATATGTGGTGTTGAGTCCATTTCGTTGAGCAAGGAGTAGGTCTTGTCTATTACATATTTGGCTTATGGAATGTTATCTGTGCTAATTTCAGTCTCTGGTTTTATGCAGCACCCCAACGCACCTTTCCCCATAAGCAAGCACTAGTTGGTTTTCTAAATTTGAGACCCTGTTCTGTTTTGTAATTCAGTTCATGTGTAGTCAAGTTTACATTCCGTGTATTAGTGATATCTTATGATGTTTCTTTTTCTGTGTGACGTAGTTCACGTAGAATCACCGTACCTGCATCCACTCACTATGCCGCTATGGGCCTGATGACACAGATTTCATTGCTGAGTGATATTGCATTGCACGTACGTGCCACAACTTCTTTATCCATTTTTTGCTTTCTGGGATATTTACCTGATACTGTAGACGAGCTTCTTGTGAACACAGCCGTCCCAAATATTGGGGTGGCTGTCTGTTTTTGATTTTAATTTCCGTAAACTATAGGACCATAAGTGGAAGTGCCATAGGCTGTGTTGCTTTGTTTCTTACGTGTTTCAGGAAACACCATACACTTCTCCAGGGTGGCTGCTGGCAATTTACATCCTGCCAATCAGCATAACAAGGCTCCCTGTTCTCCATATCCTGTCCTACCTTTCTGGATTTTACACTTTATTCAGATGGCCCTTTTGCCCGGGGGGGCAGTGAGATTTCATTGTAGTGCAGATTTCCTTTACAGGCTTGCTTGGTTGGCCAAAAAGGGCGTATGCGTTTTTTCCTGAATATATTCAGGAAAAAACGCATACGCCCTTTTTGGCCAAGTGCATCATTGTCGACGTTGTGCCTCTTTTCCTATGCTTTCAGGGCAATTCCAGTCTACCCCCTGCAATCGTTTTCCTGAAATTCAGCCCCGCTTTCAAGTCCCCTTCGCAGGCTTACTTCAATATATTTTTGGAGGATAGCTGTCATTTATAACTCTGCAGGTTTGTGAAGTACAGTGCCCCTGAGCTCCTTTCTTCAACTCGCTTTCTTGTGAGCTGGGCACAAAACCGCAGGATTGCTTCAGGCCCTAATCTGTTTCCAGCAGGGCACACTGAGCCTTTGTTTAATTCCTCTTCCTGGTGGGCAATGAGCGTTACATTTGCCCGTGCAGACACCTACAGCTAGTCTCTCATTGGTTCTCCCTATTCCTGTTCATCTTGCACAGAAATGGCAAGCTGTGCCAAACAGGAGGTTAAAGGCACTGACTCTCCAAGCGGGGAGAGTGTTAGTAAAGCATCTGGAATGGTGAACCCGAGGACCAGGATACGAAAACTGAGATGCATTTTAAATCGTTTCCCAATCACACGGTGGAGGATACTCTGGGTTTCCCATGCATGTTTTAGCTGGAGGAAGAATGCCTTGAACCTGGAGAGTTGGGACCCATGGAATGGGTACCATGCAGTATGACTTCAAAGGGTCTGCATTTGCTCACCGAAACTCACCAGTGCTATCAGCCAGAAGTGTCCAGCCTTATGTCTCAACCAGCTCTGGGTGTAGATGTGGTCAATCCCGGTTGCATCACATGCCCTGAGTGAATTATTTAAGAATTGCTCTCTATTTCACTGTCTTTGTGTTTTGTTTTCGAAATTTATTTTGATAATGGGATTTATCGGATTTTCACTGCTGCATTTCCGCCGCTGTACACACGCTTGATTCTCTTACGGAGACATATATATCCATGGGTTTTAAGATTCTTCCTAGTCAGGTATATTCCTAGGCGTTGAATATGTGGTGTTGAGTCCATTTCGTTGAGCAAGGAGTAGGTCTTGTCTATTACATATTTGGCTTATGGAATGTTATCTGTGCTAATTTCAGTCTCTGGTTTTATGCAGCACCCCAACGCACCTTTCCCCATAAGCAAGCACTAGTTGGTTTTCTAAATTTGAGACCCTGTTCTGTTTTGTAATTCACTTCATGTGTAGTCAAGTTTACATTCCGTGTATTAGTGATATCTTATGATGTTTCTTTTTCTGTGTGACGTAGTTCACGTAGAACCACCGTACCTGCATCCACTTACTATGCCGATACAGGCCTGATGACACAGATTTCATTGCTGAGTGATATTGCATTGCACGTACGTGCCACAACTTCTTTATCCATTTTTTGCTTTCTGGGATATTTACCTGATACTGTAGACGAGCTTCTTGTAAACACAGCCGTCCCAAATATTGGGGTGGCTGTCTGTTTTTGATTTTAATTTCCGTAAGCTATAGGACCATAAGTGGAAGTGCAATAGGCTGTGTTGCTTTGTTTCTTACGTGTTTCAGGAAACACCATACACTTCTCCAGGGTGGCAGCTGGCAATTTACATCCTGCCAACATCCTGCCAATCAGCATAACAAGGCTCCCTGTTCTCCATATCCTGTCCTACCTTTCTGGATTTTACACTTTTTTCAGATGGCCCTTTTGCCCGGGGAGGGGGGCAGTGAGATTTCATTGTAGTGCAGATTTCCTTTACAGGCTTGCTTGGTTGGCCAAAAAGGGCGTATGCGTTTTTTCCTGAATATATTCAGGAAAAAACGCATACGCCCTTTTTGGCAAAGTGCATCATTGTCGACGTTGTGCCTCTTTTCCTATGCTTTCAGGGCAATTCCAGTCTACCCCCTGCAATCGTTTTCCTGAAATATGCCCCGCTTTCAAGTCCCCTTCGCAGGCTTACTTCAATATATTTTTGGAGGATAGCTGTCATATATAACTCTGCAGGTTTGTGAAGTACAGTGCCCCTGAGCTCCTTTCTTCAACTCGCTTTCTTGTGAGCTGGGCACAAAACCGCAGGATTGCTTCAGGCCCTAATCTGTTTCCAGCAGGGCACACTGAGCCTTTGTTTAATTCCTCTTCCTGGTGGGCAATGAGCGTTACATTTGCCCGTGCAGACACCTACAGCTAGTCTCTCATTGGTTCTCCCTATTCCTGTTCATCTTGCACAGAAATTGCAAGCTGTGCCAAACAGGAGGTTAAAGGCATTGACTCTCCAAGCGGGGAGAGTGTTAGTAACGCATCTGGAATGGTGAACCCGAGGACCAGGATACGAAAACTGAGATGCATTTTAAATCGTTTCCCAATCACACGGTGGACAATACTCTGGGTTTCCCATGCATGTTTTAGCTGGAGGAAGAATGCCTTGAACCTGGAGAGTTGGGACCCATGGAATGGGTACCATGCAGTATGACTTCAAAGGGTCTGCATTTGCTCACCGAAACTCACCAGTGCTATCAGCCTGAAGTGTCCAGCCTTATGTCTCAACCAGCTCTGGGTGTAGATGTGGTCAATCCCGGTTGCATCACATGCCCTGAGTGAATTATTTAAGAATTGCTCTCTATTTCACTGTCTTTGTGTTTTGTTTTCGAAATTTATTTTGATAATGGGATTTATCGGATTTTCACTGCTGCATTTCCGCCGCTGTACACACGCTTGATTCTCTTACGGAGACATATATATCCATGGGTTTTAAGATTCTTCCTAGTCAGGTATATTCCTAGGCGTTGAATATGTGGTGTTGAGTCCATTTCGTTGAGCAAGGAGTAGGTCTTGTCTATTACATATTTGGCTTATGGAATGTTATCTGTGCTAATTTCAGTCTCTGGTTTTATGCAGCACCCCAACGCACCTTTCCCCATAAGCAAGCACTAGTTGGTTTTCTAAATTTGAGACCCTGTTCTGTTTTGTAATTCAGTTCATGTGTAGTCAAGTTTACATTCCGTGTCTTAGTGATATCTTATGATGTTTCTTTTTCTGTGTGACGTAGTTCACGTAGAATCACCGTACCTGCATCCACTTACTATGCCGCTACGGGCCTGATGACACAGATTTCATTGCTGAGTGATATTGCATTGCACGTACGTGCCACAACTTCTTTATCCATTTTTTGCTTTCTGGGATATTTACCTGATACTGTAGACAAGCTTCTTGTGAACACAGCCGTCCCAAATATTGGGGTGGCTGTCTGTTTTTGATTTTAATTTCCGTAAGCTATAGGACCATAAGTGGAAGTGCCATATGCTGTGTTGCTTTGTTTCTTACGTGTTTCAGGAAACACCATACACTTCTCCAGGGTGGCTGCTGGCAATTTACATCCTGCCAATCAGCATAACAAGGCTCCCTGTTCTCCATATCCTGTCCTACCTTTCTGAATTTTACACTTTTTTCAGATGGCCCTTTTGCCCGGGGGGGCAGTGAGATTTCATTGTAGTGCAGATTTCCTTTACAGGCTTGCTTGGTTGGCCAAAAAGGGCGTATGCGTTTTTTCCTGAATATATTCAGGAAAAAACGCATACGCCCTTTTTGGCCAAGTGCATCATTGTCGACGTTGTGCCTCTTTTCCTATGCTTTCAGGGCAATTCCAGTCTACCCCCTGCAATCGTTTTCCTGAAATTCAGCCCCGCTTTCAAGTCCCCTTCGCAGGCTTACTTCAATATATTTTTGGAGGATAGCTGTCATTTATAACTCTGCAGGTTTGTGAAGTACAGTGCCCCTGAGCTCCTTTCTTCAACTCGCTTTCTTGTGAGCTGGGCACAAAACCGCAGGATTGCTTCAGGCCCTAATCTGTTTCCAGCAGGGCACACTGAGGCTTTGTTTAATTCCTTTTCCTGGTGGGCAATGAGCGTTACATTTGCCCGTGCAGACACCTACAGCTAGTCTCTCATTGGTTCTCCCTATTCCTGTTCATCTTGCACAGAAATTGCAAGCTGTGCCAAACAGGAGGTTAAAGGCACTGACTCTCCAAGCGGGGAGAGTGTTAGTAAAGCATCTGGAATGGTGAACCCGAGGACCAGGAAACAAAAACTGAGATGCATTTTAAATCATTTCCCAATCACACGGTGGACGATACTCTGGGTTTCCCATGCATGTTTTAGCTGGAGGAAGAATGCCTTGAACCTGGAGAGTTGGGACCCATGGAATGGGTACCATGCAGTATGACTTCAAAGGGTCTGCATTTGCTCACCGAAACTCACCAATGCTATCAGCCTGAAGTGTCCAGCCTTATGTCTCAACCAGCTCTGGGTGTAGATGTGGTAAATCCCGGTTGCATCACATGCCCTGAGTGAATTATTTAAGAATTGCTCTCTATTTCACTGTCTTTGTGTTTTGTTTTCGAAATTTATTTTGATAATGGGATTTATCGGATTTTCACTGCTGCGTTTCGGCTGCTGTACACACGCTTGATTCTCTTACGGAGACATATATATCCATGGGTTTTAAAATTCTTCCTAGTCAAGTATATTCCTAGGCGTTGAATATGTGGTGTTGGGTCCATTTCGTTGAGCAAGGAGTAGGTCTTGTCTATTACATATTTGGCTTATGGAAAGTTATCTGTGCTAATTTCAGTCTCTGGTTTTATGCAGCACCCCAAGGCACCTTTCCCCATAAGCAAGCACTAGTTGGTTTTCTAAATTTGAGACCCTGTTCTTTTTTGTAATTCAGTTCATGTGTAGTCAAGTTTACATTCCGTGTATTAGTGATATCTTATGATGTTTCTTTTTCTGTGTGACGTAGTTCACGTAGAATCACCGTACCTGCATCCACTCACTATGCCGCTACGGGCCTGATGACACAGATTTCATTGCTGAGTGATATTGCATTGTACGTACGTGCCACAACTTCTTTATCCATTTTTTGCTTTCTGGGATATTTACCTGATACTGTAGACGAGCTTCTTGTGAACACAGCCGTCCCAAATATTGGGGTGGCTGTCTGTTTTTGATTTTAATTTCCGTAAGCTATAGGACCATAAGTGGAAGTGCCATAGGCTGTGTTGCTTTGTTTCTTACGTGTTTCAGGAAACGCCATACACTTCTCCAGGGTGGCTGCTGGCAATTTACATCCTGCCAATCAGCATAACAAGGCTCTCTGTTCTCCATATCCTGTCCTACCTTTCTGGATTTTACACTTTTTTCAGATGGCCCTTTTGCCCGGGGGGGCAGTGAGATTTCATTGTAGTGCAGATTTCCTTTACAGGCTTGCTTGGTTGGCCAAAAAGGGCGTATGCGTTTTTTCCTGAATATATTCAGGAAAAAACGCATACGCCCTTTTTGGCCAAGTGCATCATTGTCGACGTTGTGCCTCTTTTCCTATGCTTTCAGGGCAATTCCAGTCTACCCCCTGCCATCGTTTTCCTGAAATTCAGCCCCGCTTTCAAGTCCCATTCGCAGGCTTACTTCAATATATTTTTGGAGGATAGCTGTCATATATAACTCTGCAGGTTTGTGAAGTACAGTGCCCCTGAGCTCCTTTCTTCAACTCGCTTTCTTGTGAGCTGGGCACAAAACCGCAGGATTGCTTCAGGCCCTAATCTGTTTCCAACAGGGCACACTGAGCCTTTGTTTAATTCCTCTTCCTGGTGGGCAATGAGCGTTACATTTGCCCGTGCAGACACCTACAGCTAGTCTCTCATTGGTTCTCCCTATTCCTGTTCATCTTGCACAGAAATTGCAAGCTGTGCCAAACAGGAGGTTAAAGGCACTGACTCTCCAAGCGGGGAGAGTGTTAGTAAAGCATCTGGAATGGTGAACCCGAGGACAAGGAAACGAAAACTGAGATGCATTTTAAATCATTTCCCAATCACACGGTGGACGATACTCTGGGTTTCCCATGCATGTTTTAGCTGGAGGAAGAATCCCTTGAACCTGGAGAGTTGGGACCCATGGAATGGGTACCATGCAGTATGACTTCAAAGGGTCTGCATTTGCTCACCGAAACTCACCAATGCTATCAGCCTGAAGTGTCCAGCCTTATGTCTCAACCAGCTCTGGGTGTAGATGTGGTCAATCCCGGTTGCATCACATGCCCTGAGTGAATTATTTAAGAATTGCTCTCTATTTCACTGTCTTTGTGTTTTGTTTTCGAAATTTATTTTGATAATGGGATTTATCGGATTTTCACTGCTGCGTTTCGGCCGCTGTACACACGCTTGATTCTCTTACGGAGACATATATATCCATGGGTTTTAAGATTCTTCCTAGTCAGGTATATTCCTAGGCGTTGAATATGTGGTGTTGGGTCCATTTCGTTGAGCAAGGAGTAGGTCTTGTCTATTACATATTTGGCTTATGGAAAGTTATCTGTGCTAATTTCAGTCTCTGGTTTTATGCAGCACCCCAAGGCACCTTTCCCCATAAGCAAGCACTAGTTGGTTTTCTAAATTTGAGACCTGTTCTTTTTTGTAATTCAGTTCATGTGTAGTCAAGTTTACATTCCGTGTATTAGTGATATCTTATGATGTTTCTTTTTCTGTGTGACGTAGTTCACGTAGAATCACCGTACCTGCATCCACTCACTATGCCGCTACGGGCCTGATGACACAGATTTCATTGCTGAGTGATATTGCATTGTACGTACGTGCCACAACTTCTTTATCCATTTTTTGCTTTCTGGGATATTTACCTGATACTGTAGACGAGCTTCTTGTGAACACAGCCGTCCCAAATATTGGGGTGGCTGTCTGTTTTTGATTTTAATTTCCGTAAGCTATAGGACCATAATTGGAAGTGCCATAGGCTGTGTTGCTTTGTTTCTTACGTGTTTCAGGAAACACCATACACTTCTCCAGGGTGGCTGCTGGCAATTTACATCCTGCCAATCAGCATAACAAGGCTCCCTGTTCTCCATATCCTGTCCTACCTTTCTGGATTTTACACTTTTTTCAGATGGCCCTTTTGCCCGGGGGGGCAGTGAGATTTCATTGTAGTGCAGATTTCCTTTACAGGCTTGCTTGGTTGGCCAAAAAGGGCGTATGCGTTTTTTCCTGAATATATTCAGGCAAAAACGCATACGCCCTTTTTGGCCAAGTGCATCATTGTCGACGTTGTGCCTCTTTTCCTATGCTTTCAGGGCAATTCCAGTCTACCCCCTGCAATCGTTTTCCTGAAATTCAGCCCCGCTTTCAAGTCCCCTTCGCAGGCTTACTTCAATATATTTTTGGAGGATAGCTGTCATTTATAACTCTGCAGGTTTGTGAAGTACAGTGCCCCTGAGCTCCTTTCTTCAACTCGCTTTCTTGTGAGCTGGGCACAAAACCGCAGGATTGCTTCAGGCCCTAATCTGTTTCCAGCAGGGCACACTGAGCCTTTGTTTAATTCCTCTTCCTGGTGGGCAATGAGCGTTACATTTGCCCGTGCAGACACCTACAGCTAGTCTCTCATTGGTTCTCCCTATTCCTGTTCATCTTGCACAGAAATTGCAAGCTGTGCCAAACAGGAGGTTAAAGGCACTGACTCTCCAAGCGGGGAGAGTGTTAGTAAAGCATCTGGAATGGTGAACCCGAGGACCAGGAAACGAAAACTGAGATGCATTTTAAATCATTTCCCAATCACACGGTGGACGATACTCTGGGTTTCCCATGCATGTTTTAGCTGGAGGAAGAATGCCTTGAACCTGGAGAGTTGGGACCCATGGAATGGGTACCATGCAGTATGACTTCAAAGGGTCTGCATTTGCTCACCGAAACTCACCAGTGCTATCAGCCTGAAGTGTCCAGCCTTATGTCTCAACCAGCTCTGGGTGTAGATGTGGTAAATCCCGGTTGCATCACATGCCCTGAGTGAATTATTTAAGAATTGCTCTCTATTTCACTGTCTTTGTGTTTTGTTTTCGAAATTTATTTTGATAATGGGATTTATCGGATTTTCACTGCTGCGTTTCGGCCGCTGTACACACGCTTGATTCTCTTACGGAGACATATATATCCATGGGTTTTAAAATTCTTCCTAGTCAAGTATATTCCTAGGCGTTGAATATGTGGTGTTGGGTCCATTTCGTTGAGCAAGGAGTAGGTCTTGTCTATTACATATTTGGCTTATGGAAAGTTATCTGTGCTAATTTCAGTCTCTGGTTTTATGCAGCACCCCAAGGCACCTTTCCCCATAAGCAAGCACTAGTTGGTTTTCTAAATTTGAGACACTGTTCTTTTTTGTAATTCAGTTCATGTGTAGTCAAGTTTACATTCCGTGTATTAGTGATATCTTATGATGTTTCTTTTTCTGTGTGACGTAGTTCACGTAGAATCACCGTACCTGCATCCACTCACTATGCCGATACGGGCCTGATGACACAGATTTCATTGCTGAGTGATATTGCATTGTACGTACGTGCCACAACTTCTTTATCCATTTTTTGCTTTCTGGGATATTTACCTGATACTGTAGACGAGCTTCTTGTGAACACAGCCGTCCCAAATATTGGGGTGGCTGTCTGTTTTTGATTTTAATTTCCGTAAGCTATAGGACCATAAGTGGAAGTGCCATAGGCTGTGTTGCTTTGTTTCTTACGTGTTTCAGGAAACGCCATACACTTCTCCAGGGTGGCTGCTGGCAATTTACATCCTGCCAATCAGCATAACAAGGCTCTCTGTGCTCCATATCCTGTCCTACCTTTCTGGATTTTACACTTTTTTCAGATGGCCCTTTTGCCCGGGGGGGCAGTGAGATTTCATTGTAGTGCAGATTTCCTTTACAGGCTTGCTTGGTTGGCCAAAAAGGGCGTATGCGTTTTTTCCTGAATATATTCAGGAAAAAACGCATACGCCCTTTTTGGCCAAGTGCATCATTGTCGACGTTGTGCCTCTTTTCCTATGCTTTCAGGGCAATTCCAGTCTACCCCCTGCCATCGTTTTCCTGAAATTCAGCCCCGCTTTCAAGTCCCATTCGCAGGCTTACTTCAATATATTTTTGGAGGATAGCTGTCATATATAACTCTGCAGGTTTGTGAAGTACAGTGCCCCTGAGCTCCTTTCTTCAACTCGCTTTCGTGTGAGCTGGGCACAAAACCGCAGGATTGCTTCAGGCCCTAATCTGTTTCCAACAGGGCACACTGAGCCTTTGTTTAATTCCTCTTCCTGGTGGGCAATGAGCGTTACATTTGCCCGTGCAGACACCTACAGCTAGTCTCTCATTGGTTCTCCCTATTCCTGTTCATCTTGCACAGAAATTGCAAGCTGTGCCAAACAGGAGGTTAAAGGCACTGACTCTCCAAGCGGGGAGAGTGTTAGTAAAGCATCTGGAATGGTGAACCCGAGGACAAGGAAACGAAAACTGAGATGCATTTTAAATCATTTCCCAATCACACGGTGGACGATACTCTGGGTTTCCCATGCATGTTTTAGCTGGAGGAAGAATCCCTTGAACCTGGAGAGTTGGGACCCATGGAATGGGTACCATGCAGTATGACTTCAAAGGGTCTGCATTTGCTCACCGAAACTCACCAATGCTATCAGCCTGAAGTGTCCAGCCTTATGTCTCAACCAGCTCTGGGTGTAGATGTGGTCAATCCCGGTTGCATCACATGCCCTGAGTGAATTATTTAAGAATTGCTCTCTATTTCACTGTCTTTGTGTTTTGTTTTCGAAATTTATTTTGATAATGGGATTTATCGGATTTTCACTGCTGCGTTTCGGCCGCTGTACACACGCTTTATTCTCTTACGGAGACATATATATCCATGGGTTTTAAGATTCTTCCTAGTCAGGTATATTCCTAGGCGTTGAATATGTGGTGTTGGGTCCATTTCGTTGAGCAAGGAGTAGGTCTTGTCTATTACATATTTGGCTTATGGAAAGTTATCTGTGCTAATTTCAGTCTCTGGTTTTATGCAGCACCCCAAGGCACCTTTCCCCATAAGCAAGCACTAGTTGGTTTTCTAAATTTGAGACCCTGTTCTGTTTTGTAATTCAGTTCATGTGTAGTCAAGTTTACATTCCGTGTATTAGTGATATCTTATGATGTTTCTTTTTCTGTGTGACGTAGTTCACGTAGAATCACCGTACCTGCATCCACTTACTATGCCGCTACGGGCCTGATGACACAGATTTCATTGCTGAGTTATATTGCATTGCACGTACGTGCCACAACTTCTTTATCCATTTTTTGCTTTCTGGGATATTTACCTGATACTGTAGACGAGCTTCTTGTGAACACAGCCGTCCCAAATATTGGGGTGGCTGTCTGTTTTTGATTTTAATTTCCGTAAGCTATAGGACCATAAGTGGAAGTGCCATAGGCTGTGTTGCTTTGTTTCTTACGTGTTTCAGGAAACGCCATACACTTCTCCAGGGTGGCTGCTGGCAATTTACATCCTGCCAATCAGCATAACAAGGCTCTCTGTTCTCCATATCCTGTCCTACCTTTCTGGATTTTACACTTTTTTCAGATGGCCCTTTTGCCCGGGGGGGCAGTGAGATTTCATTGTAGTGCAGATTTCCTTTACAGGCTTGCTTGGTTGGCCAAAAAGGGCGTATGCGTTTTTTCCTGAATATATTCAGGAAAAAACGCATACGCCCTTTTTGGCCAAGTGCATCATTGTCGACGTTCTGCCTCTTTTCCTATGCTTACAGGGCAATTCCAGTCTACCACCTGCAATCGTTTTCCTGAAATTCTGCCCCGCTTTCAAGTCCCCTTCGCAGGCTTACTTCAATATATTTTTGGAGGATAGCTGTCATTTATAACTCTGCAGGTTTGTGAATTACAGTGCCCCTGAGCTCCTTTCTTCAACTCGCTTTCTTGTGAGCTGGGCACAAAACCGCAGGATTGCTTCAGGCCCTAATCTGTTTCCGGCAGGGCACGCTGAGCCTTTGGTTAATTCCTCTTCCTGGTGGGAAATGAGCGTTACATTTGCCCGTGCAGACACCTACAGCTAGTCTCTCATTGGTTCTCCCTATTCCTGTTCATCTTGCACAGAAATTGCAAGCTGTGCCAAACAGGAGGTTAAAGGCACTGACTCTCCAAGCGGGAAGAGTTTTAGTAAAGCATCTGGAATGGTGAACCCGAGGACCAGGATACGAAAACTGAGATGCATTTTAAATCGTTTCCCAATCACACGGTGGACGATACTCTGGGTTTCCCATGCATGTTTTAGCTGGAGGAAGAATGCCTTGAACCTGGAGAGTTGGGACCCATTGAATAGGTACCATGCAGTATGACTTCAAAGTGTCTGCATTTGCTCACCGAAACTCACCAGTGCTATCAGCCAGAAGTGTCCAGCCTTATGTCTCAATCAGCTCTGGGTGTAGATGTGGTCAATCCCGGTTGCATCACATGCCCTGAGTGAATTATTTAAGAATTGCTCTCTATTTCACTGTCTTTGTGTTTTGTTTTAGAAATTTATTTTGATAATGGGATTTATCGGATTTTCACTGCTGCGTATCGGCCGCTGTACACATGCTTGATTCTCTTACGGAGACATATATATCCATGGGTTTTAAGATTCTTCCTAGTCAGGTATATTCCTAGGCGTTGAATATGTGGTGTTGGTTCCATTTCGTTGAGCAAGGAGTAGGTCTTGTCTATTACATATTTGGCTTATGGAAAGTTATGTGTGCTAATTTCAGTCTCTGGTTTTATGCAGCACCCCAAGGCACCTTTCCCCATAAGCAAGCACTAGTTGGTTTTCTAAATTTGAGACCCTGTTCTGTTTTGTAGTTCAGTTCATGTGTAGTCAAGTTTACATTCCGTGTATTAGTGATATCTTATGATGTTTCTTTTTCTGTGTGACGTAGTTCACGTAGAATCACCGTACCTGCATCCACTCACTATGCCGCTACGGGCCTGATGACACAGATTTCATTGCTGAGTGATATTGCATTGCACGTACGTGCCACAACTTCTTTATCCATTTTTTGCTTTCTGGGATATTTACCTGATACTGTAGACGAGTTCTTGTGAACACAGCCGTCCCAAACTTTGGGGTGGCTCTCTGTTTTTGATTTTAATTTCCCTAAGGAATAGGACCATAAGTGCAATTGCCATAGGCTGTGTTGCTTTATTTCTTACGTGTTTCAGGAAACACCATACACTTCTCCAGGGTGGCTGTTGGCAATTTACATCCTGCCAATCAGCATAACAAGGCTCCCTCTTCTCCATATCCTGTCCTACCTTTCTGGATTTTACACTTTTTTCAGATGGCCCTCTTGCCCGGGGGGCAGTGAGACTTCATTGTAGTGCAGATTTCCTTTACAGGCTTGCTTGGTTGGCCAAAAAGGGCGTATGCGTTTTTTCCTGAATATATTCAGGAAAAAACGCATACGCCCTTTTTGGCCAAGCGCATCATTGTCGACGTTGTGCCTCTTTTCCTATGCTTTCAGGGCAATTCCAGTCTACCCCCTGCAATCGTTTTCCTGAAATTCTGCCCCGCTTTCAAGTCCCCTTCGCAGGGTTACTTCAAAATATTTTTGGAGGATAGCTGTCATTTATAACTCTGCAGGTTTGTGAATTACAGTGCCCCTGAGCTCCTTTCTTCAACTCGCTTTCTTGTGAGCTGGGCACAAAACCGCAGGATTGCTTCAGGCCCTAATCTGTTTCCAGCAGGGCACACTGAGCCTTTGTTTAATTCCTCTTCCTGGTGGGCAATGAGCGTTACATTTGCCCGTGCAGACACCTACAGCTAGTCTCTCATTGGTTCTCCCTATTCCTGTTCATCTTGCACAGAAATTGCAAGCTGTGCCAAAGAGGAGGTTAAAGGCACTGACTCTCCAAGCGGGGAGAGTGTTAGTAAAGCATCTGGAATGGTGAACCCGAGGACCAGGAAACGAAAACTGAGATGCATTTTAAATCATTTCCCAATCACACGGTGGACGATACTCTGGGTTTCCCATGCATGTTTTAGCTGGAGGAAGAATCCCTTAAACCTGGAGATTTGGGACCCATGGAATGGGTACCATGCAGTATGACTTCAAAGGGTCTGCATTTGCTCACCGAAACTCACCAATGCTATCAGCCTGAAGTGTCCAGCCTTATGTCTCAACCAGCTCTGGGTGTAGATGTGGTCAATCCCGGTTGCATCACATGCCCTGAGTGAATTATTTAAGAATTGCTCTCTATTTCACTGTCTTTGTGTTTTGTTTTAGAAATTTATTTTGATAATGGGATTTATCGGATTTTCACTGCTGCATTTCCGCCGCTTTACACACGCTTGATTCTCTTACGGAGACATATATATCCATGGGTTTTAAGATTCTTCCTAGTCAGGTATATTCCTAGGCGTTGAATATGTGGTGTTGAGTCCATTTCGTTGAGCAAGGAGTAGGTCTTGTCTATTACATATTTGGCTTATGGAATGTTATCTGTGCTAATTTCAGTCTCTGGTTTTATGCAGCACCCCAACGCACCTTTCCCCATAAGCAAGCACTAGTTGGTTTTCTAAATTTGAGACCCTGTTCTGTTTTGTAATTCAGTTCATGTGTAGTCAAGTTTACATTCCGTGTATTAGTGATATCTTATGATGTTTCTTTTTCTGTGTGACGTAGTTCACGTAGAATCACCGTACCTGCATCCACTTACTATGCCGCTACAGGCCTGATGACACAGATTTCATTGCTGAGTGATATTGCATTGTACGTACGTGCCACAACTTCTTTATCCATTTTTTGCTTTCTGGGATATTTACCTGATACTGTAGACGAGCTTCTTGTGAACACAGCCGTCCCAAATATTGGGGTGGCTGTCTGTTTTTGATTTTAATTTCCGTAAGCTATAGGACCATAAGTGGAAGTGCCATAGGCTGTGTTGCTTTGTTTCTTACGTGTTTCAGGAAACACCATACACTTCTCCAGGGTGGCTGCTGGCAATTTACATCCTGCCAATCAGCATAACAAGGCTCCCTGTTCTCCATATCCTGTCCTACCTTTCTGGATTTTACACTTTTTTCAGATGGCCCTTTTGCCCGGGGGGGGGGCAGTGAGATTACATTGTAGTGCAGATTTCCTTTACAGGCTTGCTTGGTTGGCCAAAAAGGGCGTATGTGTTTTTTCCTGAATATATTCAGGAAAAAACGCATACGCCCTTTTTGGCCAAGTGCATCATTGTCGACGTTGTGCCTCTTTTCCTATGCTTTCAGGGCAATTCCAGTCTACCCTCTGCAATCGTTTTCCTGAAATTCAGCCCTGCTTTCAAGTCCCCTTCGCAGGCTTACTTCAATATATTTTTGGAGGATAGCTGTCATTTACAACTCTGCAGGTTTGTGAAGTACAGTGCCCCTGAGCTCCTTTCTTCAACTCGCTTTCTTGTGAGCTGGGCACAAAACCGCAGGATTGCTTCAGGCCCTAATCTGTTTCCAGCAGGGCACACTGAGCCTTTGTTTAATTCCTCTTCCTGGTGGGCAATGAGCGTTACATTTGCCCGTGCAGACACCTACAGCTAGTCTCTCATTGGTTCTCCCTATTCCTGTTCATCTTGCACAGAAATGGCAAGCTGTGCCAAACAGGAGGTTAAAGGCACTGACTCTCTAAGCGGGGAGAGTGTTAGTAAAGCATCTGGAATGGTGAACCCGAGGACCAGGATACGAAAACTGAGATGCATTTTAAATCGTTTCCCAATCACACGGTGGACGATACTCTGGGTTTCCCATGCATGTTTTAGCTGGAGGAAGAATGCCTTGAACCTGGAGAGTTGGGACCCATGGAATGGGTACCATGCAGTATGACTTCAAAGGGTCTGCATTTGCTCACCGAAACTCACCAGTGCTATCAGCCAGAAGTGTCCAGCCTTATGTCTCAACCAGCTCTGGGTGTAGATGTGGTCAATCCCGGTTGCATCACATGCCCTGAGTGAATTATTTAAGAATTGCTCTCTATTTCACTGTCTTTGTGTTTTGTTTTCGAAATTTATTTTGATAATGGGATTTATCGGATTTTCACTGCTGCATTCCCGCCGCTGTACACACGCTTGATTCTCTTACGGAGACATATATATCCATGGGTTTTAAGATTCTTCCTAGTCAGGTATATTCCTAGGCGTTGAATATGTGGTGTTGAGTCCATTTCGTTGAGCAAGGAGTAGGTCTTGTCTATTACATATTTGGCTTATGGAATGTTATCTGTGCTAATTTCAGTCTCTGGTTTTATGCAGCACCCCAACGCACCTTTCCCCATAAGCAAGCACTAGTTGGTTTTCTAAATTTGAGACCCTGTTCTGTTTTGTAATTCAGTTCATGTGTAGTCAAGTTTACATTCCGTGTATTAGTGATATCTTATGATGTTTCTTTTTCTGTGTGACGTAGTTCACGTAGAATCACCGTACCTGCATCCACTCACTATGCCGCTACGGGCCTGATGACACAGATTTCATTGCTGAGTGATATTGCATTGCACGTACGTGCCACAACTTCTTTATCCATTTTTTGCTTTCTGGGATATTTACCTGATACTGTAGACGAGCTTCTTGTGAACACAGCCGTCCCAAATATTGGGGTGGCTGTCTGTTTTTGATTTTAATTTCCGTAAGCTATAGGACCATAAGTGGAAGTGCCATAGGCTGTGTTGCTTTGTTTCTTACGTGTTTCAGGAAACACCATACACTTCTCCAGGGTGGTTGCTGGCATTTACATCCTGCCAATCAGCATAACAAGGCTCCCTGTTCTCCATATCCTGTCCTACCTTTCTGGATTTTACACTTTTTTCAGATGGCCCTTTTGCCCGGGGGGGCAGTGAGATTTCATTGTAGTGCAGATTTCCTTTACAGGCTTGCTTGGTTGGCCAAAAAGTGCGTATGCGTTTTTTCCTGAATATATTCAGGAAAAAACGCATACGCCCTTTTTGGCCAAGTGCATCATTGTCGACGTTGTGCCTCTTTTCCTATGCTTTCAGGGCAATTCCAGTCTACCCCCTGCAATCGTTTTCCTGAAATTCAGCCCCGCTTTCAAGTCCCCTTCGCAGGCTTACTTCAATATATTTTTGGAGGATAGCTGTCATTTATAACTCTGCAGGTTTGTGAAGTACAGTGCCCCTGAGCTCCTTTCTTCAACTCGCTTTCTTGTGAGCTGGGCACAAAACCGCAGGATTGCTTCAGTCCCTAATCTGTTTCCAGCAGGGCACACTGAGCCTTTGTTTAATTCCTCTTCCTGGTGGGCAATGAGCGTTACATTTGCCCGTGCAGACACCTACAGCTAGTCTCTCATTGGTTCTCCCTATTCCTGTTCATCTTGCACAGAAATGGCAAGCTGTGCCAAACAGGAGGTTAAAGGCACTGACTCTCCAAGCGGGGAGAGTGTTAGTAAAGCATCTGGAATGGTGAACCCGAGGACAAGGAAACGAAAACTGAGATGCATTTTAAATCATTTCCCAATCACACGGTGGACGATACTCTGGGTTTCCCATGCATGTTTTAGCTGGAGGAAGAATCCCTTGAACCTGGAGAGTTGGGACCCATGGAATGGGTACCATGCAGTATGACTTCAAAGGGTCTGCATTTGCTCACCGAAACTCACCAATGCTATCAGCCTGAAGTGTCCAGCCTTATGTCTCAACCAGCTCTGGGTGTAGATGTGGTCAATCCCGGTTGCATCACATGCCCTGAGTGAATTATTTAAGAATTGCTCTCTATTTCACTGTCTTTGTGTTTTGTTTTCGAAATTTATTTTGATAATGGGATTTATCGGATTTTCACTGCTGCATTTCCGCCGCTGTACACACGCTTGATTCTCTTACGGAGACATATATATCCATGGGTTTTAAGATTCTTCCTAGTCAGGTATATTCCTAGGCGTTGAATATGTGGTTTTGAGTCCCTTTCGTTGAGCAAGGAGTAGGTCTTGTCTATTACATATTTGGCTTATGGAATGTTATCTGTGCTAATTTCAGTCTCTGGTTTTATGCAGCACCCCAACGCACCTTTCCCCATAAGCAAGCACTAGTTGGTTTTCTACATTTGAGACCCTGTTCTGTTTTGTAATTCAGTTCATGTGTAGTCAAGTTTACATTCCGTGTCTTAGTGATATCTTATGATGTTTCTTTTTCTGTGTGACGTAGTTCACGTAGAATCACCATACCTGCATCCACTTACTATGCCGCTACGGGCCTGATGACACAGATTTCATTGCTGAGTGATATTGCATTGCACGTACGTGCCACAACTTCTTTATCCATTTTTTGCTTTCTGGGATATTTACCTGATACTGTAGACGAGCTTCTTGTGAACACAGCCGTCCCAAATATTGGGGTGGCTGTCTGTTTTTGATTTTAATTTCCGTAAGCTATAGGACCATAAGTGGAAGTGCCATAGGCTGTGTTGCTTTGTTTCTTACGTGTTTCAGGAAACACCATACACTTCTCCAGGGTGGCTGCTGGCATTTACATCCTGCCAATCAGCATAACAAGGCTCCCTCTTCTCCATATCCTGTCCTACCTTTCTGGATTTTACACTTTTTTCAGATGGCCCTTTTGCCCGGGGGGGGGGGGGGCAGTGAGATTTCATTGTAGTGCAGATTTCCTTTACAGGCTTGCTTGGTTGGCCAAAAAGGGCGTATGGGTTTTTTCCTGAATATATTCAGGAAAAAACGCATACGCCCTTTTTGGCCAAGTGCATCATTGTCGACGTTGTGCCTCTTTTCCTATGCTTTCAGGGCAATTCCAGTCTACCCCCTGCAATCGTTTTCCTGAAATTCAGCCCCGCTTTCAAGTCCCCTTCGCAGGCTTACTTCAATATATTTTTGGAGGATAGCTGTCATTTATAACTCTGCAGGTTTGTGAAGTACAGTGCCCCTGAGCTCCTTTCTTCAACTCGCTTTCTTGTGAGCTGGGCACAAAACCGCAGGATTGCTTCAGGCCCTAATCTGTTTCCAGCAGGGCACACTGAGCCTTTGTTTAATTCCTCTTCCTGGTGGGCAATGAGCGTTACATTTGCCCGTGCAGACACCTACAGCTAGTCTCTCATTGGTTCTCCCTATTCCTGTTCATCTTGCACAGAAATGGCAAGCTGTGCCAAACAGGAGGTTAAAGGCACTGACTCTCTAAGCGGGGAGAGTGTTAGTAAAGCATCTGGAATGGTGAACCCGAGGACCAGGATACGAAAACTGAGATGCATTTTAAATCGTTTCCCAATCACACGGTGGACGATACTCTGGGTTTCCCATGCATGTTTTAGCTGGAGGAAGAATGCCTTGAACCTGGAGAGTTGGGACCCATGGAATGGGTACCATGCAGTATGACTTCAAAGGGTCTGCATTTGCTCACCGAAACTCACCAGTGCTATCAGCCAGAAGTGTCCAGCCTTATGTCTCAACCAGCTCTGGGTGTAGATGTGGTCAATCCCGGTTGCATCACATGCCCTGAGTGAATTATTTAAGAATTGCTCTCTATTTCACTGTCTTTGTGTTTTGTTTTCGAAATTTATTTTGATAATGGGATTTATCGGATTTTCACTGCTGCATTCCCGCCGCTGTACACACGCTTGATTCTCTTACGGAGACATATATATCCATGGGTTTTAAGATTCTTCCTAGTCAGGTATATTCCTAGGCGTTGAATATGTGGTGTTGAGTCCATTTCGTTGAGCAAGGAGTAGGTCTTGTCTATTACATATTTGGCTTATGGAATGTTATCTGTGCTAATTTCAGTCTCTGGTTTTATGCAGCACCCCAACGCACCTTTCCCCATAAGCAAGCACTAGTTGGTTTTCTAAATTTGAGACCCTGTTCTGTTTTGTAATTCACTTCATGTGTAGTCAAGTTTACATTCCGTGTATTAGTGATATCTTATGATGTTTCTTTTTCTGTGTGACGTATTTCACGTAGAACCACCGTACCTGCATCCACTTACTATGCCGATACAGGCCTGATGACACAGATTTCATTGCTGAGTGATATTGCATTGCACGTACGTGCCACAACTTCTTTATCCATTTTTTGCTTTCTGGGATATTTACCTGATACTGTAGACGAGCTTCTTGTAAACACAGCCGTCCCAAATATTGGGGTGGCTGTCTGTTTTTGATTTTAATTTCCGTAAGCTATAGGACCATAATTGGAAGTGCCATAGGCTGTGTTGCTTTGTTTCTTACGTGTTTCAGGAAACACCATACACTTCTCCAGGGTGGCTGCTGGCAATTTACATCCTGCCAATCAGCATAACAAGGCTCCCTGTTCTCCATATCCTGTCCTACCTTTCTGGATTTTACACTTTTTTCAGATGGCCCTTTTGCCCGGGGGGGCAGTGAGATTTCATTGTAGTGCAGATTTCCTTTACAGGCTTGCTTGGTTGGCCAAAAAGGGCGTATGCGTTTTTTCCTGAATATATTCAGGAAAAAACGCATACGCCCTTTTTGGCCAAGTGCATCATTGTCGACGTTGTGCCTCTTTTCCTATGCTTTCAGGGCAATTCCAGTCTACCCCCTGCAATCGTTTTCCTGAAATTCAGCCCCGCTTTCAAGTCCCCTTCGCAGGCTTACTTCAATATATTTTTGGAGGATAGCTGTCATTTATAACTCTGCAGGTTTGTGAAGTACAGTGCCCCTGAGCTCCTTTCTTCAACTCGCTTTCTTGTGAGCTGGGCACAAAACCGCAGGATTGCTTCAGGCCCTAATCTGTTTCCAGCAGGGCACACTGAGCCTTTGTTTAATTCCTCTTCCTGGTGGGCAATGAGCGTTACATTTGCCCGTGCAGACACCTACAGCTAGTCTCTCATTGGTTCTCCCTATTCCTGTTCATCTTGCACAGAAATTGCAAGCTGTGCCAAACAGGAGGTTAAAGGCACTGACTCTCCAAGCGGGGAGAGTGATAGTAAAGCATCTGGAATGGTGAACCCGAGGACCAGGAAACGAAAACTGAGATGCATTTTAAATCATTTCCCAATCACACGGTGGACGATACTCTGGGTTTCCCATGCATGTTTTAGCTGGAGGAAGAATGCCTTGAACCTGGAGAGTTGGGACCCATGGAATGGGTACCATGCAGTATGACTTCAAAGGGTCTGCATTTGCTCACCGAAACTCACCAATGCTATCAGCCTGAAGTGTCCAGCCTTATGTCTCAACCAGCTCTGGGTGTAGATGTGGTAAATCCCGGTTGCATCACATGCCCTGAGTGAATTATTTAAGAATTGCTCTCTATTTCACTGTCTTTGTGTTTTGTTTTCGAAATTTATTTTGATAATGGGATTTATCGGATTTTCACTGCTGCGTTTCGGCCGCTGTACACACGCTTGATTCTCTTACGGAGACATATATATCCATGGGTTTTAAAATTCTTCCTAGTCAAGTATATTCCTAGGCGTTGAATATGTGGTGTTGGGTCCATTTCGTTGAGCAAGGAGTAGGTCTTGTCTATTACATATTTGGCTTATGGAAAGTTATGTGTGCTAATTTCAGTCTCTGGTTTTATGCAGCACCCCAAGGCACCTTTCCCCATAAGCAAGCACTAGTTGGTTTTCTAAATTTGAGACACTGTTCTTTTTTGTAATTCAGTTCATGTGTAGTCAAGTTTACATTCCGTGTATTAGTGATATCTTATGATGTTTCTTTTTCTGTGTGACGTAGTTCACGTAGAATCACCGTACCTGCATCCACTCACTATGCCGCTACGGGCCTGATGACACAGATTTCATTGCTGAGTGATATTGCATTGCACGTACGTGCCACAACTTCTTTATCCATTTTTTGCTTTCTGGGATATTTACCTGGTACTGTAGACGAGTTCTTGTGAACACAGCCGTCCCAAACTTTGGGGTGGCTCTCTGTTTTTGATTTTAATTTCCCTAAGGAATAGGACCATAAGTGCAATTGCCATAGGCTGTGTTGCTTTATTTCTTACGTGTTTCAGGAAACACCATACACTTCTCCAGGGTGGCTGTTGGCAATTTACATCCTGCCAATCACCATAACAAGGCTCCCTCTTCTCCATATCCTGTCCTACCTTTCTGGATTTTACACTTTTTTCAGATGGCCCTCTTGCCCAGGGGGCAGTGAGACTTCATTGTAGTGCAGATTTCCTTTACAGGCTTGCTTGGTTGGCCAAAAAGGGCGTATGCGTTTTTTCCTGAATATATTCAGGAAAAAACGCATACGCCCTTTTTGGCCTAGCGCATCATTGTCGACGTTGTGCCTCTTTTCCTATGCTTTCAGGGCAATTCCAGTCTACCCCCTGCAATCGTTTACCTGAAATTCTGCCCCGCTTTCAAGTCCCCTACGCAGGCTTACTTCAGTATACTTTTGGAAGATAGCTGTCATTTATAACTCTGCAGGTTTGTGAATTACAGTGCCCCTGAGCTCCTTTCTTCAACTCGCTTTCTTGTGAGCTGGGCACAAAACCGCAGGATTGCTTCAGGCCCTAATCTGTTTCCAGCAGGGCACACTGAGCCTTTGTTTAATTCCTCTTCCTGGTGGGCAATGAGCGTTACATTTGCCCGTGCAGACACCTACAGCTAGTCTCTCATTGGTTCTCCCTATTCCTGTTCATCTTGCACAGAAATTGCAAGCTGTGCCAAAGAGGAGGTTAAAGGCACTGACTCTCCAAGCGGGGAGGGTGTTAGTAAAGCATCTGGAATGGTGAACCCGAGGACCAGGATACGAAAACTGAGATGCATTTTAAATCGTTTCCCAATCACACGGTGGACGATACTCTGGGTTTCCCATGCATGTTTTAGCTGGAGGAAGAATGCCTTGAACCTGGAGAGTTGGGACCCATGGAATGGGTACCATGCAGTATGACTTCAAAGGGTCTGCATTTGCTCACCGAAACTCACCAATGCTATCAGCCTGAAGTGTCCAGCCTTATGTCTCAACCAGCTCTGGGTGTAGATGTGATCAATCCCGGTTGCATCACATGCCCTGAGTGAATTAGTTAAGAATTGCTCTCTATTTCACTGTCTTTCTGTTTTGTTTTTGAAATTTATTTTGATAATGGGATTTATCGGATTTTCACTGCTGCGTTTCGGCCGCTGTACACACGCTTGATTCTCTTACGGAGACATATATATCCATGGGTTTTAAGATTCTTCCTAGTCAGGTATATTCCTAGGTGTTGAATATGTGGTGTTGAGTCCATTTCGTTGAGCAATGAGTAGCTCTTGTCTATTACATATTTGGCTTATGGAATGTTATCTGTGCTAATTTCAGTCTCTAGTTTTATGCAGCACCCCAAGGCGCCTTTCCCCATAAGCAAGCACTAGTTGCTTTTCTAAATTTGAGACCCTGTTCTGTTTTGTAATTCACTTCATGTGTAGTCAAGTTTACATTCCGTGTATTAGTGATATCTTATGATGTTTCTTCTTCTGTGTGACGTAGTTCACGTAGAATCACCGTACCTGCATCCACTCACTATGCCGCTACGGGCCTGATCACACAGATTTCATTGCTGAGTGATATTGCATTGCACGTACGTGCCACAACTTCTTTATCCATTTTTTGCTTTCTGGGATATTTACCTGGTACTGTAGACGAGCTTCTTGGGAACACAGCCGTCCCAAATTTTGGGGTGGCTCTCTGTTTTTGATTTTAATTTCCGTAAGGAATAGGACCATAAGTGCAATTGCCATAGGCTGTGTTGCTTTATTTCTTACGTGTTTCAGGAAACACCATACATTTCTCCAGGGTGGCTGTTGGCAATTTACATCCTGCCAATCAGCATAACAAGGCTCCCTGTTCTCCATATCCTGTCCTACCTTTCTGGATTTTACACTTTTTTCAGATGGCCCTCTTGCCCGGGGGGCAGTGAGACTTCATTGTAGTGCAGATTTCCTTTACAGGCTTGCTTGGTTGGCCAAAAAGGGCGTATGCGTTTTTTCCTGAATATATTCAGGAAAAAACGCATACGCCCTTTTTGGCCAAGTGCATCATTGTCGACGTTCTGCCTCTTTTCCTATGCTTTCAGGGCAATTCCAGTCTACCCCCTGCAATCGTTTTCCTGAAATTCTGCCCCGCTTTCAAGTCCCCTACGCAGGCTTACTTCAATATACTTTTGGAAGATAGCTGTCATTTATAACTCTGCAGGTTTGTGAATTACAGTGCCCCTGAGCTCCTTTCTTCAACTCGCTTTCTTGTGAGCTGGGCACAAAACAGCAGGATTGCTTCAGGCCCTTATCTGTTTCCAGCAGGGCACACTGAGCCTTTGTTTAATTCCTCTTCCTGGTGGGAAATGAGCGTTACATTTGCCCGTGCAGACACCTACAGCTAGTCTCTCATTGGTTCTCCCTATTCCTGTTCATCTTGCACAGAAATTGCAAGCTCTGCCAAACAGGAGGTTAAAGGCACTGACTCTCCGAGCAGGGAGAGTGTTAGTAAAGCATCTGGAATGGTGAACCCGAGGACAAGGATACGAAAACTGAGATGCATTTTAAATCGTTTCCCAATCACACGGTGGATGATACTCTGGTTTTCCCATGCATGTTTTAGCTGGAGGAAGAATCCCTTGAACCTGGAGAGTTGGGACCCATGGAATGGGTACCATGCAGTATGACTTCAAAGGGTCTGCATTTGCTCACCGAAACTCACCAATGCTATCAGCCTGAAGTGTCCAGCCTTATGTCTCAACCAGCTCTGGGTGTAGATGTGGTCAATCCCGGTTGCATCACATGCCCTGAGTGAATTATTTAAGAATTGCTCTCTATTTCACTGTCTTTGTGTTTTGTTTTCGAAATTTATTTTGATAATTGGATTTATCGGATTTTCACTGCTGCGTATCGGCCGCTGTACACATGCTTGATTCTCTTACGGAGACATATATATCCATGGGTTTTAAGATTCTTCCTAGTCAGGTATATTCCTAGGCGTTGAATATGTGGTGTTGGTTCCATTTCGTTGAGCAGGGAGTAGGTCTTGTCTATTACATATTTGGCTTATGGAAAGTTATCTGTGCTAATTTCAGTCTCTGGTTTTATGCAGCACCCCAAGTCACCTTTCACCATAAGCAAGCACTAGTTGGTTTTCTAAATTTGACACCCTGTTCTGTTTTGTAATTCAGTTCATGTGTAGTCAAGTTTACATTCCGTGTATTAGTGATATCTTATGATGTTTCTTTTTCTGTGTGACGTAGTTCATGTAGAATCACCGTACCTGCATCCACTCACTATGCCGCTACGGGCCTGATGACACAGATTTCATTGCTGAGTGATATTGCATTGTACGTACGTGCCACAATTTCTTTATCCATTTTTGCTTTCTGGGATATTTACCTGTTACTGTAGACGAGCTTCTTGTGAACACAGCCGTCTCAAATATTGGGGTGGCTGTCTGTTTTTGATTTTAATTTCCGTAAGCTATAGGACCATAAGTGGAAGTGCCATAGGCTGTGTTGCTTTGTTTCTTACGTGTTTCAGGAAACACCATACACTTCTCCAGGGTGGCTGCTGGCAATTTACATCCTGCCAATCAGCATAACAAGGCTCCCTGTTCTCCATATCCTGTGCTACCTGTCTGGATTTTACAGTTTTTTCAGATGGCCCTTTTGCCCGGGGGGGCAGTGAGATTTCATTGTAGTGCAGATTTCCTTTACAGGCTTGCTTGGTTGGCCAAAAAGGGCGTATGCGTTTTTTCCTAAATATATTCAGGAAAAAACGCATACGCCCTTTTTGGCCAAGTGCATCATTGTCAACGTTGTGCCTCTTTTCCTATGCTTTCAGGGCAATTCCAGTCTACCCCCTGCAATCGTTTTCCTGAAATTCATCCCCGATTTCAAGTCCCCTTCGCAGGCTTACTTCAATATATTTTTGGAGGATAGCTGTCATTTATAACTCTGCAGGTTTGTGAAGTACAGTGCCCCTGAGCTCCTTTCTTCAACTCGCTTTCTTGTGTGCTGGGCACAAAACCGCAGGATTGCTTCAGGCCCTAATCTGTTTCCAGCAGGGCACACTGAGCCTTTGTTTAATTCCTCTTCCTGGTGGGCAATGAGCGTTACATTTGCCCGTGCAGACACCTACAGCTAGTCTCTCATTGGTTCTCCCTATTCCTGTTCATCTTGCACAGAAATGGCAAGCTGTGCCAAACAGGAGGTTAAAGGCATTGACTCTCCAAGCGGGGAGAGTGTTAGTAAAGCATCTGGAATGGTGAACCCGAGGACCAGGATACGAAAACTGAGATGCATTTTAAATCGTTTCCCAATCACACGGTGGACGATACTCTGGGTTTCCCATGCATCTTTTAGCTGGAGGAAGAATGCCTTGAACCTGGAGAGTTGGGACCCATGGAATGGGTACCATGCAGTATGACTTCAAAGGGTCTGCATTTGCTCACCGAAACTCACCAGTGCTATCAGCCTGAAGTGTCCAGCCTTATGTCTCAACCAGCTCTGGGTGTAGATGTGGTCAATCCCGGTTGCATCACATGCCCTGAGTGAATTATTTAAGAATTGCTCTCTATTTCACTGTCTTTGTGTTTTGTTTTCGAAATTTATTTTGATAATGGGATTTATCGGATTTTCACTGCTGCATTTCCGCCGCTGTACACACGCTTGATTCTCTTATGGAGACATATATATCCATGGGTTTTAAGATTCTTCCTAGTCAGGTATATTCCTAGGCGTTGAATATGTGGTGTTGAGTCCATTTCGTTGAGCAAGGAGTAGGTCTTGTCTATTACATATTTGGCTTATGGAATGTTATCTGTGCTAATTTCAGTCTCTGGTTTTATGCAGCACCCCAACGCACCTTTCCCCATAAGCAAGCACTAGTTGGTTTTCTAAATTTGAGACCCTGTTCTGTTTTGTAATTCACTTCATGTGTAGTCAAGTTTACATTCCGTGTATTAGTGATATCTTATGATGTTTCTTTTTCTGTGTGACGTAGTTCACGTAGAATCACCGTACCTGCATCCACTTACTATGCCGCTACAGGCCTGATGACACAGATTTCATTGCTGAGTGATATTGCATTGCACGTACGTGCCACAACTTCTTTATCCATTTTTTGCTTTCTGGGATATTTACCTGATACTGTAGACGAGCTTCTTGTAAACACAGCCGTCCCAAATATTGGGGTGGCTGTCTGTTTTTGATTTTAATTTCCGTAAGCTATAGGACCATAAGTGGAAGTGCCATAGGCTGTGTTGCTTTGTTTCTTATGTGTTTCAGGAAACACCATACACTTCTCCAGGGTGGCAGCTGGCAATTTACATCCTGCCAATCAGCATAACAAGGCTCCCTGTTCTCCATATCCTGTCCTACCTTTCTGGATTTTACACTTTTTTCAGATGGCCCTTTTGCCCGGGGGGGGGGGGGGCAGTGAGATTTCATTGTAGTGCAGATTTCCTTTACAGGCTTGCTTGGTTGGCCAAAAAGGGCGTATGCGTTTTTTCCTGTATATATTCAGGAAAAAACGCATACGCCCTTTTTGGCCAAGTGCATCATTGTCGACGTTGTGCCTCTTTTCCTATGCTTTCAGGGCAATTCCAGTCTACCCCCTGCAATCGTTTTCCTGAAATATGCCCCGCTTTCAAGTCCCCTTCGCAGGCTTACTTCAATATATTTTTGGAGGATAGCTGTCATTTATAACTCTGCAGGTTTGTGAATTACAGTGCCCCTGAGCTCCTTTCTTCAACTCGCTTTCTTGTGAGCTGGGCACAAACCCGCAGGATTGCTTCAGGCCCTAATCTGTTTCCGGCAGGGCACACTGAGCCTTTGTTTAATTCCTCTTCCTGGTGGGCAATGAGCGTTACATTTGCCCGTGCAGACACCTACAGCTAGTCTCTCATTGGTTCTCCCTATTCCTGTTCATCTTGCACAGAAATGGCAAGCTGTGCCAAACAGGAGGTTAGAGGCACTGACTCTCCAAGCGGGGAGAGTGTTAGTAAAGCATCTGGAATGGTGAACCCGAGGACCAGGATACGAAAACTGAGATGCATTTTAAATCGTTTCCCAATCACACGGTGGACAATACTCTGGGTTTCCCATGCATGTTTTAGCTGGAGGAAGAATGCCTTGAACCTGGAGAGTTGGGACCCATGGAATGGGTACCATGCAGTATGACTTCAAAGGGTCTGCATTTGCTCACCGAAACTCACCAGTGCTATCAGCCTGAAGTGTCCAGCCTTATGTCTCAACCAGCTCTGGGTGTAGATGTGGTCAATCCCGGTTGCATCACATGCCCTGAGTGAATTATTTAAGAATTGCTCTCTATTTCACTGTCTTTGTGTTTTGTTTTCGAAATTTATTTTGATAATGGGATTTCTCGGATTTTCACTGCTGCATTTCCGCCGCTGTACACACGCTTGATTCTCTTACGGAGACATATATATCCATGGGTTTTAAGATTCTTCCTAGTCAGGTATATTCCTAGGCGTTGAATATGTGGTGTTGAGTCCATTTCGTTGAGCAAGGAGTAGGTCTTGTCTATTACATATTTGGCTTATGGAATGTTATCTGTGCTAATTTCAGTCTCTGGTTTTATTCAGCACCCCAAGGCACCTTTCCCCATAAGCAAGCACTAGTTGGTTTTCTAAATTTGAGACCCTGTTCTGTTTTGTAATTCAGTTCATGTGTAGTCAAGTTTACATTCCGTGTATTAGTGATATCTTATGATGTTTCTTTTTCTGTGTGACGTAGTTCACGTAGAATCACCGTACCTGCATCCACTCACTATGCCGCTACGGGCCTGATGACACAGATTTCATTGCTGAGTGATATTGCGTTGCACGTACGTGCCACAACTTCTTTATCCATTTTTTGCTTTCTGGGATATTTACCTGATACTGTAGACGAGCTTCTTGTGAACACAGCCGTCCCAAATATTGGGGTGGCTGTCTGTTTTTGATTTTAATTTCCGTAAGCTATAGGACCATAAGTGGAAGTGCCATAGGCTGTGTTGCTTTGTTTCTTACGTGTTTCAGGAAACGCCATACACTTCTCCAGGGTGGCTGCTGGCAATTTACATCCTGCCAATCAGCATAACAAGGCTCTCTGTTCTCCATATCCTGTCCTACTTTTCTGGATTTTACACTTTTTTCAGATGGCCCTTTTGCCCGGGGGGGCAGTGAGATTTCATTGTAGTGCAGATTTCCTTTACAGGCTTGCTTGGTTGGCCAAAAAGGGCGTATGCGTTTTTTCCTGAATATATTCAGGAAAAAACGCATACGCCCTTTTTGGCCAAGTGCATCATTGTCGACGTTGTGCCTCTTTTCCTATGCTTTCAGGGCAATTCCAGTCTACCCCCTGCAATCGTTTTCCTGAAATTCAGCCCCGCTTTCAAGTCCCCTTCGCAGGCTTACTTCAATATATTTTTGGAGGATAGCTGTCATTTATAACTCTGCAGGTTTGTGAAGTACAGTGCCCCTGAGCTCCTTTCTTCAACTCGCTTTCTTGTGAGCTGGGCACAAAACCACAGGATTGCTTCAGGCCCTAATCTGTTTCCAGCAGGGCACACTGAGCCTTTGTTTAATTCCTCTTCCTGGTGGGCAATGAGCGTTACATTTGCCCGTGCAGACACCTACAGCTAGTCTCTCATTGGTTCTCCCTATTCCTGTTCATCTTGCACAGAAATTGCAAGCTATGCCAAACAGGAGGTTAAAGGCACTGACTCTCCAAGCGGGGAGAGTGTTAGTAAAGCATCTGGAATGGTGAACCCGAGGACCAGGAAACGAAAACTGAGATGCATTTTAAATCATTTCCCAATCACACGGTGGATGATACTCTGGGTTTCCCATGCATGTTTTAGCTGGAGGAAGAATGCCTTGAACCTGGAGAGTTGGGACCCATGGAATGGGTACCATGCAGTATGACTTCAAAGGGTCTGCATTTGCTCACCGAAACTCACCAATGCTATCAGCCTGAAGTGTCCAGCCTTATGTCTCAACCAGCTCTGGGTGTAGATGTGGTAAATCCCGGTTGCATCACATGCCCTGAGTGAATTATTTAAGAATTGCTCTCTATTTCACTGTCTTTGTGTTTTGTTTTCGAAATTTATTTTGATAATGGGATTTATCGGATTTTCACTGCTGCGTTTCGGCCGCTGTACACACGCTTGATTCTCTTACGGAGACATATATATCCATGGGTTTTAAAATTCTTCCTAGTCAAGTATATTCCTAGGCGTTGAATATGTGGTGTTGGGTCCATTTCGTTGAGCAAGGAGTAGGTCTTGTCTATTACATATTTGGCTTATGGAAAGTTATCTGTGCTAATTTCAGTCTCTGGTTTTATGCAGCACCCCAAGGCACCTTTCCCCATAAGCAAGCACTAGTTGGTTTTCTAAATTTGAGACCCTGTTCTTTTTTGTAATTCAGTTCATGTGTAGTCAAGTTTACATTCCGTGTATTAGTGATATCTTATGATGTTTCTTTTTCTGTGTGACGTAGTTCATGTAGAATCACCGTACCTGCATCCACTCACTATGCCGCGACGGGCCTGATGACACAGATTTCATTGCTGAGTGATATTGCATTGTACGTACGTGCCACAACTTCTTTATCCATTTTTTGCTTTCTGGGATATTTACCTGATACTGTAGACGAGCTTCTTGTGAACACAGCCGTCCCAAATATTGGGGTGGCTGTCTGTTTTTGATTTTAATTTCCGTAAGCTATAGGACCATAAGTGGAAGTGCCAAAGGCTGTGTTGCTTTGTTTCTTACGTGTTTCAGGAAACGCCATACACTTCTCCAGGGTGGCTGCTGGCAATTTACATCCTGCCAATCAGCATAACAAGGCTCTCTGTTCTCCATATCCTGTCCTACCTTTCTGGATTTTACACTTTTTTCAGATGGCCCTTTTGCCCGGGGGGGGCAGTGAGATTTCATTGTAGTGCAGATTTCCTTTACAGGCCTGCTTGGTTGGCCAAAAAGGGCGTATGCGTTTTTTCCTGAATATATTCAGGAAAAAACGCATACGCCCTTTTTGGCCAAGTGCATCATTGTCGACGTTGTGCCTCTTTTCCTATGCTTTCAGGGCAATTCCAGTCTACCCCCTGCCATCGTATTCCTGAAATTCAGCCCCGCTTTCAAGTCCCATTCGCAGGCTTACTTCAATATATTTTTGGAGGATAGCTGTCATATATAACTCTGCAGGTTTGTGAAGTACAGTGCCCCTGAGCTCCTTTCTTCAACTCGCTTTCGTGTGAGCTGGGCACAAAACCGCAGGATTGCTTCAGGCCCTAATCTGTTTCCAACAGGGCACACTGAGCCTTTGTTTAATTCCTCTTCCTGGTGGGCAATGAGCGTTACATTTGCCCGTGCAGACACCTACAGCTAGTCTCTCATTGGTTCTCCCTATTCCTGTTCATCTTGCACAGAAATTGCAAGCTGTGCCAAACAGGAGGTTAAAGGCACTGACTCTCCAAGCGGGGAGAGTGTTAGTAAAGCATCTGGAATGGTGAACCCGAGGACAAGGAAACGAAAACTGAGATGCATTTTAAATCATTTCCCAATCACACGGTGGATGATACTCTGGGTTTCCCATGCATGTTTTAGCTGGAGGAAGAATGCCTTGAACCTGGAGAGTTGGGACCCATGGAATGGGTACCATGCAGTATGACTTCAAAGGGTCTGCATTTGCTCACCGAAACTCACCAATGCTATCAGCCTGAAGTGTCCAGCCTTATGTCTCAACCAGCTCTGGGTGTAGATGTGGTAAATCCCGGTTGCATCACATGCCCTGAGTGAATTATTTAAGAATTGCTCTCTATTTCACTGTCTTTGTGTTTTGTTTTCGAAATTTATTTTGATAATGGGATTTATCGGATTTTCACTGCTGCGTTTCGGCCGCTGTACACACGCTTGATTCTCTTACGGAGACATATATATCCATGGGTTTTAAAATTCTTCCTAGTCAAGTATATTCCTAGGCGTTGAATATGTGGTGTTGGGTCCATTTCGTTGAGCAAGGAGTAGGTCTTGTCTATTACATATTTGGCTTATGGAAAGTTATCTGTGCTAATTTCAGTCTCTGGTTTTATGCAGCACCCCAAGGCACCTTTCCCCATAAGCAAGCACTAGTTGGTTTTCTAAATTTGAGACCCTGTTCTTTTTTGTAATTCAGTTCATGTGTAGTCAAGTTTACATTCCGTGTATTAGTGATATCTTATGATGTTTCTTTTTCTGTGTGACGTAGTTCACGTAGAATCACCGTACCTGCATCCACTCACTATGCCGCGACGGGCCTGATGACACAGATTTCATTGCTGAGTGATATTGCATTGTACGTACATGCCACAACTTCTTTATCCATTTTTTGCTTTCTGGGATATTTACCTGATACTGTAGACGAGCTTCTTGTGAACACAGCCGTCCCAAATATTGGGGTGGCTGTCTGTTTTTGATTTTAATTTCCGTAAGCTATAGGACCATAAGTGGAAGTGCCAAAGGCTGTGTTGCTTTGTTTCTTACGTGTTTCAGGAAACGCCATACACTTCTCCAGGGTGGCTGCTGGCAATTTACATCCTGCCAATCAGCATAACAAGGCTCTCTGTTCTCCATATCCTGTCCTACCTTTCTGGATTTTACACTTTTTTCAGATGGCCCTTTTGCCCGGGGGGGGGGCAGTGAGATTTCATTGTAGTGCAGATTTCCTTTACAGGCCTGCTTGGTTGGCCAAAAAGGGCGTATGCGTTTTTTCCTGAATATATTCAGGAAAAAACGCATACGCCCTTTTTGGCCAAGTGCATCATTGTCGACGTTGTGCCTCTTTTCCTATGCTTTCAGGGCAATTCCAGTCTACCCCCTGCCATCGTTTTCCTGAAATTCAGCCCCGCTTTCAAGTCCCATTCGCAGGCTTACTTCAATATATTTTTGGAGGATAGCTGTCATATATAACTCTGCAGGTTTGTGAAGTACAGTGCCCCTGAGCTCCTTTCTTCAACTCGCTTTCGTGTGAGCTGGGCACAAAACCGCAGGATTGCTTCAGGCCCTAATCTGTTTCCAACAGGGCACACTGAGCCTTTGTTTAATTCCTCTTCCTGGTGGGCAATGAGCGTTACATTTGCCCGTGCAGACACCTACAGCTAGTCTCTCATTGGTTCTCCCTATTCCTGTTCATCTTGCACAGAAATTGCAAGCTGTGCCAAACAGGAGGTTAAAGGCACTGACTCTCCAAGCGGGGAGAGTGTTAGTAAAGCATCTGGAATGGTGAACCCGAGGACCAGGAAACGAAAACTGAGATGCATTTTAAATCATTTCCCAATCACACGGTGGACGATACTCTGGGTTTCCCATGCATGTTTTAGCTGGAGGAAGAATGCCTTGAACCTGGAGAGTTGGGACCCATGGAATGGGTACCATGCAGTATGACTTCAAAGGGTCTGCATTTGCTCACCGAAACTCACCAATGCTATCAGCCTGAAGTGTCCAGCCTTATGTCTCAACCAGCTCTGGGTGTAGATGTGTAAATCCCGGTTGCATCACATGCCCTGAGTGAATTATTTAAGAATTGCTCTCTATTTCACTGTCTTTGTGTTTTGTTTTCGAAATTTATTTTGATAATGGGATTTATCGGATTTTCACTGCTGCGTTTCGGCCGCTGTACACACGCTTGATTCTCTTACGGAGACATATATATCCATGGGTTTTAAAATTCTTCCTAGTCAAGTATATTCCTAGGCGTTGAATATGTGGTGTTGGGTCCATTTCGTTGAGCAAGGAGTAGGTCTTGTCTATTACATATTTGGCTTATGGAAAGTTATCTGTGCTAATTTCAGTCTCTGGTTTTATGCAGCACCCCAAGGCACCTTTCCCCATAAGCAAGCACTAGTTGGTTTTCTAAATTTGAGACCCTGTTCTTTTTTGTAATTCAGTTCATGTGTAGTCAAGTTTACATTCCGTGTATTCGTGATATCTTATGATGTTTCTTTTTCTGTGTGACGTAGTTCACGTAGAATCACCGTACCTGCATCCACTCACTATGCCGATACGGGCCTGATGACACAGATTTCATTGCTGAGTGATATTGCATTGTACGTACGTGCCACAACTTCTTTATCCATTTTTTGCTTTCTGGGATATTTACCTGATACTGTAGACGAGCTTCTTGTGAACACAGCCGTCCCAAATATTGGGGTGGCTGTCTGTTTTTGATTTTAATTTCCGTAAGCTATAGGACCATAAGTGGAAGTGCCATAGGCTGTGTTGCATTGTTTCTTACGTGTTTCAGGAAACGCCATACACTTCTCCAGGGTGGCTGCTGGCAATTTACATCCTGCCAATCAGCATAACAAGGCTCTCTGTTCTCCATATCCTGTCCTACCTTTCTGGATTTTACACTTTTTTCAGATGGCCCTTTTGCCCGGGGGGGCAGTGAGATTTCATTGTGGTGCAGATTTCCTTTACAGGCTTGCTTGGTTGGCCAAAAAGGGCGTATGCGTTTTTTCCTGAATATATTCAGGAAAAAACGCATACGCCCTTTTTGGCCAAGTGCATCATTGTCGACGTTGTGCCTCTTTTCCTATGCCTTCAGGGCAATTCCAGTCTACCCCCTGCCATCGTTTTCCTGAAATTCAGCCCCGCTTTCAAGTCCCATTCGCAGGCTTACTTCAATATATTTTTGGAGGATAGCTGTCATATATAACTCTGCAGGTTTGTGAAGTACAGTGCCCCTGAGCTCCTTTCTTCAACTCGCTTTCGTGTGAGCTGGGCACAAAACCGCAGGATTGCTTCAGGCCCTAATCTGTTTCCAACAGGGCACACTGAGCCTTTGTTTAATTCCTCTTCCTGGTGGGCAATGAGCGTTACATTTGCCCGTGCAGACACCTACAGCTAGTCTCTCATTGGTTCTCCCTATTCCTGTTCATCTTGCACAGAAATTGCAAGCTGTGCCAAACAGGAGGTTAAAGGCACTGACTCTCCAAGCGGGGAGAGTGTTAGTAAAGCATCTGGAATGGTGAACCCGAGGACAAGGAAACGAAAACTGAGATGCATTTTAAATCATTTCCCAATCACACGGTGGACGATACTCTGGGTTTCCCATGCATGTTTTAGCTGGAGGAAGAATGCCTTGAACCTGGAGAGTTGGGACCCATGGAATGGGTACCATGCAGTATGACTTCAAAGGGTCTGCATTTGCTCACCGAAACTCACCAATGCTATCAGCCTGAAGTGTCCAGCCTTATGTCTCAACCAGCTCTGGGTGTAGATGTGGTCAATCCCGGTTGCATCACATGCCCTGAGTGAATTATTTAAGAATTGCTCTTTTCACTGTCTTTGTGTTTTGTTTTCGAAATTTATTTTGATAATGGGATTTATCGGATTTTCACTGCTGCGTTTCGGCCGCTGTACACACGCTTGATTCTCTTACGGAGACATATATATCCATGGGTTTTAAGATTCTTCCTAGTCAGGTATATTCCTAGGCGTTGAATATGTGGTGTTGAGTCCATTTCGTGCAGCAAGGAGTAGGTCTTGTCTATTACATATTTGGCTTATGGAATGTTATCTGTGCTAATTTCAGTCTCTGGTTTTATGCAGCACCCCAAGGCACCTTTCCCCATAAGCAAGCACTAGTTGGTTTTCTAAATTTGAGACCCTGTTCTTTTTTGTAATTCAGTTCATGTGTAGTCAAGTTTACATTCCGTGTATTAGTGATATCTTATGATGTTTCTTTTTCTGTGTGACGTAGTTCACGTAGAATCACCGTACCTGCATCCACTCACTATGCCGCTACGGGCCTGATGACACAGATTTCATTGCTGAGTGATATTGCATTGTACGTACGTGCCACAACTTCTTTATCCATTTTTTGCTTTCTGGGATATTTACCTGATACTGTAGACGAGCTTCTTGTGAACACAGCCGTCCCAAATATTGGGGTGGCTGTCTGTTTTTGATTTTAATTTCCGTAAGCTATAGGACCATAAGTGGAAGTGCCATAGGCTGTGTTGCTTTGTTTCTTACGTGTTTCAGGAAACGCCATACACTTCTCCAGGGTGGCTGCTGGCAATTTACATCCTGTCAATCAGCATAACAAGGCTCTCTGTTCTCCATATCCTGTCCTACCTTTCTGGATTTTACACTATTTTCAGATGGCCCTTTTGCCCGGGGGGGCAGTGAGATTTCATTGTAGTGCAGATTTCCTTTACAGGCTTGCTTGGTTGGCCAAAAAGGGCGTATGCGTTTTTTCCTGAATATATTCAGGAAAAAACGCATACGCCCTTTTTGGCCAAGTGCATCATTGTCGACGTTGTGCCTCTTTTCCTATGCTTTCAGGGCAATTCCAGTCTACCCCCTGCCATCGTTTTCCTGAAATTCAGCCCCGCTTTCAAGTCCACTTCGCAGGCTTACTTCAATATATTTTTGGAGGATAGCTGTCATTTATAACTCTGCAGGTTTGTGAAGTACAGTGCCCCTGAGCTCCTTTCTTCAACTCGCTTTCTTGTGAGCTGGGCACAAAACCGCAGGATTGCTTCAGGCCCTAATCTGTTTCCAGCAGGGCACACTGAGCCTTTCTTTAATTCCTCTTCCTGGTGGGCAATGAGCGTTACATTTGCCCGTGCAGACACCTACAGCTAGTCTCTCATTGGTTCTCCCTATTCCTGTTCATCTTGCACAGAAATTGCAAGCTGTGCGAAACAGGAGTTTAAAGGCACTGACTCTCCAAGCGGGGAGAGTGATAGTAAAGCAACTGGAATGGTGAACCCGAGGACCAGGATACGAAAACTGAGATGCATTTTAAATCGTTTCCCAATCACACAGTGGACGATACTCTGGGTTTCCCATGCATGTTTTAGCTGGAGGAAGAATGCCTTGAACCTGGAGAGTTGGGACCCATGGAATGGGTACCATGCAGTATGACTTCAAAGGGTCTGCATTTGCTCACCGAAACTCACCAGTTCTATCAGCCTGAAGTGTCCAGCCTTATGTCTCAAACAGCTCTGGGTGTAGATGTGGTCAATCCCGGTTGCATCACATGCCCTGAGTGAATTATTTAAGAATTGCTCTCTATTTCACTGTCTTTGTGTTTTGTTTTCGAAATTTATTTTGATAATGGGATTTATCGGATTTTCACTGCTGCATTTCCGCCGCTGTACACAAGCTTGATTCTCTTACGGAGACATATATATCCATGGGTTTTAAAATTCTTCCTAGTCAAGTATATTCCTAGGCGTTGAATATGTGGTGTTGGGTCCATTTCGTTGAGCAAGGAGTAGGTCTTGTCTATTACATATTTGGCTTATGGAAAGTTATCTGTGCTAATTTCAGTCTCTGGTTTTATGCAGCACCCCAACGCACCTTTCCCCATAAGCAAGCACTAGTTGGTTTTCTAAATTTGAGACCCTGTTCTTTTTTGTAATTCAGTTCATGTGTAGTCAAGTTTACATTCCGTGTATTAGTGATATCTTATGATGTTTCTTTTTCTGTGTGACGTAGTTCACGTAGAATCACCGTACCTGCATCCACTCACTATGCCGCTACGGGCCTGATGACACAGATTTCATTGCTGAGTGATATTGCATTGTACGTACGTGCCACAACTTCTTTATCCATTTTTTGCTTTCTGGGATATTTACCTGATACTGTAGACGAGCTTCTTGTGAACACAGCCGTCCCAAATATTGGGGTGGCTGTCTGTTTTTGATTTTAATTTCCGTAAGCTATAGGACCATAAGTGGAAGTGCCATAGGCTGTGTTGCTTTGTTTCTTACGTGTTTCAGGAAACGCCATACACTTCTCCAGGGTGGCTGCTGGCAATTTACATCCTGCCAATCAGCATAACAAGGCTCTCTGTTCTCCATATCCTGTCCTACCTTTCTGGATTTTACACTTTTTTCAGATGGCCCTTTTGCCCGGGGGGGCAGTGAGATTTCATTGTAGTGCAGATTTCCTTTACAGGCTTGCTTGGTTGGCCAAAAAGGGCGTATGCGTTTTTTCCTGAATATATTCAGGAAAAAACGCATACGCCCTTTTTGGCCAAGTGCATCATTGTCGACGTTGTGCCTCTTTTCCTATGCTTTCAGGGCAATTCCAGTCTACCCCCTGCCATCGTTTTCCTGAAATTCAGCCCCGCTTTCAAGTCCCATTCGCAGGCTTACTTCAATATATTTTTGGAGGATAGCTGTCATATATAACTCTGCAGGTTTGTGAAGTACAGTGCCCCTGAGCTCCTTTCTTCAACTCGCTTTCGTGTGAGCTGGGCACAAAACCGCAGGATTGCTTCAGGCCCTAATCTGTTTCCAACAGGGCACACTGAGCCTTTGTTTAATTCCTCTTCCTGGTGGGCAATGAGCGTTACATTTGCCCGTGCAGACACCTACAGCTAGTCTCTCATTGGTTCTCCCTATTCCTGTTCATCTTGCACAGAAATTGCAAGCTGTGCCAAACAGGAGGTTAAAGGCACTGACTCTCCAAGTGGGGAGAGTGTTAGTAAAGCATCTGGAATGGTGAACCCGAGGACAAGGAAACGAAAACTGAGATGCATTTTAAATCATTTCCCAATCACACGGTGGACGATACTCTGGGTTTCCCATGCATGTTTTAGCTGGAGGAAGAATGCCTTGAACCTGGAGAGTTGGGACCCATGGAATGGGTACCATGCTGTATGACTTCAAAGGGTCTGCATTTGCTCACCGAAACTCACCAATGCTATCAGCCTGAAGTGTCCAGCCTTATGTCTCAACCAGCTCTGGGTGTAGATGTGGTCAATCCCGGTTGCATCACATGCCCTGAGTGAATTATTTAAGAATTGCTCTCTATTTCACTGTCTTTGTGTTTTGTTTTCGAAATTTATTTTGATAATGGGATTTATCGGATTTTCACTGCTGCGTTTCGGCCGCTGTACACACGCTTGATTCTCTTACGGAGACATATATATCCATGGGTTTTAAGATTCTTCCTAGTCAGGTATATTCCTAGGCGTTGAATATGTGGTGTTGAGTCCATTTCGTGCAGCAAGGAGTAGGTCTTGTCTATTACATATTTGGCTTATGGAATGTTATCTGTGCTAATTTCAGTCTCTGGTTTTATGCAGCACCCCAAGGCACCTTTCCCCATAAGCAAGCACTAGTTGGTTTTCTAAATTTGAGACCCTGTTCTTTTTTGTAATTCAGTTCATGTGTAGTCAAGTTTACATTCCGTGTATTAGTGATATCTTATGATGTTTCTTTTTCTGTGTGACGTAGTTCACGTAGAATCACCGTACCTGCATGCACTCACTATGCCGCTACGGGCCTGATGACACAGATTTCATTGCTGAGTGATATTGCATTGTACGTACGTGCCACAACTTCTTTATCCATTTTTTGCTTTCTGGGATATTTACCTGATACTGTAGACGAGCTTCTTGTGAACACAGCCGTCCCAAATATTGGGGTGGCTGTCTGTTTTTGATTTTAATTTCCGTAAGCTATAGGACCATAAGTGGAAGTGCCATAGGCTGTGTTGCTTTGTTTCTTACGTGTTTCAGGAAACGCCATACACTTCTCCAGGGTGGCTGCTGGCAATTTACATCCTGCCAATCAGCATAACAAGGCTCTCTGTTCTCCATATCCTGTCCTACCTTTCTGGATTTTACACTATTTTCAGATGGCCCTTTTGCCCGGGGGGGCAGTGAGATTTCATTGTAGTGCAGATTTCCTTTACAGGCTTGCTTGGTTGGCCAAAAAGGGCGTATGCGTTTTTTCCTGAATATATTCAGGAAAAAACGCATACGCCCTTTTTGGCCAAGTGCATCATTGTCGACGTTGTGCCTCTTTTCCTATGCTTTCAGGGCAATTCCAGTCTACCCCCTGCAATCGTTTTCCTGAAATTCAGCCCCGCTTTCAAGTCCACTTCGCAGGCTTACTTCAATATATTTTTGGAGGATAGCTGTCATTTATAACTCTGCAGGTTTGTGAAGTACAGTGCCCCTGAGCTCCTTTCTTCAACTCGCTTTCTTGTGAGCTGGGCACAAAACCGCAGGATTGCTTCAGGCCCTAATCTGTTTCCAGCAGGGCACACTGAGCCTTTCTTTAATTCCTCTTCCTGGTGGGCAATGAGCGTTACATTTGCCCGTGCAGACACCTACAGCTAGTCTCTCATTGGTTCTCCCTATTCCTGTTCATCTTGCACAGAAATTGCAAGCTGTGCGAAACAGGAGTTTAAAGGCACTGACTCTCCAAGCGGGGAGAGTGATAGTAAAGCATCTGGAATGGTGAACCCGAGGACCAGGATACGAAAACTGAGATGCATTTTAAATCGTTTCCCAATCACACAGTGGACGATACTCTGGGTTTCCCATGCATGTTTTAGCTGGAGGAAGAATGCCTTGAACCTGGAGAGTTGGGACCCATGGAATGGGTACCATGCAGTATGACTTCAAAGGGTCTGCATTTGCTCACCGAAACTCACCAGTGCTATCAGCCAGAAGTGTCCAGCCTTATGTCTCAACCAGCTCTGGGTGTAGATGTGGTCAATCCCGGTTGCATCACATGCCCTGAGTGAATTATTTAAGAATTGCTCTCTATTTCACTGTCTTTGTGTTTTGTTTTAGAAATTTATTTTGATAATGGGATTTATCGGATTTTCACTGCTGCATTTCCGCCGCTGTACACACGCTTGATTCTCTTACGGAGACATATATATCCATGGGTTTTAAGATTCTTCCTAGTCAGGTATATTCCTAGGCGTTGAATATGTGGTGTTGAGTCCATTTCGTGCAGCAAGGAGTAGGTCTTGTCTATTACATATTTGGCTTATGGAATGTTATCTGTGCTAATTTCAGTCTCTGGTTTTATGCAGCACCCCAAGGCACCTTTCCCCATAAGCAAGCACTAGTTGGTTTTCTAAATTTGAGACCCTGTTCTTTTTTGTAATTCAGTTCATGTGTAGTCAAGTTTACATTCCGTGTATTAGTGATATCTTATGATGTTTCTTTTTCTGTGTGACGTAGTTCACGTAGAATCACCGTACCTGCATCCACTCACTATGCCGCTACGGGCCTGATGACACAGATTTCATTGCTGAGTGATATTGCATTGTACGTACGTGCCACAACTTCTTTATCCATTTTTTGCTTTCTGGGATATTTACCTGATACTGTAGACGAGCTTCTTGTGAACACAGCCGTCCCAAATATTGGGGTGGCTGTCTGTTTTTGATTTTAATTTCCGTAAGCTATAGGACCATAAGTGGAAGTGCCATAGGCTGTGTTGCTTTGTTTCTTACGTGTTTCAGGAAACGCCATACACTTCTCCAGGGTGGCTGCTGGCAATTTACATCCTGCCAATCAGCATAACAAGGCTCTCTGTTCTCCATATCCTGTCCTACCTTTCTGGATTTTACACTATTTTCAGATGGCCCTTTTGCCCGGGGGGGGCAGTGAGATTTCATTGTAGTGCAGATTTCCTTTACAGGCTTGCTTGGTTGGCCAAAAAGGGCGTATGCGTTTTTTCCTGAATATATTCAGGAAAAAACGCATACGCCCTTTTTGGCCAAGTGCATCATTGTCGACGTTGTGCCTCTATTCCTATGCTTTCCGGGCAATTCCAGTCTACCCCCTGCAATCGTTTTCCTGAAATTCAGCCCCGCTTTCAAGTCCACTTCGCAGGCTTACTTCAATATATTTTTGGAGGATAGCTGTCATTTATAACTCTGCAGGTTTGTGAAGTACAGTGCCCCTGAGCTCCTTTCTTCAACTCGCTTTCTTGTGAGCTGGGCACAAAACCGCAGGATTGCTTCAGGCCCTAATCTGTTTCCAGCAGGGCACACTGAGCCTTTCTTTAATTCCTCTTCCTGGTGGGCAATGAGCGTTACATTTGCCCGTGCAGACACCTACAGCTAGTCTCTCATTGGTTCTCCCTATTCCTGTTCATCTTGCACAGAAATGGCAAGCTGTGCGAAAGAGGAGTTTAAAGGCACTGACTCTCCAAGCGGGGAGAGTGATAGTAAAGCATCTGGAATGGTGAACCCGAGGACCAGGATACGAAAACTGAGATGCATTTTAAATCGTTTCCCAATCACACAGTGGACGATACTCTGGGTTTCCCATGCATGTTTTAGCTGGAGGAAGAATGCCTTGAACCTGGAGAGTTGGGACCCATGGAATGGGTACCATGCAGTATGACTTCAAAGGGTCTGCATTTGCTCACCGAAACTCACCAGTTCTATCAGCCTGAAGTGTCCAGCCTTATGTCTCAACCAGCTCTGGGTGTAGATGTGGTCAATCCCGGTTGCATCACATGCCCTGAGTGAATTATTTAAGAATTGCTCTCTATTTCACTGTCTTTGTGTTTTGTTTTCGAAATTTATTTTGATAATGGGATTTATCGGATTTTCACTGCTGCGTATCGGCCGCTGTACACATGCTTGATTCTCTTACGGAGACATATATATCCATGGGTTTTAAGATTCTTCCTAGTCAGGTATATTCCTAGGCGTTGAATATGTGGTGTTGGTTCCATTTCGTTGAGCAAGGAGTAGGTCTTGTCTATTACATATTTGGCTTATGGAAAGTTATGTGTGCTAATTTCAGTCTCTGGTTTTATGCAGCACCCCAAGGCACCTTTCCCCATAAGCAAGCACTAGTTGGTTTTCTAAATTTGAGACCCTGTTCTGTTTTGTAATTCAGTTCATGTGTAGTCAAGTTTACATTCCGTGTATTAGTGATATCTTATGATGTTTCTTTTTCTGTGTGACGTAGTTCACGTAGAATCACCGTACCTGCATCCACTCACTATGCCGCTACGGGCCTGATGACACAGATTTCATTGCTGAGTGATATTGCATTGCACGTACGTGCCACAACTTCTTTATCCATTTTTTGCTTTCTGGGATATTTACCTGGTACTGTAGACGAGTTCTTGTGAACACAGCCGTCCCAAACTTTGGGGTGGCTCTCTGTTTTTGATTTTAATTTCCCTAAGGAATAGGACCATAAGTGCAATTGCCATAGGCTGTGTTGCTTTATTTCTTACGTGTTTCAGGAAACACCATACACTTCTCCAGGGTGGCTGTTGGCAATTTACATCCTGCCAATCAGCATAACAAGGCTCCCTCTTCTCCATATCCTGTCCTACCTTTCTGGATTTTACACTTTTTTCAGATGGCCCTCTTGCCCGGGGGGCAGTGAGACTTCATTGTAGTGCAGATTTCCTTTACAGGCTTGCTTGGTTGGCCAAAAAGGGCGTATGCGTTTTTTCCTGAATATATTCAGGAAAAAACGCATACGCACTTTTTGGCCAAGTGCATCATTGTCGACGTTGTGCCTCTTTTCCTATGCTTTCAGGGCAATTCCAGTCTACCCCCTGCAATCGTTTTCCTGAAATTCAGCCCTGCTTTCAAGTCCCCTTCGCAGGCTTACTTCAATATATTTTTGGAGGATAGCTGTCATTTACAACTCTGCAGGTTTGTGAAGTACAGTGCCCCTGAGCTCCTTTCTTCAACTCGCTTTCTTGTGAGCTGGGCACAAAACCGCAGGATTGCTTCAGGCCCTAATCTGTTTCCGGCAGGGCACACTGAGCCTTTGTTTAATTCCTCTTCCTGGTGGGCAATGAGCGTTACATTTGCCCGTGCAGACACCTACAGCTAGTCTCTCATTGGTTCTCCCTATTCCTGTTCATCTTGCACAGAAATTGCAAGCTGTGCCAAAGAGGAGGTTAAAGGCACTGACTCTCTAAGCGGGGAGAGTGTTAGTAAAGCATTTGGAATGGTGAACCCGAGGACCAGGATACGAAAACTGAGATGCATTTTAAATCGTTTCCCAATCACACGGTGGACAATACTCTGGGTTTCCCATGCATGTTTTAGCTGGAGGAAGAATGCCTTGAACCTGGAGAGTTGGGACCCATGGAATGGGTACCATGCAGTATGACTTCAAAGGGTCTCCATTTGCTCACCGAAACTCACCAGTGCTATCAGCCAGAAGTGTCCAGCCTTATGTCTCAACCAGCTCTGGGTGTAGATGTGGTCAATCCCGGTTGCATCACATGCCCTGAGTGAATTATTTAAGAATTGCTCTCTATTTCACTGTCTTTGTGTTTTGTTTTCGAAATTTATTTTGATAATGGGATTTATCGGATTTTCACTGCTGCATTCCCGCCGCTGTACACACGCTTGATTCTCTTACGGAGACATATATATCCATGGGTTTTAAGATTCTTCCTAGTCAGGTATATTCCTAGGCGTTGAATATGTGGTGTTGAGTCCATTTCGTTGAGCAAGGAGTACGTCTTGTCTATTACATATTTGGCTTATGGAATGTTATCTGTGCTAATTTCAGTCTCTGGTTTTATGCAGCACCCCAAGGCACCTTTCCCCATAAGCAAGCACTAGTTGGTTTTCTAAATTTGAGACCCTGTTCTTTTTTGTAATTCAGTTCATGTGTAGTCAAGTTTACATTCCGTGTATTAGTGATATCTTATGATGTTTCTTTTTCTGTGTGACGTAGTTCACGTAGAATCACCGTACCTGCATCCACTCACTATGCCGCTACGGGCCTGATGACACAGATTTCATTGCTGAGTGATATTGCATTGTACGTACGTGCCACAACTTCTTTATCCATTTTTTGCTTTCTGGGATATTTACCTGATACTGTAGACGAGCTTCTTGTGAACACAGCCGTCCCAAATATTGGGGTGGCTGTCTGTTTTTGATTTTAATTTCCGTAAGCTATAGGACCATAAGTGGAAGTGCCATAGGCTGTGTTGCTTTGTTTCTTACGTGTTTCAGGAAACGCCATACACTTCTCCAGGGTGGCTGCTGGCAATTTACATCCTGCCAATCAGCATAACAAGGCTCTCTGTTCTCCATATCCTGTCCTACCTTTCTGGATTTTACACTTTTTTCAGATGGCCCTTTTGCCCGGGGGGGCAGTGAGATTTCATTGTAGTGCAGATTTCCTTTACAGGCTTGCTTGGTTGGCCAAAAAGGGCGTATGCGTTTTTTCCTGAATATATTCAGGAAAAAACGCATACGCCCTTTTTGGCCAAGTGCATCATTGTCGACGTTGTGCCTCTTTTCCTATGCTTTCAGGGCAATTCCAGTCTACCCCCTGCCATCGTTTTCCTGAAATTCAGCCCCGCTTTCAAGTCCCATTCGCAGGCTTACTTCAATATATTTTTGGAGGATAGCTGTCATATATAACTCTGCAGGTTTGTGAAGTACAGTGCCCCTGAGCTCCTTTCTTCAACTCGCTTTCGTGTGAGCTGGGCACAAAACCGCAGGATTGCTTCAGGCCCTAATCTGTTTCCAACAGGGCACACTGAGCCTTTGTTTAATTCCTCTTCCTGGTGGGCAATGAGCGTTACATTTGCCCGTGCAGACACCTACAGCTAGTCTCTCATTGGTTCTCCCTATTCCTGTTCATCTTGCACAGAAATTGCAAGCTGTGCCAAACAGGAGGTTAAAGGCACTGACTCTCCAAGCGGGGAGAGTGTTAGTAAAGCATCTGGAATGGTGAACCCGAGGACAAGGAAACGAAAACTGAGATGCATTTTAAATCATTTCCCAATCACACGGTGGACGATACTCTGGGTTTCCCATGCATGTTTTAGCTGGAGGAAGAATCCCTTGAACCTGGAGAGTTGGGACCCATGGAATGGGTACCATGCAGTATGACTTCAAAGGGTCTGCATTTGCTCACCGAAACTCACCAATGCTATCAGCCTGAAGTGTCCAGCCTTATGTCTCAACCAGCTGTGGGTGTAGATGTGGTCAATCCCGGTTGCATCACATGCCCTGAGTGAATTATTTAAGAATTGCTCTCTATTTCACTGTCTTTGTGTTTTGTTTTCGAAATTTATTTTGATAATGGGATTTATCGGATTTTCACTGCTGCGTTTCGGCCGCTGTACACACGCTTGATTCTCTTACGGAGACATATATATCCATGGGTTTTAAGATTCTTCCTAGTCAGGTATATTCCTAGGCGTTGAATATGTGGTGTTGGGTCCATTTCGTTGAGCAAGGAGTAGGTCTTGTCTATTACATATTTGGCTTATGGAAAGTTATCTGTGCTAATTTCAGTCTCTGGTTTTATGCAGCACCCCAAGGCACCTTTCCCCATAAGCAAGCACTAGTTGGTTTTCTAAATTTGAGACCTGTTCTTTTTTTTAATTCAGTTCATGTGTAGTCAAGTTTACATTCCGTGTATTAGTGATATCTTATGATGTTTCTTTTTCTGTGTGACGTAGTTCACGTAGAATCACCGTACCTGCATCCACTCACTATGCCGCTACGGGCCTGATGACACAGATTTCATTGCTGAGTGATATTGCATTGTACGTACGTGCCACAACTTCTTTATCCATTTTTTGCTTTCTGGGATATTTACCTGATACTGTAGACGAGCTTCTTGTGAACACAGCTGTCCCAAATATTGGGGTGGCTGTCTGTTTTTGATTTTAATTTCCGTAAGCTATAGGACCATAAGTGGAAGTGCCATAGGCTGTGTTGCTTTGTTTCTTACGTGTTTCAGGAAACGCCATACACTTCTCCAGGGTGGCTGCTGGCAATTTACATCCTGCCAATCAGCATAACAAGGCTCTCTGTTCTCCATATCCTGTTCTACCTTTCTGGATTTTACACTTTTTTCAGATGGCCCTTTTGCCCGGGGGGGCAGTGAGATTTCATTGTAGTGCAGATTTCCTTTACAGGCTTGCTTGGTTGGCCAAAAAGGGCGTATGCGTTTTTTCCTGAATATATTCAGGAAAAAACGCATACGCCCTTTTTGGCCAAGTGCATCATTGTCGACGTTGTGCCTCTTTTCCTATGCTTTCAGGGCAATTCCAGTCTACCCCCTGCCATCGTTTTCCTGAAATTCAGCCCCGCTTTCAAGTCCCATTCGCAGGCTTACTTCAATATATTTTTGGAGGATAGCTGTCATATATAACTCTGCAGGTTTGTGAAGTACAGTGCCCCTGAGCTCCTTTCTTCAACTCGCTTTCGTGTGAGCTGGGCACAAAACCGCAGGATTGCTTCAGGCCCTAATCTGTTTCCAACAGGGCACACTGAGCCTTTGTTTAATTCCTCTTCCTGGTGGGCAATGAGCGTTACATTTGCCCGTGCAGACACCTACAGCTAGTCTCTCATTGGTTCTCCCTATTCCTGTTCATCTTGCACAGAAATTGCAAGCTGTGCCAAACAGGAGGTTAAAGGCACTGACTCTCCAAGCGGGGAGAGTGTTAGTAAAGCATCTGGAATGGTGAACCCGAGGACAAGGAAACGAAAACTGAGATGCATTTTAAATCATTTCCCAATCACACGGTGGACGATACTCTGGGTTTCCCATGCATGTTTTAGCTGGAGGAAGAATCCCTTGAACCTGGAGAGTTGGGACCCATGGAATGGGTACCATGCAGTATGACTTCAAAGGGTCTGCATTTGCTCACCGAAACTCACCAATGCTATCAGCCTGAAGTGTCCAGCCTTATGTCTCAACCAGCTCTGGGTGTAGATGTGGTCAATCCCGGTTGCATCACATGCCCTGAGTGAATTATTTAAGAATTGCTCTCTATTTCACTGTCTTTGTGTTTTGTTTTCGAAATTTATTTTGATAATGGGATTTATCGGATTTTCACTGCTGCGTTTCGGCCGCTGTACACACGCTTGATTCTCTTACGGAGACATATATATCCATGGGTTTTAAGATTCTTCCTAGTCAGGTATATTCCTAGGCGTTGAATATGTGGTGTTGGGTCCATTTCGTTGAGCAAGGAGTAGGTCTTGTCTATTACATATTTGGCTTATGGAAAGTTATCTGTGCTAATTTCAGTCTCTGGTTTTATGCAGCACCCCAAGGCACCTTTCCCCATAAGCAAGCACTAGTTGGTTTTCTAAATTTGAGACCTGTTCTTTTTTGTAATTCAGTTCATGTGTAGTCAAGTTTACATTCCGTGTATTAGTGATATCTTATGATGTTTCTTTTTCTGTGTGACGTAGTTCACGTAGAATCACCGTACCTGCATCCACTCACTATGCCGCTACGGGCCTGATGACACAGATTTCATTGCTGAGTGATATTGCATTGTACGTACGTGCCACAACTTCTTTATCCATTTTTTGCTTTCTGGGATATTTACCTGATACTGTAGACGAGCTTCTTGTGAACACAGCCGTCCCAAATATTGGGGTGGCTGTCTGTTTTTGATTTTAATTTCCGTAAGCTATAGGACCATAATTGGAAGTGCCATAGGCTGTGTTGCTTTGTTTCTTACGTGTTTCAGGAAACACCATACACTTCTCCAGGGTGGCTGCTGGCAATTTACATCATGCCAATCAGCATAACAAGGCTCCCTGTTCTCCATATCCTGTCCTACCTTTCTGGATTTTACACTTTTTTCAGATGGCCCTTTTGCCCGGGGGGGCAGTGAGATTTCATTGTAGTGCAGATTTCCTTTACAGGCTTGCTTGGTTGGCCAAAAAGGGCGTATGCGTTTTTTCCTGAATATATTCAGGAAAAAACGCATACGCCCTTTTTGGCCAAGTGCATCATTGTCGACGTTGTGCCTCTTTTCCTATGCTTTCAGGGCAATTCCAGTCTACCCCCTGCCATCGTTTTCCTGAAATTCAGCCCCGCTTTCAAGTCCCATTCGCAGGCTTACTTCAATATATTTTTGGAGGATAGCTGTCATATATAACTCTGCAGGTTTGTGAAGTACAGTGCCCCTGAGCTCCTTTCTTCAACTCGCTTTCGTGTGAGCTGGGCACAAAACCGCAGGATTGCTTCAGGCCCTAATCTGTTTCCAACAGGGCACACTGAGCCTTTGTTTAATTCCTCTTCCTGGTGGGCAATGAGCGTTACATTTGCCCGTGCAGACACCTACAGCTAGTCTCTCATTGGTTCTCCCTATTCCTGTTCATCTTGCACAGAAATTGCAAGCTGTGCCAAACAGGAGGTTAAAGGCACTGACTCTCCAAGCGGGGAGAGTGTTAGTAAAGCATCTGGAATGGTGAACCCGAGGACAAGGAAACGAAAACTGAGATGCATTTTAAATCATTTCCCAATCACACGGTGGACGATACTCTGGGTTTCCCATGCATGTTTTAGCTGGAGGAAGAATCCCTTGAACCTGGAGAGTTGGGACCCATGGAATGGGTACCATGCAGTATGACTTCAAAGGGTCTGCATTTGCTCACCGAAACTCACCAATGCTATCAGCCTGAAGTGTCCAGCCTTATGTCTCAACCAGCTCTGGGTGTAGATGTGGTCAATCCCGGTTGCATCACATGCCCTGAGTGAATTATTTAAGAATTGCTCTCTATTTCACTGTCTTTGTGTTTTGTTTTCGAAATTTATTTTGATAATGGGATTTATCGGATTTTCACTGCTGCGTTTCGGCCGCTGTACACACGCTTGATTCTCTTACGGAGACATATATATCCATGGGTTTTAAGATTCTTCCTAGTCAGGTATATTCCTAGGCGTTGAATATGTGGTGTTGGGTCCATTTCGTTGAGCAAGGAGTAGGTCTTGTCTATTACATATTTGGCTTATGGAAAGTTATCTGTGCTAATTTCAGTCTCTGGTTTTATGCAGCACCCCAACGCACCTTTCCCCATAAGCAAGCACTAGTTGGTTTTCTAAATTTGAGACCTGTTCTTTTTTGTAATTCAGTTCATGTGTAGTCAAGTTTACATTCCGTGTATTAGTGATATCTTATGATGTTTCTTTTTCTGTGTGACGTAGTTCACGTAGAATCACCGTACCTGCATCCACTCACTATGCCGCTACGGGCCTGATGACACAGATTTCATTGCTGAGTGATATTGCATTGTACGTACGTGCCACAACTTCTTTATCCATTTTTTGCTTTCTGGGATATTTACCTGATACTGTAGACGAGCTTCTTGTGAACACAGCCGTCCCAAATATTGGGGTGGCTGTCTGTTTTTGATTTTAATTTCCGTAAGCTATAGGACCATAATTGGAAGTGCCATAGGCTGTGTTGCTTTGTTTCTTACGTGTTTCAGGAAACACCATACACTTCTCCAGGGTGGCTGCTGGCAATTTACATCCTGCCAATCAGCATAACAAGGCTCCCTGTTCTCCATATCCTGTCCTACCTTTCTGGATTTTACACTTTTTTCAGATGGCCCTTTTGCCCGGGGGGGCAGTGAGATTTCATTGTAGTGCAGATTTCCTTTACAGGCTTGCTTGGTTGGCCAAAAAGGGCGTATGCGTTTTTTCCTGAATATATTCAGGAAAAAACGCATACGCCCTTTTTGGCCAAGTGCATCATTGTCGACGTTGTGCCTCTTTTCCTATGCTTTCAGGGCAATTCCAGTCTACCCCCTGCAATCGTTTTCCTGAAATTCAGCCCCGCTTTCAAGTCCCCTTCGCAGGCTTACTTCAATATATTTTTGGAGGATAGCTGTCATTTATAACTCTGCAGGTTTGTGAAGTACAGTGCCCCTGAGCTCCTTTCTTCAACTCGCTTTCTTGTGAGCTGGGCACAAAACCGCAGGATTGCTTCAGGCCCTAATCTGTTTCCAGCAGGGCACACTGAGCCTTTGTTTAATTCCTCTTCCTGGTGGGCAATGAGCGTTACATTTGCCCGTGCAGACACCTACAGCTAGTCTCTCATTGGTTCTCCCTATTCCTGTTCATCTTGCACAGAAATTGCAAGCTGTGCCAAACAGGAGGCTAAAGGCACTGACTCTCCAAGCGGGGAGAGTGTTAGTAAAGCATCTGGAATGGTGAACCCGAGGACCAGGATACGAAAACTGAGATGCATTTTAAATCGTTTCCCAATCACACGGTGGACGATACTCTGGGTTTCCCATGCATGTTTTAGCTTGAGGAAGAATGCCTTGAACCTGGAGAGTTGGGACCCATGGAATGGGTACCATGCAGTATGACTTCAAAGGGTCTGCATTTGCTCACCGAAACTCACCAGTGCTATCAGCCTGAAGTGTCCAGCCTTATGTCTCAAACAGCTCTGGGTGTAAATGTGGTAAATCCCGGTTGCATCACATGACCTGAGTGAATTATTTAAGAATTGCTCTCTATTTCACTGTCTTTTTGTTTTGTTTTCGAAATTTATTTTGATAATGGGATTTATCGGATTTTCACTGCTGCGTTTCGGCCGCTGTACAGACGCTTGATTCTCTTACGGAGACATATATATCCATGGGTTTTAAAATTCTTCCTAGTCAGGTATATTCCTAGGCGTTGAATATGTGGTGTTGAGTCCATTTCGTTGAGCAAGGAGTAGGTCTTGTCTATTACATATTTGGCTTATGGAATGTTATCTGTGCTAATTTCAGTCTCTGGTTTTATGCAGCACCCCAACGCACCTTTCCCCATAAGCAAGCACTAGTTGGTTTTCTAAATTTGAGACCCTGTTCTGTTTTGTAATTCACTTCATGTGTAGTCAAGTTTACATTCCGTGTATTAGTGATATCTTATGATGTTTCTTTTTCTGTGTGACGTAGTTCACGGAGAATCACCGTACCTGCATCCACTTACTATGCCGATACAGGCCTGATGACACAGATTTCATTGCTGAGTGATATTGCATTGCACGTACGTGCCACAACTTCTTTATCCATTTTTTGCTTTCTGGGATATTTACCTGATACTGTAGACGAGCTTCTTGTAAACACAGCCATCCCAAATATTGGGGTGGCTGTCTGTTTTTGATTTTAATTTCCGTAAGCTATAGGACCATAAGTGGAAGTGCCATAGGCTGTGTTGCTTTGTTTCTTACATGTTTCAGGAAACACCATACACTTCTCCAGGGTGGCTGCTGGCAATTTACATCCTGCCAATCAGCATAACAAGGCTCCCTGTTCTCCATATCCTGTCCTACCTTTCTGGATTTTACACTTTTTTCAGATGGCCCTTTTGCCCGGGGGGGGGGGGCAGTGAGATTTCATTGTAGTGCAGATTTCCTTTACAGGCTTGCTTGGTTGGCCAAAAAGGGCGTATGCGTTTTTTCCTGAATATATTCAGGAAAAAACGCATACGCCCTTTTTGGCCAAGTGCATCATTGTCGACGTTGTGCCTCTTTCCCTATGCTTTCAGGGCAATTCCAGTCTACCCCCTGCAATCGTTTTCCTGAAATTCAGCCCCGCTTTCAAGTCCCCTTCGCAGGCTTACTTCAATATATTTTTGGAGGATAGCTGTCATTTATAACTCTGCAGGTTTGTGAAGTACAGTGCCCCTGAGCTCCTTTCTTCAACTCGCTTTCTTGTGAGCTGGGCACAAAACCGCAGGATTGCTTCAGGCCCTAATGTGTTTCCAGCAGGGCACACTGAGCCTTTGTTTAATTTCTCTTCCTGGTGGGCAATGAGCGTTACATTTGCCCGTGCAGACACCTACAGCTAGTCTCTCATTGGTTCTCCCTATTCCTGTTCATCTTGCACAGAAATGGCAAGCTGTGCCAAACAGGAGGTTAAAGGCACTGACTCTCCAAGCGGGGAGAGTGTTAGTAAAGCATCTGGAATGGTGAACCCGAGGACCAGGATACGAAAACTGAGATGCATTTTAAATCGTTTCCCAATCACACGGTGGACAATACTCTGGGTTTCCCATGCATGTTTTAGCTGGAGGAAGAATGCCTTGAACCTGGAGAGTTGGGACCCATGGAATGGGTACCATGCAGTATGACTTCAAAGGGTCTGCATTTGCTCACCGAAACTCACCAGTGCTATCAGCCTGAAGTGTCCAGCCTTATGTCTCAACCAGCTCTGGGTGTAGATGTGGTCAATCCCGGTTGCATCACATGCCCTGAGTGAATTATTTAAGAATTGCTCTCTATTTCACTGTCTTTGTGTTTTGTTTTCGAAATTTATTTTGATAATGGGATTTATCGGATTTTCACTGCTGCATTTCCGCCGCTGTACACACGCTTGATTCTCTTACGGAGACATATATATCCATGGGTTTTAAGATTCTTCCTAGTCAGGTATATTCCTAGGCGTTGAATATGTGGTGTTGAGTCCATTTCGTGCAGCAAGGAGTAGGTCTTGTCTATTACATATTTGGCTTATGGAATGTTATCTGTGCTAATTTCAGTCTCTGGTTTTATGCAGCACCCCAAGGCACCTTTCCCCATAAGCAAGCACTAGTTGGTTTTCTAAATTTGAGACCCTGTTCTTTTTTGTAATTCAGTTCATGTGTAGTCAAGTTTACATTCCGTGTATTAGTGATATCTTATGATGTTTCTTTTTCTGTGTGACGTAGTTCACGTAGAATCACCGTACCTGCATCCACTTACTATGCCGCTACGGGCCTGATGACACAGATTTCATTGCTGAGTGATATTGCATTGCACGTACGTGCCACAACTTCTTTATCCATTTTTTGCTTTCTGGGATATTTACCTGATACTGTAGACGAGCTTCTTGTGAACACAGCCGTCCCAAATATTGGGGTGGCTGTCTGTTTTTGATTTTAATTTCCGTAAGCTATAGGACCATAAGTGGAAGTGCCATAGGCTGTGTTGCTTTGTTTCTTACGTGTTTCAGGAAACACCATACACTTCTCCAGGGTGGCTGCTGGCAATTTACATCCTGCCAATCAGCATAACAAGGCTCCCTGTTCTCCATATCCTGTCCTACCTTTCTGGATTTTACACTTTTTTCAGATGGCCCTTTTGCCCGGGGGGGCAGTGAGATTTCATTGTAGTGCAGATTTCCTTTACAGGCTTGCTTGGTTGGCCAAAAAGGGCGTATGCGTTTTTTCCTGAATATATTCAGGAAAAAACGCATACGCCCTTTTTGGCCAAGTGCATCATTGTCGACGTTCTGCCTCTTTTCCTATGCTTACAGGGCAATTCCAGTCTACCACCTGCAATCGTTTTCCTGAAATTCTGCCCCGCTTTCAAGTCCCCTTCGCAGGCTTACTTCAATATATTTTTGGAGGATAGCTGTCATTTATAACTCTGCAGGTTTGTGAATTACAGTGCCCCTGAGCTCCTTTCTTCAACTCGCTTTCTTGTGAGCTGGGCACAAAACCGCAGGATTGCTTCAGGCCCTAATCTGTTTCCGGCAGGGCACACTGAGCCTTTGGTTAATTCCTCTTCCTGGTGGGAAATGAGCGTTACATTTGCCCGTGCAGACACCTACAGCTAGTCTCTCATTGGTTCTCCCTATTCCTGTTCATCTTGCACAGAAATTGCAAGCTGTGCCAAACAGGAGGTTAAAGGCACTGACTCTCCAAGCGGGAAGAGTTTTAGTAAAGCATCTGGAATGGTGAACCCGAGGACCAGGATACGAAAACTGAGATGCATTTTAAATCGTTTCCCAATCACACGGTGGACGATACTCTGGGTTTCCCATGCATGTTTTAGCTGGAGGAAGAATGCCTTGAACCTTTAGAGTTGGGACCCATGGAATAGGTACCATGCAGTATGACTTCAAAGTGTCTGCATTTGCTCACCGAAACTCACCAGTGCTATCAGCCAGAAGTGTCCAGCCTTATGTCTCAACCAGCTCTGGGTGTAGATGTGGTCAATCCCGGTTGCATCACATGCCCTGAGTGAATTATTTAAGAATTGCTCTCTATTTCACTGTCTTTGTGTTTTGTTTTCGAAATTAATTTTGATAATGGGATTTATCGGATTTTCACTGCTGCGTATCGGCCGCTGTACACATGCTTGATTCTCTTACGGAGACATATATATCCATGGGTTTTAAGATTCTTCCTAGTCAGGTATATTCCTAGGCGTTGAATATGTGGTGTTGGTTCCATTTCGTTGAGCAAGGAGTAGGTCTTGTCTATTACATATTTGGCTTATGGAAAGTTATCTGTGCTAATTTCAGTCTCTGGTTTTATGCAGCACCCCAAGGCACCTTTCCCCATAAGCAAGCACTAGTTGGTTTTCTAAATTTGAGACCCTGTTCTGTTTTGTAATTCAGTTCATGTGTAGTCAAGTTTACATTCCGTGTATTAGTGATATCTTATGATGTTTCTTTTTCTGTGTGACGTAGTTCACGTAGAATCACCGTACCTGCATCCACTCACTATGCCGCTACGGGCCTGATGACACAGATTTCATTGCTGAGTGATATTGCATTGCACGTACGTGCCACAACATCTTTATCCATTTTTTGCTTTCTGGGATATTTACCTGGTACTGTAGACGAGTTCTTGTGAACACAGCCGTCCCAAACTTTGGGGTGGCTCTCCGTTTTTGATTTTAATTTCCCTAAGGAATAGGACCATAAGTGCAATTGCCATAGGCTGTGTTGCTTTATTTCTTACGTGTTTCAGGAAACACCATACACTTCTCCAGGGTGGCTGTTGGCAATTTACATCCTGCCAATCAGCATAACAAGGCTCCCTCTTCTCCATATCCTGTCCTACCTTTCTGGATTTTACACTTTTTTCAGATGGCCCTCTTGCCCGGGGGGCAGTGAGACTTCATTGTAGTGCAGATTTCCTTTACAGGCTTGCTTGGTTGGCCAAAAAGGGCGTATGCGTTTTTTCCTGAATATATTCAGGAAAAAACGCATACGCCCTTTTTGGCCAAGCGCATCATTGTCGACGTTGTGCCTCTTTTCCTATGCTTTCAGGGCAATTCCAGTCTACCCCCTGCAATCGTTTTCCTGAAATTCTGCCCCGCTTTCAAGTCCCCTACGCAGGCTTACTTCAGTATACTTTTGGAAGATAGCTGTCATTTATAACTCTGCAGGTTTGTGAATTACAGTGCCCCTGAGCTCCTTTCTTCAACTCGCTTTCTTGTGAGCTGGGCACAAAACCGCAGGATTGCTTCAGGCCCTAATCTGTTTCCAGCAGGGCACACTGAGCCTTTGTTTAATTCCTCTTCCTGGTGGGCAATGAGCGTTACATTTGCCCGTGCAGACACCTACAGCTAGTCTCTCATTGGTTCTCCCTATTCCTGTTCATCTTGCACAGAAATTGCAAGCTGTGCCAAAGAGGAGGTTAAAGGCACTGACTCTCCAAGCGGGGAGAGTGTTAGTAAAGCATCTGGAATGGTGAACCCGAGGACCAGGAAACGAAAACTGAGATGCATTTTAAATCATTTCCCAATCACACGGTGGACGATACTCTGGGTTTCCCATGCATGTTTTAGCTGGAGGAAGAATCCCTTAAACCTGGAGATTTGGGACCCATGGAATGGGTACCATGCAGTATGACTTCAAAGGGTCTGCATTTGCTCACCGAAACTCACCAATGCTATCAGCCTGAAGTGTCCAGCCTTATGTCTCAACCAGCTCTGGGTGTAGATGTGGTCAATCCCGGTTGCATCACATGCCCTGAGTGAATTATTTAAGAATTGCTCTCTATTTCACTGTCTTTGTGTTTTGTTTTAGAAATTTATTTTGATAATGGGATTTATCGGATTTTCACTGCTGCATTTCCGCCGCTGTACACACGCTTGATTCTCTTACGGAGATATATATATCCATGGGTTTTAAGATTCTTCCTAGTCAGGTATATTCCTAGGCGTTGAATATGTGGTGTTGAGTCCATTTCGTTGAGCAAGGAGTAGGTCTTGTCTATTACATATTTGGCTTATGGAATGTTATCTGTGCTAATTTCAGTCTCTGGTTTTATGCAGCACCCCAACGCACCTTTCCCCATAAGCAAGCACTAGTTGGTTTTCTAAATTTGAGACCCTGTTCTTTTTTGTAATTCAGTTCATGTGTAGTCAAGTTTACATTCCGTGTATTAGTGATATCTTATGATGTTTCTTTTTCTGTGTGACGTAGTTCACGTAGAATCACCGTACCTGCATCCACTCACTATGCCGGTACGGGCCTGATGACACAGATTTCATTGCTGAGTGATATTGCATTGTACGTACGTGCCACAACTTCTTTATCCATTTTTTGCTTTCTGGGATATTTACCTGATACTGTAGACGAGCTTCTTGTGAACACAGCCATCCCAAATATTGGGGTGGCTGTCTGTTTTTGATTTTAATTTCCGTAAGCTATAGGACCATAAGTGGAAGTGCCATAGGCTGTGTTGCTTTGTTTCTTACGTGTTTCAGGAAACACCATACACTTCTCCAGGGTGGCTGCTGGCAATTTACATCCTGCCAATCAGCATAACAAGGCTCCCTGTTCTCCATATCCTGTCCTACCTTTCTGGATTTTACACTTTTTTCAGATGGCCCTTTTGCCCGGGGGGGCAGTGAGATTTCATTGTAGTGCAGATTTCCTTTACAGGCTTGCTTGGTTGGCCAAAAAGGGCGTATGCGTTTTTTCCTGAATATATTCAGGAAAAAACGCATACGCCCTTTTTGGCCAAGTGCATCATTGTCGACGTTCTGCCTCTTTTCCTATGCTTTCAGGGCAATTCCAGTCTACCACCTGCAATCGTTTTCCTGAAATTCTGCCCCGCATTCAAGTCCCCTTCGCAGGCTTACTTCAATATATTTTTGGAGGATAGCTGTCATTTATAACTCTGCAGGTTTGTGAATTACAGTGCCCCTGAGCTCCTTTCTTCAACTCGCTTTCTTGTGAGCTGGGCACAAAACCGCAGGATTGCTTCAGGCCCTAATCTGTTTCCGGCAGGGCACGCTGAGCCTTTGGTTAATTCCTCTTCCGTGTGGGAAATGAGCGTTACTTTTGCCCGTGCAGACACCTACAGCTAGTCTCTCATTGGTTCTCCCTATTCCTGTTCATCTTGCACAGAAATGGCAAGCTGTGCCAAACAGGAGGTTAAAGGCACTGACTCTCCAAGCGGGGAGAGTGTTAGTAAAGCATCTGGAATGGTGAACCCGAGGACCAGGATACGAAAACTGAAATGCATTTTAAATCGTTTCCCAATCACACGGTGGACAATACTCTGGGTTTCCCATGCATGTTTTAGCTGGAGGAAGAATGCCTTGAACCTGGAGAGTTGGGACCCATGGAATGGGTACCATGCAGTATGACTTCAAAGGGTCTGCATTTGCTCACCGAAACTCACCAGTGCTATCAGCCTGAAGTGTCCAGCCTTATGTCTCAACCAGCTCTGGGTGTAGATGTGGTCAATCCCGGTTGCATCACATGCCCTGAGTGAATTATTTAAGAATTGCTCTCTATTTCACTGTCTTTGTGTTTTGTTTTCGAAATTTATTTTGATAATGGGATTTATCGGATTTTCACTGCTGCGTTTCCGCCGCTGTACACACGCTTGATTCTCTTACGGAGACATATATATCCATGGGTTTTAAGATTCTTCCTAGTCAGGTATATTCCTAGGCGTTGAATATGTGGTGTTGAGTCCATTTCGTGCAGCAAGGAGTAGGTCTTGTCTATTACATATTTGGCTTATGGAATGTTATCTGTGCTAATTTCAGTCTCTGGTTTTATGCAGCACCCCAAGGCACCTTTCCCCATAAGCAAGCACTAGTTGGTTTTCTAAATTTGAGACCCTGTTCTTTTTTGTAATTCAGTTCATGTGTAGTCAAGTTTACATTCCGTGTATTAGTGATATCTTATGATGTTTCTTTTTCTGTGTGACGTAGTTCACGTAGAATCACCGTACCTGCATCCACTCACTATGCCGCTACGGGCCTGATGACACAGATTTCATTGCTGAGTGATATTGCATTGTACGTACGTGCCACAACTTCTTTATCCATTTTTTGCTTTCTGGGATATTTACCTGATACTGTAGACGAGCTTCTTGTGAACACAGCCGTCCCAAATATTGGGGTGGCTGTCTGTTTTTGATTTTAATTTCCGTAAGCTATAGGACCATAAGTGGAAGTGCCATAGGCTGTGTTGCTTTGTTTCTTACGTGTTTCAGGAAACGCCATACACTTCTCGAGGGTGGCTGCTGGCAATTTACATCCTGCCAATCAGCATAACAAGGCTCTCTGTTCTCCATATCCTGTCCTACCTTTCTGGATTTTACACTATTTTCAGATGGCCCTTTTGCCCGGGGGGGCAGTGAGATTTCATTGTAGTGCAGATTTCCTTTACAGGCTTGCTTGGTTGGCCAAAAAGGGCGTATGCGTTTTTTCCTGAATATATTCAGGAAAAAACGCATACGCCCTTTTTGGCCAAGTGCATCATTGTCGACGTTCTGCCTCTTTTCCTATGCTTACAGGGCAATTCCAGTCTACCACCTGCAATCGTTTTCCTGAAATTCTGCCCCGCTTTCAAGTCCCCTTCGCAGGCTTACTTCAATATATTTTTGGAGGATAGCTGTCATTTATAACTCTGCAGGTTTGTGAATTACAGTGCCCCTGAGCTCCTTTCTTCAACTCGCTTTCTTGTGAGCTGGGCACAAAACCGCAGGATTGCTTCAGGCCCTAATCTGTTTCCGGCAGGGCACGCTGAGCCTTTGGTTAATTCCTCTTCCTGGTGGGAAATGAGCGTTACTTTTGCCCGTGCAGACACCTACAGCTAGTCTCTCATTGGTTCTCCCTATTCCTGTTCATCTTGCACAGAAATGGCAAGCTGTGCCAAACAGGAGGTTAAAGGCACTGACTCTCCAAGCGGGGAGAGTGATAGTAAAGCATCTGGAATGGTGAACCCGAGGACCAGGATACGAAAACTGAGATGCATTTTAAATCGTTTCCCAATCACACAGTGGACGATACTCTGGGTTTCCCATGCATGTTTTAGCTGGAGGAAGAATGCCTTGAACCTGGAGAGTTGGGACCCATGGAATGGGTACCAGGCAGTATGACTTCAAAGGGTCTGCATTTGCTCACCGAAACTCACCAGTTCTATCAGCCTGAAGTGTCCAGCCTTATGTCTCAAACAGCTCTGGGTGTAGATGTGGTAAAACCCGGTTGCATCACATGCCCTGAGTGAATTATTTAAGAATTGCTCTCTATTTCACTGTCTTTGTGTTTTGTTTTCGAAATTTATTTTGATAATGGGATTTATCGGATTTTCACTGCTGCATTTCCGCCGCTGTACACAAGCTTGATTCTCTTACGGAGACATATATATCCATGGGTTTTAAGATTCTTCCTAGTCAGGTATATTCCTAGGCGTTGAATATGTGGTGTTGAGTCCATTTCGTTGAGCAAGGAGTAGGTCTTGTCTATTACATATTTGGCTTATGGAATGTTATCTGTGCTAATTTCAGTCTCTGGTTTTATGCAGCACCCCAAGGCACCTATCCCCATAAGCAAGCACTAGTTGGTTTTCTAAATTTGAGACCCTGTTCTGTTTTGTAATTCAGTTCATGTGTAGTCAAGTTTACATTCCGTGTATTAGTGATATCTTATGATGTTTCTTTTTCTGTGTGACGTAGTTCACGTAGAATCACCGTACCTGCATCCACTTACTATGCCGCTACGGGCCTGATGACACAGATTTCATTGCTGAGTGATATTGCATTGCACGTACGTGCCACAACTTCTTTATCCATTTTTTGCTTTCTGGGATATTTACCTGATACTGTAGACGAGCTTCTTGTGAACACAGCCGTCCCAAATATTGGGGTGGCTGTCTGTTTTTGATTTTAATTTCCGTAAGCTATAGGACCATAAGTGGAAGTGCCATAGGCTGTGTTGCTTTGTTTCTTACGTGTTTCAGGAAACACCATACACTTCTCCAGGGTGGCTGCTGGCAATTTACATCCTGCCAATCAGCATAACAAGGCTCCCTGTTCTCCATATCCTGTCCTACCTTTCTGGATTTTACACTTTTTTCAGATGGCCCTTTTGCCCGGGGGGGGGGGGGGGCAGTGAGATTTCATTGTAGTGCAGATTTCCTTTACAGGCTTGCTTGGTTGGCCAAAAAGGGCGTATGCGTTTTTTCCTGAATATATTCAGGAAAAAACGCATACGCCCTTTTTGGCCAAGTGCATCATTGTCGACGTTGTGCCTCTTTCCCTATGCTTTCAGGGCAATTCCAGTCTACCCCCTGCAATCGTTTTCCTGAAATTCTGCCCCGCTTTCAAGTCCCCTACGCAGGCTTACTTCAGTATACTTTTGGAAGATAGCTGTCATTTATAACTCTGCAGGTTTGTGAATTACAGTGCCCCTGAGCTCCTTTCTTCAACTCGCTTTCTTGTGAGCTGGGCACAAAACCGCAGGATTGCTTCAGGCCCTAATCTGTTTCCAGCAGGGCACACTGAGCCTTTGTTTAATTCCTCTTCCTGGTGGGCAATGAGCGTTACATTTGCCCGTGCAGACACCTACAGCTAGTCTCTCATTGGTTCTCCCTATTCCTGTTCATCTTGCACAGAAATGGCAAGCTGTGCCAAACAGGAGGTTAAAGGCACTGACTCTCCAAGCGGGGATTGTGATAGTAAAGCATCTGGAATGGTGAACCCGAGGACCAGGATACGAAAACTGAGATGCATTTTAAATCGTTTCCCAATCACACAGTGGACAATACTCTGGGTTTCCCATGCATGTTTTAGCTGGAGGAAGAATCCCTTGAACCTGGAGAGTTGGGACCCATGGAATGGGTACCATGCAGTATGACTTCAAAGGGTCTGCATTTGCTCACCAAAACTCACCAGTTCTATCAGCCTGAAGTGTCCAGCCTTATGTCTCAAACAGCTCTGGGTGTAGATGTGGTAAATCCCGGTTGCATCACATGCCCTGAGTGAATTATTTAAGAATTGCTCTCTATTTCACTGTCTTTGTGTTTTGTTTTCGAAATTTATTTTGATAATGGGATTTATCGGATTTTCACTGCTGCGTTTCGGCCGCTGTACACACGCTTGATTCTCTTACGGAGACATATATATCCATGGGTTTTAAAATTCTTCCTAGTCAAGTATATTCCTAGGCGTTGAATATGTGGTGTTGGGTCCATTTCGTTGAGCAAGGAGTAGGTCTTGTCTATTACATATTTGGCTTATGGAAAGTTATCTGTGCTAATTTCAGTCTCTGGTTTTATGCAGCACCCCAAGGCACCTTTCCCCATAAGCAAGCACTAGTTGGTTTTCTAAATTTGAGACCCTGTTCTTTTTTGTAATTCAGTTCACGTGTAGTCAAGTTTACATTCCGTGTATTAGTGATATCTTATGATGTTTCTTTTTCTGTGTGACGTAGTTCACGTAGAATCACCGTACCTGCATCCACTCACTATGCCGCGACGGGCCTGATGACACAGATTTCATTGCTGAGTGATATTGCATTGTACGTACGTGCCACAACTTCTTTATCCATTTTTTGCTTTCTGGGATATTTACCTGATACTGTAGACGAGCTTCTTGTGAACACAGCCGTCCCAAATATTGGGGTGGCTGTCTGTTTTTGATTTTAATTTCCGTAAGCTATAGGACCATAAGTGGAAGTGCCATAGGCTGTGTTGCTTTGTTTCTTACGTGTTTCAGGAAACGCCATACACTTCTCCAGGGTGGCTGCTGGCAATTTACATCCTGCCAATCAGCATAACAAGGCTCTCTGTTCTCCATATCCTGTCCTACCTTTCTGGATTTTACACTTTTTTCAGATGGCCCTTTTGCCCGGGGGGGCAGTGAGATTTCATTGTAGTGCAGATTTCCTTTACAGGCTTGCTTGGTTGGCCAAAAAGGGCGTATGCGTTTTTTCCTGAATATATTCAGGAAAAAACGCATACGCCCTTTTTGGCCAAGTGCATCATTGTCGACGTTGTGCCTCTTTTCCTATGCTTTCAGGGCAATTCCAGTCTACCCCCTGCCATCGTTTTCCTGAAATTCAGCCCCGCTTTCAAGTCCCATTCGCAGGCTTACTTCAATATATTTTTGGAGGATAGCTGTCATATATAACTCTGCAGGTTTGTGAAGTACAGTGCCCCTGAGCTCCTTTCTTCAACTCGCTTTCGTGTGAGCTGGGCACAAAACCGCAGGATTGCTTCAGGCCCTAATCTGTTTCCAACAGGGCACACTGAGCCTTTGTTTAATTCCTCTTCCTGGTGGGCAATGAGCGTTACATTTGCCCGTGCAGACACCTACAGCTAGTCTCTCATTGGTTCTCCCTATTCCTGTTCATCTTGCACAGAAATGGCAAGCTGTGCCAAACAGGAGGTTAAAGGCACTGACTCTCCAAGCGGGGAGAGTGTTAGTAAAGCATCTGGAATGGTGAACCCGAGGACAAGGAAACGAAAACTGAGATGCATTTTAAATCATTTCCCAATCACACGGTGGACGATACTCTGGGTTTCCCATGCATGTTTTAGCTGGAGGAAGAATCCCTTGAACCTGGAGAGTTGGGACCCATGGAATGGGTACCATGCAGTATGACTTCAAAGGGTCTGCATTTGCTCACCGAAACTCACCAATGCTATCAGCCTGAAGTGTCCAGCCTTATGTCTCAACCAGCTCTGGGTGTAGATGTGGTCAATCCCGGTTGCATCACATGCCCTGAGTGAATTATTTAAGAATTGCTCTCTATTTCACTGTCTTTGTGTTTTGTTTTCGAAATTTATTTTGATAATGGGATTTATCGGATTTTCACTGCTGCGTTTCGGCCGCTGTACACACGCTTGATTCTCTTACGGAGACATATATATCCATGGGTTTTAAGATTCTTCATAGTCAGGTATATTCCTAGGCGTTGAATATGTGGTGTTGGGTCCATTTCGTTGAGCAAGGAGTAGGTCTTGTCTATTACATATTTGGCTTATGGAAAGTTATCTGTGCTAATTTCAGTCTCTGGTTTTATGCAGCACCCCAAGGCGCCTTTCCCCATAAGCAAGCACTAGTTGGTTTTCTAAATTTGAGACCTGTTCTTTTTTGTAATTCAGTTCATGTGTAGTCAAGTTTACATTCCGTGTATTAGTGATATCTTATGATGTTTCTTTTTCTGTGTGACGTAGTTCACGTAGAATCACCGTACCTGCATCCACTCACTATGCCGCTACGGGCCTGATGACAGATTTCATTGCTGAGTGATATTGCATTGTACGTACGTGCCACAACTTCTTTATCCATTTTTTGCTTTCTGGGATATTTACCTGATACTGTAGACGAGCTTCTTGTGAACACAGCCGTCCCAAATATTGGGGTGGCTGTCTGTTTTTGATTTTAATTTCCGTAAGCTATAGGACCATAAGTGGAAGTGCCATAGGCTGTGTTGCTTTGTTTCTTACGTGTTTCAGGAAACACCATACACTTCTCCAGGGTGGCTGCTGGCAATTTACATCCTGCCAATCAGCATAACAAGGCTCCCTGTTCTCCATATCCTGTCCTACCTTTCTGGATTTTACACTTTTTTCAGATGGCCCTTTTGCCCGGGGGGGCAGTGAGATTTCATTGTAGTGCAGATTTCCTTTACAGGCTTGCTTGGTTGGCCAAAAAGGGCGTATGCGTTTTTTCCTGAATATATTCAGGAAAAAACGCATACGCCCTTTTTGGCCAAGTGCATCATTGTCGACGTTCTGCCTCTTTTCCTATGCTTACAGGGCAATTCCAGTCTACCACCTGCAATCGTTTTCCTGAAATTCTGCCCCGCTTTCAAGTCCCCTTCGCAGGCTTACTTCAATATATTTTTGGAGGATAGCTGTCATTTATAACTCTGCAGGTTTGTGAATTACAGTGCCCCTGAGCTCCTTTCTTCAACTCGCTTTCTTGTGAGCTGGGCACAAAACCGCAGGATTGCTTCAGGCCCTAATCTGTTTCCGGCAGGGCACGCTGAGCCTTTGGTTAATTCCTCTTCCTGGTGGGAAATGAGCGTTACATTTGCCCGTGCAGACACCTACAGCTAGTCTCTCATTGGTTCTCCCTATTCCTGTTCATCTTGCACAGAAATTGCAAGCTGTGCCAAACAGGAGGTTAAAGGCACTGACTCTCCAAGCGGGAAGAGTTTTAGTAAAGCATCTGGAATGGTGAACCCGAGGACCAGGATACGAAAACTGAGATGCATTTTAAATCGTTTCCCAATCACACGGTGGACGATACTCTGGGTTTCCCATGCATGTTTTAGCTGGAGGAAGAATGCCTTGAACCTTTAGAGTTGGGACCCATGGAATAGGTACCATGCAGTATGACTTCAAAGTGTCTGCATTTGCTCACCGAAACTCACCAGTGCTATCAGCCAGAAGTGTCCAGCCTTATGTCTCAATCAGCTCTGGGTGTAGATGTGGTCAATCCCGGTTGCATCACATGCCCTGAGTGAATTATTTAAGAATTGCTCTCTATTTCACTGTCTTTGTGTTTTGTTTTCGAAATTTATTTTGATAATGGGATTTATCGGATTTTCACTGCTGCGTATCGGCCGCTGTACACATGCTTGATTCTCTTACGGAGACATATATATCCATGGGTTTTAAGATTCTTCCTAGTCAGGTATATTCCTAGGCGTTGAATATGTGGTGTTGGTTCCATTTCGTTGAGCAAGGAGTAGGTCTTGTCTATTACATATTTGGCTTATGGAAAGTTATCTGTGCTAATTTCAGTCTCTGGTTTTATGCAGCACCCCAAGGCACCTTTCCCCATAAGCAAGCACTAGTTGGTTTTCTAAATTTGAGACCCTGTTCTGTTTTGTAATTCAGTTCATGTGTAGTCAAGTTTACATTCCGTGTATTAGTGATATCTTATGATGTTTCTTTTTCTGTGTGACGTAGTTCACGTAGAATCACCGTACCTGCATCCACTCACTATGCCGCTACGGGCCTGATGACACAGATTTCATTGCTGAGTGATATTGCATTGCACGTACGTGCCACAACTTCTTTATCCATTTTTTGCTTTCTGGGATATTTACCTGGTACTGTAGACGAGTTCTTGTGAACACAGCCGTCCCAAACTTTGGGGTGGCTCTCTGTTTTTGATTTTAATTTCCCTAAGGAATAGGACCATAAGTGCAATTGCCATAGGCTGTGTTGCTTTATTTCTTACGTGTTTCAGGAAACACCATACACTTCTCCAGGGTGGCTGTTGGCAATTTACATCCTGCCAATCAGCATAACAAGGCTCCCTCTTCTCCATATCCTGTCCTACCTTTCTGGATTTTACACTTTTTTCAGATGGCCCTCTTGCCCGGGGGGCAGTGAGACTTCATTGTAGTGCAGATTTCCTTTACAGGCTTGCTTGGTTGGCCAAAAAGGGCGTATGCGTTTTTTCCTGAATATATTCAGGAAAAAACGCATACGCCCTTTTTGGCCAAGCGCATCATTGTCGACGTGGTGCCTCTTTTCCTATGCTTTCAGGGCAATTCCAGTCTACCCCCTGCAATCGTTATCCTGAAATTCTGCCCCGCTTTCAAGTCCCCTACGCAGGCTTACTTCAGTATACTTTTGGAAGATAGCTGTCATTTATAACTCTGCAGGTTTGTGAATTACAGTGCCCCTGAGCTCCTTTCTTCAACTCGCTTTCTTGTGAGCTGGGCACAAAACCGCAGGATTGCTTCAGGCCCTAATCTGTTTCCAGCAGGGCACACTGAGCCTTTGTTTAATTCCTCTTCCTGGTGGGCAATGAGCGTTACATTTGCCCGTGCAGACACCTACAGCTAGTCTCTCATTGGTTCTCCCTATTCCTGTTCATCTTGCACAGAAATTGCAAGCTGTGCCAAAGAGGAGGTTAAAGGCACTGACTCTCCAAGCGGGGAGAGTGTTAGTAAAGCATCTGGAATGGTGAACCCGAGGACCAGGAAACGAAAACTGAGATGCATTTTAAATCATTTCCCAATCACACGGTGGACGATACTCTGGGTTTCCCATGCATGTTTTAGCTGGAGGAAGAATCCCTTAAACCTGGAGATTTGGGACCCATGGAATGGGTACCATGCAGTATGACTTCAAAGGGTCTGCATTTGCTCACCGAAACTCACCAATGCTATCAGCCTGAAGTGTCCAGCCTTATGTCTCAACCAGCTCTGGGTGTAGATGTGGTCAATCCCGGTTGCATCACATGCCCTGAGTGAATTATTTAAGAATTGCTCTCTATTTCACTGTCTTTGTGTTTTGTTTTAGAAATTTATTTTGATAATGGGATTTATCGGATTTTCACTGCTGCATTTCCGCCGCTGTACACACGCTTGATTCTCTTACGGAGACATATATATCCATGGGTTTTAAGATTCTTCCTAGTCAGGTATATTCCTAGGCGTTGAATATGTGGTGTTGAGTCCATTTCGTTGAGCAAGGAGTAGGTCTTGTCTATTACATATTTGGCTTATGGAATGTTATCTGTGCTAATTTCAGTCTCTGGTTTTATGCAGCACCCCAACGCACCTTTCCCCATAAGCAAGCACTAGTTGGTTTTCTAAATTTGAGACCCTGTTCTGTTTTGTAATTCACTTCATGTGTAGTCAAGTTTACATTCCGTGTATTAGTGATATCTTATGATGTTTCTTTTTGTGTGTGACGTAGTTCACGTAGAATCACCGTACCTGCATCCACTCACTATGCCGCTACAGGCCTGATGACACAGATTTCATTGCTGAGTGATATTGCATTGTACGTACGTGCCACAACTTCTTTATCCATTTTTTGCTTTCTGTGATATTTACCTGATACTGTAGACGAGCTTCTTGTGAACACAGCCGTCCCAAATATTGGGGTGGCTGTCTGTTTTTGATTTTAATTTCCGTAAGCTATAGGACCATAAGTGGAAGTGCCATAGGCTGTGTTGCTTTGTTTCTTACGTGTTTCAGGAAACACCATACACTTCTCCAGGGTGGCTGCTGGCAATTTACATCCTGCCAATCAGCATAACAAGGCTCCCTGTTCTCCATATCCTGTCCTACCTTTCTGGATTTTACACTTTTTTCAGATGGCCCTTTTGCCCGGGGGGGCAGTGAGATTTCATTGTAGTGCAGATTTCCTTTACAGGCTTGCTTGGTTGGCCAAAAAGGGCGTATGCGTTTTTTCCTGAATATATTCAGGAAAAAACGCATACGCCCTTTTTGGCCAAGTGCATCATTGTCGACGTTCTGCCTCTTTTCCTATGCTTACAGGGCAATTCCAGTCTACCACCTGCAATCGTTTTCCTGAAATTCTGCCCCGCTTTCAAGTCCCCTTCGCAGGCTTACTTCAATATATTTTTGGAGGATAGCTGTCATTTATAACTCTGCAGGTTTGTGAATTACAGTGCCCCTGAGCTCCTTTCTTCAACTCGCTTTCTTGTGAGCTGGGCACAAAACCGCAGGATTGCTTCAGGCCTTAATCTGTTTCCGGCAGGGCACGCTGAGCCTTTGGTTAATTCCTCTTCCTGGTGGGCAATGAGCGTTACTTTTGCCCGTGCAGACACCTACAGCTAGTCTCTCATTGGTTCTCCCTATTCCTGTTCATCTTGCACAGAAATGGCAAGCTGTGCCAAACAGGAGGTTAAAGGCACTGACTCTCCAAGCGGGGAGAGTGTTAGTAAAGCATCTGGAATGGTGAACCCGAGGACCAGGATACGAAAACTGAGATGCATTTTAAATCGTTTCCCAATCACACGGTGGACAATACTCTGGGTTTCCCATGCATGTTTTAGCTGGAGGAAGAATGCCTTGAACCTGGAGAGTTGGGACCCATGGAATGGGTACCATGCAGTATGACTTCAAAGGGTCTGCATTTGCTCACCGAAACTCACCAGTGCTATCAGCCTGAAGTGTCCAGCCTTATGTCTCAACCAGCTCTGGGTGTAGATGTGGTCAATCCCGGTTGCATCACATGCCCTGAGTGAATTATTTAAGAATTGCTCTCTATTTCACTGTCTTTGTGTTTTGTTTTCGAAATTTATTTTGATAATGGGATTTATCGGATTTTCACTGCTGCATTTCCGCCGCTGTACACACGCTTGATTCTCTTACGGAGACATATATATCCATGGGTTTTAAGATTCTTCCTAGTCAGGTATATTCCTAGGCGTTGAATATGTGGTGTTGAGTCCATTTCGTGCAGCAAGGAGTAGGTCTTGTCTATTACATATTTGGCTTATGGAATGTTATCTGTGCTAATTTCAGTCTCTGGTTTTATGCAGCACCCCAAGGCACCTTTCCCCATAAGCAAGCACTAGTTGGTTTTCTAAATTTGAGACCCTGTTCTTTTTTGTAATTCAGTTCATGTGTAGTCAAGTTTACATTCCGTGTATTAGTGATATCTTATGATGTTTCTTTTTCTGTGTGACGTAGTTCACGTAGAATCACCGTACCTGCATCCACTCACTATGCCGCTACGGGCCTGATGACACAGATTTCATTGCTGAGTGATATTGCATTGTACGTACGTGCCACAACTTCTTTATCCATTTTTTGCTTTCTGGGATATTTACCTGATACTGTAGACGAGCTTCTTGTGAACACAGCCGTCCCAAATATTGGGGTGGCTGTCTGTTTTTGATTTTAATTTCCGTAAGCTATAGGACCATAAGTGGAAGTGCCATAGGCTGTGTTGCTTTGTTTCTTACGTGTTTCAGGAAACGCCATACACTTTTCCAGGGTGGCTGCTGGCAATTTACATCCTGCCAATCAGCATAACAAGGCTCTCTGTTCTCCATATCCTGTCCTACCTTTCTGGATTTTACACTATTTTCAGATGGCCCTTTTGCCCGGGGGGGCAGTGAGATTTCATTGTAGTGCAGATTTCCTTTACAGGCTTGCTTGGTTGGCCAAAAAGGGCGTATGCGTTTTTTCCTGAATATATTCAGGAAAAAACGCATACGCCCTTTTTGGCCAAGTGCATCATTGTCGACGTTGTGCCTCTTTTCCTATGCTTTCAGGGCAATTCCAGTCTACCCCCTGCAATCGTTTTCCTGAAATTCAGCCCCGCTTTCAAGTCCACTTCGCAGGCTTACTTCAATATATTTTTGGAGGATAGCTGTCATTTATAACTCTGCAGGTTTGTGAAGTACAGTGCCCCTGAGCTCCTTTCTTCAACTCGCTTTCTTGTGAGCTGGGCACAAAACCGCAGGATTGCTTCAGGCCCTAATCTGTTTCCAGCAGGGCACACTGAGCCTTTCTTTAATTCCTCTTCCTGGTGGGCAATGAGCGTTACATTTGCCCGTGCAGACACCTACAGCTAGTCTCTCATTGGTTCTCCCTATTCCTGTTCATCTTGCACAGAAATTGCAAGCTGTGCGAAACAGGAGTTTAAAGGCACTGACTCTCCAAGCGGGGAGAGTGATAGTAAAGCATCTGGAATGGTGAACCCGAGGACCAGGATACGAAAACTGAGATGCATTTTAAATCGTTTCCCAATCACACAGTGGACGATACTCTGGGTTTCCCATGCATGTTTTAGCTGGAGGAAGAATGCCTTGAACCTGGAGAGTTGGGACCCATGGAATGGGTACCAGGCAGTATGACTTCAAAGGGTCTGCATTTGCTCACCGAAACTCACCAGTTCTATCAGCCTGAAGTGTCCAGCCTTATGTCTCAAACAGCTCTGGGTGTAGATGTGGTAAAACCCGGTTGCATCACATGCCCTGAGTGAATTATTTAAGAATTGCTCTCTATTTCACTGTCTTTGTGTTTTGTTTTCGAAATTTATTTTGATAATGGGATTTATCGGATTTTCACTGCTGCATTTCCGCCGCTGTACACAAGCTTGATTCTCTTACGGAGACATATATATCCATGGGTTTTAAGATTCTTCCTAGTCAGGTATATTCCTAGGCGTTGAATATGTGGTGTTGAGTCCATTTCGTTGAGCAAGGAGTAGGTCTTGTCTATTACATATTTGGCTTATGGAATGTTATCTGTGCTAATTTCAGTCTCTGGTTTTATGCAGCACCCCAAGGCACCTATCCCCATAAGCAAGCACTAGTTGGTTTTCTAAATTTGAGACCCTGTTCTGTTTTGTAATTCAGTTCATGTGTAGTCAAGTTTACATTCCGTGTATTAGTGATATCTTATGATGTTTCTTTTTCTGTGTGACGTAGTTCACGTAGAATCACCGTACCTGCATCCACTTACTATGCCGCTACGGGCCTGATGACACAGATTTCATTGCTGAGTGATATTGCATTGCACGTACGTGCCACAACTTCTTTATCCATTTTTTGCTTTCTGGGATATTTACCTGATACTGTAGACGAGCTTCTTGTGAACACAGCCGTCCCAAATATTGGGGTGGCTGTCTGTTTTTGATTTTAATTTCCGTAAGCTATAGGACCATAAGTGGAAGTGCCATAGGCTGTGTTGCTTTGTTTCTTACGTGTTTCAGGAAACACCATACACTTCTCCAGGGTGGCTGCTGGCAATTTACATCCTGCCAATCAGCATAACAAGGCTCCCTGTTCTCCATATCCTGTCCTACCTTTCTGGATTTTACACTTTTTTCAGATGGCCCTTTTGCCCGGGGGGGCAGTGAGATTTCATTGTAGTGCAGATTTCCTTTACAGGCTTGCTTGGTTGGCCAAAAAGGGCGTATGCGTTTTTTCCTGAATATATTCAGGAAAAAACGCATACGCCCTTTTTGGCCAAGTGCATCATTGTCGACGTTCTGCCTCTTTTCCTATGCTTACAGGGCAATTCCAGTCTACCACCTGCAATCGTTTTCCTGAAATTCTGCCCCGCTTTCAAGTCCCCTTCGCAGGCTTACTTCAATATATTTTTGGAGGATAGCTGTCATTTATAACTCTGCAGGTTTGTGAAGTACAGTGCCCCTGAGCTCCTTTCTTCAACTCGCTTTCTTGTGAGCTGGGCACAAAACCGCAGGATTGCTTCAGGCCCTAATCTGTTTCCGGCAGGGCACGCTGAGCCTTTGGTTAATTCCTCTTCCTGGTGGGAAATGAGCGTTACATTTGCCCGTGCAGACACCTACAGCTAGTCTCTCATTGGTTCTCCCTATTCCTGTTCATCTTGCACAGAAATTGCAAGCTGTGCCAAACAGGAGGTTAAAGGCACTGACTCTCCAAGCGGGAAGAGTTTTAGTAAAGCATCTGGAATGGTGAACCCGAGGACCAGGATACGAAAACTGAGATGCATTTTAAATCGTTTCCCAATCACACGGTGGACGATACTCTGGGTTTCCCATGCATGTTTTAGCTGGAGGAAGAATGCCTTGAACCTGGAGAGTTGGGACCCATTGAATAGGTACCATGCAGTATGACTTCAAAGTGTCTGCATTTGCTCACCGAAACTCACCAGTGCTATCAGCCAGAAGTGTCCAGCCTTATGTCTCAATCAGCTCTGGGTGTAGATGTGGTCAATCCCGGTTGCATCACATGCCCTGAGTGAATTATTTAAGAATTGCTCTCTATTTCACTGTCTTTGTGTTTTGTTTTCGAAATTTATTTTGATAATGGGATTTATCGGATTTTCACTGCTGCGTATCGGCCGCTGTACACATGCTTGATTCTCTTACGGAGACATATATATCCATGGGTTTTAAGATTCTTCCTAGTCAGGTATATTCCTAGGCGTTGAATATGTGGTGTTGGTTCCATTTCGTTGAGCAAGGAGTAGGTCTTGTCTATTACATATTTGGCTTATGGAAAGTTATGTGTGCTAATTTCAGTCTCTGGTTTTATGCAGCACCCCAAGGCACCTTTCCCCATAAGCAAGCACTAGTTGGTTTTCTAAATTTGAGACCCTGTTCTGTTTTGTAATTCAGTTCATGTGTAGTCAAGTTTACATTCCGTGTATTAGTGATATCTTATGATGTTTCTTTTTCTGTGTGACGTAGTTCACGTAGAATCACCGTACCTGCATCCACTCACTATGCCGCTACGGGCCTGATGACACAGATTTCATTGCTGAGTGATATTGCATTGCACGTACGTGCCACAACTTCTTTATCCATTTTTTGCTTTCTGGGATATTTACCTGGTACTGTAGACGAGTTCTTGTGAACACAGCCGTCCCAAACTTTGGGGTGGCTCTCTGTTTTTGATTTTAATTTCCCTAAGGAATAGGACCATAAGTGCAATTGCCATAGGCTGTGTTGCTTTATTTCTTACGTGTTTCAGGAAACACCATACACTTCTCCAGGGTGGCTGTTGGCAATTTACATCCTGCCAATCAGCATAACAAGGCTCCCTCTTCTCCATATCCTGTCCTACCTTTCTGGATTTTACACTTTTTTCAGATGGCCCTCTTGCCCGGGGGGCAGTGAGACTTCATTGTAGTGCAGATTTCCTTTACAGGCTTGCTTGGTTGGCCAAAAAGGGCGTATGCGTTTTTTCCTGAATATATTCAGGAAAAAACGCATACGCCCTTTTTGGCCAAGCGCATCATTGTCGACGTTGTGCCTCTTTTCCTATGCTTTCAGGGCAATTCCAGTCTACCCCCTGCAATCGTTTTCCTGAAATTCTGCCCCGCTTTCAAGTCCCCTACGCAGGCTTACTTCAGTATACTTTTGGAAGATAGCTGTCATTTATAACTCTGCAGGTTTGTGAATTACAGTGCCCCTGAGCTCCTTTCTTCAACTCGCTTTCTTGTGAGCTGGGCACAAAACCGCAGGATTGCTTCAGGCCCTAATCTGTTTCCAGCAGGGCACACTGAGCCTTTGTTTAATTCCTCTTCCTGGTGGGCAATGAGCGTTACATTTGCCCGTGCAGACACCTACAGCTAGTCTCTCATTGGTTCTCCCTATTCCTGTTCATCTTGCACAGAAATTGCAAGCTGTGCCAAACAGGAGGTTAAAGGCACTGACTCTCCAAGCGGGGAGAGTGTTAGTAAAGCATCTGGAATGGTGAACCTGAGGACCAGGATACGAAAACTGAGATGCATTTTAAATCATTTCCCAATCACACGGTGGACGATACTCTGGGTTTCCCATGCATGTTTTAGCTGGAGGAAGAATCCCTTAAACCTGGAGATTTGGGACCCATGGAATGGGTACCATGCAGTATGACTTCAAAGGGTCTGCATTTGCTCACCGAAACTCACCAATGCTATCAGCCTGAAGTGTCCAGCCTTATGTCTCAACCAGCTCTGGGTGTAGATGTGGTCAATCCCGGTTGCATCACATGCCCTGAGTGAATTATTTAAGAATTGCTCTCTATTTCACTGTCTTTGTGTTTTGTTTTAGAAATTTATTTTGATAATGGGATTTATCGGATTTTCACTGCTGCGTTTCGGCCGCTGTACACACGCTTGATTCTCTTATGGAGACATATAAATCCATGGGTTTTAAGATTCTTCCTAGTCAGGTATATTCCTAGGCGTTGAACATGTGGTGTTGAGTCCATTTCGTTGAGCAAGGAGTAGGTCTTATCTATTACATATTTGGCTTATGGAAAGTTATCTGTGCTAATTTCAGTCTCCGGTTTTATGCAGCACCCCAACGCACCTTACCCCATAAGCAAGCACTAGTTGGTTTTCTAAATTTGAGACCCTGTTCTGTTTTGTAATTCAGTTCATGTGTAGTCAAGTTTACATTCCGTGTATTAGTGATATCTTATGATGTTTCTTTTTCTGTGTGACGTAGTTCACGTAGAATCACCGTACCTGCATCCACTCACTATGCCGCTACGGGCCTGATGACACAGATTTCATTGCTGAGTGATATTGCATTGCACGTACGTGCCACAACTTCTTTATCCATTTTTTGCTTTCTGGGATATTTACCTGGTACTGTAGACGAGCTTCTTGTGAACACAGCCGTCCCAAACATTGGGGTGGCTGTCTGTTTTTGATTTTAATTTCCGTAAGCTATAGGACCATAAGTGGAAGTGCCATAGGCTGTGTTGCTTTGTTTCTTATGGGTTTCAGGAAACACCATACACTTCTCCAGGGTGGCTGTTGGCAATTTACATCCTGCCAATCAGCATAACAAGGCTCCCTGTTCTCCATATCCTGTCCTACCTTTCTGGATTTTACACTTTTTTCAGATGGCCCTTTTGCCCATGGGGCAGTTAGACTTCATTGTAGTGCAGATTTCCTTTACAGGCTTGCTTGGTTTGAGAAAAAGGGCGTATGCGTTTTTTCCTGAATATATTCAGGAAAAAATGCATACGCACTTTTTGGCCAAGTGCACCATTGTCGATGTTCTGCCTCTTTTCCTATGCTTTCTGGGCAATTCCAGTCTACCCCCTGCAATCGTTTTCCTGAAATTCTGCCCCGCTTTCAAGTCCCCTTCGCAGGCTTACTTCAATATATTTTTGGAGGATAGCTGTCATTTATAACTCTGCAGGTTTGTGAATTACAGTGTCCCTGAGCTCCTTTCTTCAACTCGCTTTCTTGTGAGCTGGGCACAAAACCACAGGATTGCTTCAGGCCCTAATCTGTTTCCGGCAGGGCATGCTGAGCCTTTGGTTAATTCCTCTTCCTGGTGGGAAATGAGCCTTACATTTGCCCGTGCAGATACCTATAGCTAGTCTCTCATTGGTTCTCCCTATTCCTGTTCATCTTGCACAGAAATAGCAAGCTGTGCCAAACAGGAGGTTAAAGGCACTGACTCTCCAAGCGGGGAGAGTGTTAGTAAACCGTCTGGAATGGTGAACCCGAGGACCAGGATACGAAAACTGAGATACATTTTAAATCGTTTCCTAATCACATGGTGGACTATACTCGGCGTTTCCCACGCATGTTTTAGCTGAAGAAAGAATCCCTTGAACCTGAAGAGTTGGGACCCTTGGAATGGGTACCATGCAGTATGACTTCAAAGGATCTGCATTTGTTCACCGAAACTCACCAATGCTATCAGTCTGAAGTGTCCAGCCTTATGTCTCAACCAGCTCTGGGTGTAGATGTGGTAAATCCAGGTTGCATCACATGCCCTGAGTGAATTATTTAAGAATTGCTACCTATTTCACTGTCATTTTGTTTTGTTTTTGAAATTTATTTTAATAATGGGAGTTATCGGATTTTCACTGCTTCGTTTATGCCGCTGTACACGCGCTTGATTCTCTTACGGAGACATATAAGTCCATGGGTTTTAAGATTCTTACTAATCCGGTATATTCTTAGGCATTGAATATGGCGTGTTGAGTCCATTTCGTTGAGCAAGGAGTAGATCTTGACTATTACATATTTGGCTTATGGAATGGTATCTGTGCTAATTTCAATCTCTGGTTTTATGCAGCACCCCAACTCACCTTTCCCCTTAAGGAAGCATAAGTTGGTTTTTTTAATTTGAAACCCTCTTCTCTTTTGTAATTCAGTTCATGTGTAGCCATGTTAACATTCCATGTATTAGTGATATCTTATGTCTTTTTCTTTTTGAATTATGTGACTTCGAATGATCACACGTAACTCCTCTGGAGTTGTTATAACTGGCCATGTTTCATTGATTTCCAGGCTGAGTAATATTCCACTCTACATAAGCACCACATCTCTGTCCGTTTTTTCTCTGCAGATACATTTAAGTTATATCCTAGTCGAGGATCTTTTAAACAGAGAGGTGGTAAACATTGGGGTGCCTGTGTCCTCTCGATTTTTGTTTTTCCCAAGATATACGTCCATGAGTGCAAGTGCCCTGTGCTCGGTAGCTCATTTTTTAGATGCTTTAGTAAACACAATAGACTTATCCAGAGTGACCGTTGGCAATATACATTTCCACTATAAGACTCACAGGGCTCCCTTTTCTCCTTGCCCTGTCCTGCATTTCTGGTGTTTACACTTTATGAGGACGGCTCTTCTGACTGATGCAAAGTGATATGTTTTGTAGTATTGATTTCCAGTGCCCACCTGTTTGGTTGGCTAAAAAAGTGTATGCCCTTTTCTTGAATATATACAGAAAAAGACGCATACACCCTTTTTGGCCAACTGCAATGTTGGCAATGTTCAGCCCCTTTTCTTGTGCTTAATGGCGAGTCCTTTCTACCTCTTCCAATCCCTTTCCTGCCATTCTCCGTTGCTTACAAGTCCTTTTCTCTGACTTTCCTCAAGACATTTTTCAGTGATAGATAGTTTCAATTCTGCAGTTTCGTGAATTTTAGTGCCCCTGAGTTCCATTTTCCAACTTGTGTTTATGGGAACTGGCCACAAAGCATCAGGATTCCTCAAGCCCTATTCTGTTTCCATGGGCAACCCTAGCCTTTGGTCAATTCGTCTTCCTGATTGGAAATTAGAGTGGCATGTGCCTGTCCGAACACCTAGGACTTGTCTCTCATTGTTCCTCCTCCTTCTGCTTCATCCTCTGGACAAATTCCAAACTGTATGCAACAGGATGTTGACAGTGCTGACATCTCCAAGTGGGGAGACTGTTAGTAAAGACGCTGGAGTGGTGAACCCTAGCACCAAGAGATGAGGAGATGAGATGCCTTTTCCAAACTTTTCCCGATCAGACGGTATACCATCCTCTGGGTGTGACAGGCATGTTTTAGGTGTAGGAAGGGTCCCATTCATGTGAGGAGAACACCAGGGGATTTTAAATATCAGTGTCTCTCCGCAACCCAAACTGGGGAATTTTTTAAGCTACGGCTACACATATGTTCATTAAGGGCCTTGGGAAGTAGGCAGAGTCCAAATTTTAGATGATTGAAGTCTTCAGGGTCAGAAGCACTCACCACTGTCTTCCCTTAGATTCCATTTTTACTGTCATTGATGGATGATGTCAATAAAAATATCTATTCTTTTTCAGATCATTTCCCCTTATAGGTTATTGCAAAATATTGAGTGTAGTTCCCTGTGCTATACAGTAGTTCCTTGCTGATGATTTCATACATAGCAGTGTGTATGTGTTAATCCCAAACTGTTAATTTATCCCTCCTCCTACCATTTCCCTTTGGTAATAATAAATTATAAGATTTTATGCTTCTCAGAAATGGGGGAGCTGAAAGAGAGGTATCATTTTCAATGCAAAAGCATTTAAAACAAGATTGAAGCTTTAACCAAAATTATTAGATGTACATCCTTGGAAAGAAATCACTTTGTTTCTCTAATATTGACCTGACAAAGAAGACAAACCTTTTCACTGAACTTGCTTATAAGAAAGTGATGGAAATATCAAATGGAAGTGTTAGAAACATCTTATTTTACCCGAGCCTTATACACTGTTCTATGTTAATTACAGTTTGGCTCACACATCTGTTCATTGAAGTTACAATGTTCTCAATTTCTGTTACTGATCCTCCAGAGTGGACGCCAACAAGTGTCCCCCTGCCCAGTGTCATTGGAGCCAATAGATCGAGACTGAGTTTGGTTCAAAAGCAAAGGAAACTTTATATTTTGATCAGAGAATGGAGAGGTGCTACCCTGTGGGCTGTGGGCTGGGCTGCTGTGTAGAGATCCTGTCAGAGTCACTGGGAGGGAGGGGGCTGAGCTCTCGAGGACCTGGTTGGCTGCAGCTCAGGCTCTATGTCACGGAGTCTGAACTGGGCCCCAGGAGCTGAAGTGTCATCGAGCCATTCTGCTCTAGGAAATCTGGTCTGAAGTGCCGGGTGTGGAACCTCTGTATGCGGGACACTAGGAGCACCTGAAATTAGACAAAGCACAAAGGATAAAAATGGTTAGACTTTATTTTATTGCCCAGATTCTATTTTTATCTCCCAGGCATTTTTAAGGGGCTTTGCCTGGGACAAACTTCTCTTCTGCCTTTTGTCCCTTTCCTCATTCTTGGAGTGCTGCGGGTGCAGACCCTTCTTCTGTAACTGCTGAGTGCTGAGTTAGGAGGCTTCATACCCGTGGGCGAGGGTCAGAACTTCTCCCCAGCAGCCTCCAGGTGACGTTGATTGTCCCCAGGCCTCCTGCCTCCCTGCTCGTCCACCTGAGCACCAGTATTGGAAGTGTTATAGATTCTAATGACCTTTAAGGGTCCAGAAAGGAGATGTGCAGTGGCGCTGTGAGGTCCAGTTTCACTCTGCCCCACATTTGTTCGGCCACCTTAGGCTGACCGTTTCTGCCAGCCTAGATGCTCTGACTGACCGTTTCTGCCAGCCTAGATGCTCTGACCAACAGTCTGCGCTTTCTTCCATTAGGCCCCTGAATTAACGTAAAAACAGCACCAGGTGTCAGGATCCTGCCCGCTCAGCTCCCAGACAGTCCAGGGTCAGTGGTGATGAAGGATCATGATGGTCACTGAGTCAAGAGCCTTTGGAAGTAAACAGGAGTCCAGCCGGTCTTATTGGCCACCATCATCAGGGTGTCTGTAGGCTTTTCTATGGTGACAGCATGATATACGGTTCCCCCGCCAAGATTATTAGCTCCCCTCTGGGTACAGTAAGTACTGCAAGCAGTAGTCTACTCTTTTGGGACACACTCTTGTTGTTTTATGAGAGAAACTCCAGGTCAAGTGATGGTCACACGGGTCGTCATGGTGCCCCTTTGCCCCCGGTTATCTCTCTGGAGGTTAGAGTTGGAGGGCCTCCTCAATCGAGGTCAGTGTGCCCACGGAGCAAACCCTGCAACTTCAGGGCATGGTTGGGGGTTAGGATCACCACGTGGGGTCCGTTTCCCTTAGAAGGGAGGTGGCCTTTTGGGCTGCTGATTTCCAGGTTTTCAGATACCACCAGTATCTTGGCCAGATGTGGCGGTGGGCCAAGCCCCTTGGTGACCATAATTTATCCTACCTGGATGGCATTCTTGCATTGTTCCATTTCAAGTGGTCCCAGTTTTTGCACTAATACTCCAATGGCGATTCACCTTTCACCAGGAATGTAAAGGTCAAAGGGTTTAGCTAAATTAGGGAGTTCCAGGGCAAGGGTCTGAATTGACTGCTCTTTCCATTCTTGAAAGGCCACTTCTGGATTCTATTCAAAAGGATCATCATCTTTTCCTTTCAGTGTTTCATATAGAGGCCCAGCTAGTAGACTGTAGTTAGGGATCCAGAGGCAGGAAACCCTGGCTTCCCCAGGAACCCCTAAGCTGTCTTCTAGTTTCAGAAAGGGGTAAGGCTGTAAATTGTTTCTTCCCTTTCCTGGGATGGGCTTCTCCGACCTTCTGTGAGAATGAAGCCCAGGCAGGTCACCGTAGTCTGTGATACTTGAGCTTTTTCGTGGACAACTTCTATCCTTTATTGGCTTGGTAGTTCTGAGGCCTCCTTAGTAGGGCTGGCGATCAGAATGTCGTCTGAATATTGAAGGAGTGTTTCCTTTTCCAGAGGTAGAACTTTTAGGTCTTTAGCTGAGCTTTCCCCAAAGATGGTGTGGGAATTTTTGAACCCTTGGGGCAAGACAGCCTGGAAGTATTGTTTTAGTTGTATGTTGAGTCCTGTCACTCACAAGCCAAAATTTCTTGTGACTCTGGGACTAATGGAATACAAAAGAAGGCATCAGTGAAGACTAATACAGAATACCAAGTCCTGGTGGTTGGTAGAATGACCAGCAGGGTGTAGGATTTAGGAACTACTGGAGGTATATCCTCAGTGGCTTCACTGACTGTCCTGACATCCTTTACCAGGACTCCAGCAGCCCATGGGGCTCTCGAGGTCAGGCCAATCCCAGGATATGGAGCTCACCTGGGCAGGTACCCTACCCCCACCCCAGCCCACGGGGCTCTCGTGTTCAGGCCCCTCCCAGGATATGGGATTCCCTGGGCAGGTCCTCTGCAGTCCATGGGGCTCCCGTGGTCAGGCCCCTCCCAGGATACAGAGCTACCCTTGCAGGTACCTTGGCAGGGCTGGGCACACAGGAACCGTGCACATAGCCCTCATTGCAGAGCACTCCCAGCTCACCTGTCGCTCAGATCTGACACAGAGCACCTCAGAGCAGGACTTGAACTAACAAACAGCAGCTCTGACAGGTCTGTGACCCTGGGCATCACTCTGTGCGGCCTCCTCCACCTGGTCTTCCAGAGACTTCCACTGCACCCGGGGCACCAGGCCTCTGTCTCCAACCACCACCCACCCCTCCTCTCCCTGACTCCTGGGTTCCTCTCATTAGGAGAGGGTTTTCTTGAAGTTGTCTCCCACTCATGGGCCAGATAATATAATTAGAAAACAAGCCAGAGCTGCAGCCCCTTGTCTATCCTGACTCTCAGGAGCCCACACCTGTTCCTTGGACCTGGCCAATTCAGCAAGTTCCATTTTCAGCAACTGTGAGCCCCTGAGGGGTGATTATTGGCTGGCTTGGGAAGCCTGACCGTGCCGGCCAGCCCTCCCCAGGTGTGCCTGGGTTGAGATCAATATAAACACCGCTCCAGGCAGCAAGAGCCCCTGCAGCTGTGCCTGACGCCATTTTCTCTGCCCTGTCAGCAGTCTCGGGGCTGGGCTGGTGGGAGGGAGTGAGAGGCCACGGCTTTGTGGGTGTCCCAGTGTGAGTGGGGCTCTGCTGGACTTTCTGCAGCAGTTGCCAAGATCCTACCTGCTAAAGCAGAGGATGTGTCACCCACACCTGCCGCTGGAATTTCTCCCTGGGCACAGGTGAGGAAGGAAGAAAGCAGTGGGGGCCGGGACAGCAGGGGTATCTCAGGCAGGGAAATGGAGAGCTTCCAGAAGAGCACCCAGGGCCAGGACCATCCTGGCTGGCCTGCAGGCACCAAGTCGGCTGGCATGCTGTCCCTCATGTGGCTCCATGGCCCTTCCTCTAGGTTTTCAAGTCCTTGTACATATTCAGGTGTTTAGCCTTGGAAGGGTGGGAACATTTCAGCAGCAGCTGGCCTGGGGCTCGGCCCACGTTTACTCACAGATACCTCGGCACGGTCCCCCAGCTTTGCAGTGAGGACGCTTGTTGCGAGGAGCATGCTGGCTGAATGGGAGATGATTCCCCACCACTGACCAACTTCAGAATTGTTTGCAATTGGAGCAAGTGCCCTGAAACGGTTTTCCTCTGTGTAACTGGTGGGTTCTGTTCTTTTTTATCTTTTTTTCGTTTTTGGTTCAAGGTAGATTTTATTCCTCTTTTGTGTATTTACAGATATAAGCATGGAAATAATTTATTCATATAAATACATGTATGTGAAGGGAAGAATATTTTTTCTGTTTTACTTTTTTTAATTTTATTTTTTTATTTTGAATTTAATTTTATATTTTTATACAGCAGGTTGTTTTTGGTTATCTACTTTATACATATAAACGTATACATACCAATCCCAATATCTCAACTCCTCCCACCACCAACCCCAACAGCTTTCCCCCCTTGTTGTCCATACGTTTGTTGTATACATGTATTGCTCTATTTCTGCCTTGCAAAACGGTTCATCTGTACAATTTTTCTAGGTTCCACATATATGCATTAATATACAAGATTTGTTTTTCTCTTTCTGACTTACTTCACTCTGTATGACAGTCTCTAGATCCATCAACGTCTCTACAAATGTCCCAATTTCATTCCTTTTTATGGCTTAGTAATATTCCATTTTATATATGTACCACATCTTTATGCATTCGTCTGTCTGTGGGCATTTAGGTTGCTTCCATTTCCTGGATAGTGTAAATAGTGATGCAATGAACATTGTGGTGAATGTCTCTTTTTGATTTATGGTTTTGTCTGGGTGTATGCCCAGTAGAGGGATTGCTGTATCATATGGTAATTCTATTCTTAGTTTTATAAGAAACTCCATAATGTTCTCCACAGTGACTGTATCAATTTACGTTCCCAACAATAGTGGAAGAGGATTCCTTATCTCCACACCGTTTCCAGCATTTGTTGTTTGTAGATTTTCTGATGATGCCCATTCTAATAGGTGTGAGGTGATACACCATGGATGAGTCTATTTCGTTGAGCAAAGAGTAGGTCTTGTTTATTACGTATTTGGCTTATGGAATGGTATGTGTGCTAATTTCAATCTGTTTTTATACAGCAGCCCAACTCAACTTTCCCCTTAAGCAAGCATAAGGTTTTTATCTAAATGTGAGACTCTGTTCGGTTTTGTAATTCAGTTTATGTGTAGCCAAGTTTACACTCCATTAGTGATATCTTATGATAATTATCTTTCTTTGTGTGACATATTTCTCTTAGAATCATCATAATTAAATCCACTCAATTTGCTGCTACAGGCCTGATGACATTGATTTCACTGCTGAGTGATATTCCGTTGTACGTAAGTAGCACAACTTCTTTATCCATTTTTTTCTTTCTGGGATATTTAATTTGTACTGGACTCGAGGTTCTTGTAAACACAGCAGCCCTAAATTTTGTGTTGGCTGTGTCTTGTTGATTTTAATTTTCCTAAGCTATAGGGCCAAAAGTGGAAGTGCCCTAGGCTCTGTAGCTTTGTTTTTTAGATGTTTCAGGATACACCATGAACATCTCCAGAGTGTCTGTTGGCAATTTACATCCCGCCCATCAGCATAACACGGCTCCCTGTTCTCCATGGCCTGTCCTGTGTTTCTGGTTTTTACACTTTATTCAGATGGCCTTTTTGACGAATGGGAAATGTGACTTCATTGTAGTGTGGATTTCCATTGCTGGAGTGCTTGGTTGGCCAAAATGTTCATATGCGTTTTTTCCTGAATATATTCAGGAAAAATGTATACGCACTTTTTGTCCATGTGCATCACTGTCAAAGATCTGCCGCTTTTCATATGCTTTAAATGCAATTCCAATCTACCTCTTGAAATATGATTCCTGCAATTCTGCCTCGTTTTCAAGTCCTCTTTGCAGACTTACTTCGATATATTTTTGCCAATAGCTGTCATTTATCTCTGCAGGTTTGTGAATTACAGTGCCCCTGAGCTCCTTTCTTAACTCGCTTCCTTGTAAGCTGGCCACAAAACTGCAGGTTTGCTTCAGGCCATAATCAGGGTCCAGCACGGCACTCTGAGCCTTTGGTTAATTCCTCTTCCTGGTGGGAAATTAGAGTTAAATGTGCCCCTCCAGATACCTGCCTCACTCCCAGCCACATGGTGATGTATGTCCTCAGGTTTGAGGCCATATGTGATGGGTTCCTCATCTTTTGATGATGTGGCCCCACTGGTGTGTGGACACTCCTGCCTGGTTCCCATCCCCTTGGTGATGTGGGCCCTCTGGTGAGACTCTGATCCTGGTTGGGTTCCTCACACATCCGTGAGGTGAGCCCTCTTCTCTGAGGTCACTCCTGCCTGGCTGGCACAACCCGCCTTGTTGACTTCGGCACCCTGGTGGCAGTTGGAGCCTGCTGGGAGCCTCCTTCCCGCGGTGATGAGGCCCTCTGGCGTCAGACCCTAATGGCGGGGTTCCCACATTTTCTGATACGTGCTAAGTGGTACGAGGGCACTCCTGCCAGGTTCCCATCCTCATGAGCGTGTGGGCCTTCTGTTCTGAGGTCCTAACGGCTGGGTTGCTCACACTTTCATGATGTGGGCCCTCTGCTGTGAGGTCAATCCTGCCTGGCTGGCGCACGTCGCCTTGGCGATGTGGACCCTCTGGTGGCAGTTGGAGTGTGCTGGGGCCTCCTCCCCTCAGTGATGAGGGCCTTCTGGTGTCAGGCCCTAAGTGCTGGGCTCCACACATTTTCTGATGTGTGCCCAGTGGTGCGAGTCACTCCTGCCAGGTTCCCATCCCCATGGGCATGTGGGACTTCTGTTCTGTGGTCCCAACTGCTGGGTTGCTCACAGTTTCATGATGTGGGCCCTTTGCTGTGTGTTCACTCTGGCCTGTATCCCATAGTGTCAGTGCTCTGGGCCTCCAGCTTGGAGTTTCCAACTTCTCGATTCCTCACCTTTTTTATTCTATGGGCCCTCGGTTGTGCGTCTCCTCCTGCATGCCTCACTCCCAGCCCCTTCGTGATGTGTGTCCCCTTGTTTGAGGCCACATGTGCTGTGTTCCTCACCTTTCTATAATGTGGCCACACTGGTGTGAGGACACTCTTGCCTGGTTCCCATTCCCTTGGTGATGTTGGCCCCACTGCTGTTAGGACACTCTTGCCTGGTTCCCATCACCTTGGTGATGTTGGCCCTCTGGTGAGAGTCTGATCCTGGTTAGGTTCCTCACCCTTCTGTGAGGTGGGCCCTCTGCTCTGAGGTCACTCCTGCCTGGCTGGCACACCCCGCCTTGGCAACGTCGGCCATATGGTGGCAGTTGGAGCCTGCTGGGAGCCTCCTCCCCTCAGTGATGAGGGCCCTCTGGCCTCAGGCCCTAACTGCTGGGTTCCCACATTTTCTGATTCGTGCTAAGTGGTGCAAGGACACTCCTGCCAGGTTCCCATCCCCATGGGGATGTGAGCCTTCTGCTCTGAGGTCCCAACGGCTGTGTTGCTCACAGTTTCATGATGAGGGCCCTCTGGTGTGAGTTCACTCCTGCCTAGATCCCATAGCCTCGCTGCTCCTGGCTGCCTGCCGGAGGTTCCAACTGTGGGATTCCTCACCTTTTTTATTCTATGGTCCCTCTGTTTTGAGGATCCTCTGGCCTGCCTCACTCCCAGCCCCTTGGTGATGTGTGTCCTCAGGTTTGAGGCCACGTGTGCTGGGTCCCTCAAATTATGGTGATGTAGCCCCACTGGTGTGAGGACACTCCTGCCTGGTTCCCATTCCCTTGGTGATGTTGGCCCTCTGGTGACAGTCTGATCCTTGTTGGGTTCCTCACACTTCTGTGAGGTGGGCTTTCTGCTCTGAGGTCACTCCTGCCTGGTTGGCACACCCCGCCTTGGTGACATCGGCCTTATGGTGGCAGTTAGAGCCTGCTGGGAGCCTCCTCCCCTCGGTGATGAGGGTCCTCTGGCCTCAGGTCCTAACTGCTGGGTTCCCACATTTTCTGATTCGTGGAAGTGGGCCGAGGACACTCCTGTCAGGTTCCCATCCCCATAGGGATGTGGGCCTTCTGCTCTGAGGTCCCATCCGCTGGGTTGCTCACAGTTTCATGATGTGGGACCTCTGCTGTGAGTTTGCTGTGGCCTGGATCCCATAGACTCTGTGCTCTGGGCGGCCTACTGGCCGGTTCCAACTGCTGGATTCCTCACAACTTTTATTCTGTGGGCTCTGTTTTGTGAGGATACTCCTGCTTGCCTCACTCCTAGCCCCTTGGAGATGTGGGTCCCCTGTTTTAGGCCACATGTTCTGGGTTCCTCACCTTTCTATAATGTGGCCACACTGGTGTGAGGACCCTCCTGCCTGGTTCCGATCCCCTTGGTGATGTGGGCCCTCTGGTGAGAGTCTTATCCTGGCTGGTTTCCTCACCCTTCTGTGAGGTAGGCCCTCTGCGGTGAGGTCACTCCTGCCTGGCTGGCACACATCACCTTGGTGACGTGGGCCCTCAGTTGGGAGTTGGTGTCTGCTGCGAGTCTCCGTCCCTCGGTAATGAGGGCCCTCTTGCGTCAGACCCTAACTCCTGGGCTCCCAAAATTTGCAGATGTGCGACCTGTGGTGCGAGTACACTCCTGTCAGGTTCCCAACCCCATGGGAATTTGGGCCTTCTGCTCTGAGGTCCCAACGGCTGGGGTGCTCACAGTTTCATGATGAGGGCCCTCTGATGTGCATTCATTCCGGCCTAGATCCCATAGGCTTGCTGCTCCTGGGCGCCTGCTGGGAGGTTCCAACTGCGGGATTCCTCACCTTTTTTATTCTATGGGCCCTCTGTTTTGAGGCTCCTCCTGCCTGCCTCAATCCCAGCCCCGTTGTGATGTGTGTCCTCTGGTGTGAGACCACGTGTGCTGGGTCCCTCACCTTTCGATGATGTGGCCCCAATGGTGTGAGGACACTCGTGCCTGTTTCCCAGCCCCTTGGTGATGTGGCCCCTCTGGTGAGAGTCTGATCCTGGCTGGGTTCCTTACCGTTCTGTGAGGTGGGCCCTGTGCTCTGAGGTAACTCCTGCCTGGCTTGCTCCCATTGCCTTGGTGACGTCGGCCCTCTGGTGGCAGTTGGATCCTTTTGGAGACTCCTGTCCTCGGTGATGAGGTCCCTCTGGCGTCAGGCTCTAACTGCTGGGCTCCCCAGGTTTTCTGATGTGAGCCCAGTGATGCCAGGACACTCGTGAAATGTTCCCATCCGCATGGCGATATGGGCCTTCTGCTCTGAGGTTCCAACGACTGGGTTGCTCACAGTTTCCTGATGTTAGCTCCCTGGTGTTAGTTCACTCATTCCTAGATCCCATAGCCTCTGTACTCTGGGCCGCCTGCTGGGAAGTTCCAACTGCTGGGTTCCTCACCTTTTTTATTCTTTGGGCCCTGTGTTGGGAGGCTCCTCCTGCCTGTGTCACTCCCAGCCCCTTGGTGATGTAGGTCCTCTGGTTTGTGGCCACATGTGCCAGTTTCCTCATCTTTTAGTGATGTGGCCCCACTGGTGTGAGGACACTCGTGCCTGGTTCCCGTCCCCTTGGTGATATGGGCCCTCTGGTGAGAGTCTGATCCTGGTTGGGTTCCTCACACTTCTTTGAGGTGGGCCGTCTGCTGTGAGGTCACTCCTGCCTGGCTGGCACACCCCGCCTTGGCGACGTGGGCCCTCTTGTGGTAGTTGGAACATGCTGGGAGCCTCCTCCCCTCAGTGATGAGGGCCCTCTGGCGTCAGGCCCTAACTGCTGGGTACCCACATTTTCTGATATGTGCTAAGTGGTGCGAGGACACTCCTGCCATGCTCCCAACACCTTGGGGATGTGGACCTTCTGCTCTGAGGTCCAAATGGCTGGGTTGCTCGCAGTTTCATGATGTGGACCCTCTTCTGTGAGTTTACTGCGGCCTGAATCGCATAGACTTGGTGCTCTTGGCCGCCTGCTGGGAGGTTCCCATTGCTGGATTCCTCAGCTTTTTTATTCTATGGGCCCTGTGTTGTGAGGCTACTCCTGCCTGCCTCATTCCGAGCCCCTTGGAGATGTGGGTCTTCTGGTTTAGGCCACATGTGCTGGGTTCCTCACCTTTCTATGATGTGGCCACACTGGTGTGAAGACTCTCCTGCCTGGTTCTGATCACCTTGGTGATGTGGGCCCTCTGGTGAGAGTCTTATCCTGGCTGTGTTCCTCACCCTTCTGTGAGGTAGGCCCTCTGCGGTGAGGTCACTCCTACCTGGCTGTCACACGTCACCTTGGCGACGTGGGACCTCAGTTGGGTGTTGGTGCCTGATTGGAGTCTCCTCCCCTTGGTAATGAGGGCCCTCTGGCGTCAGGCCCTAACTCCTGGGTTCCCTAAATTCTCTGATGTGTGCCCTGTGGTGCGAGTACACTTCTGACAGGTTCCCAACCCCATGGGAATGTGGGCCTTCTGCTCTGAGATCCCAACGCCTAGGTTGCTCACAGTTTCATGATGACGGCCCTCTGGTGTGAGATCACTCCGGCCTGGATCCCATAGTCTCGCTGCTCCTGGCCGCCTGCTGGGAGGTTCCAACTGCGGGATTCTTCACCTCTTTAATTCTATGGTCCCTCTGTTTGGAGGCTCCTCCTGCCTGCCTCAATCCCAGCTCCCTTGTGATGTGTGTCCTCTGGTTTGAGGCCACGTGTGCTGGGACCCTCACTTTTCGGTGATGTGGCCCCACTAGTGTGAGGACACTCCTGCCTGGTTCCCATTCCCTTGGTGATGTGGGCCCTCTGGTGAGAATCTGATCCTCTTTAGTTCTTCACACTTCTGTGAGGTTGACCCTCTGCTCTGAGGTCACTCCTGCCTGGTTGTCGCACTCCGCATTGGCGACGTCGCCCCTCTGGTAGCAGTCGGAGCTGGCTGGGAGCCACCGCCCCTCGGTGATGAGGGCCCTCTGGCATCAGGCACTAATTGCTGGGCTCCCCACATTTTTTCATGTGTGCCCACTCTTGCGATGACACTCCTGCTTGTTTCCCTTCCCCATGGGGATGTGGGCCTTCTGCTCTGAGGTCACAACGGCTGGGTTGCTTACAGAATCACAATGAGGGCCCTCTGTTGTGAGTTCATGCCGGCCTGGATCTCATAGCCTCAGTGCTCTGGGCCGCCTGCTAGGAAGATCCAACTGCTGGTTTCCACACCTTTTGTATACAATGGGACATGTGTTGTGAGGTTAATCCTGCCTGCCTCACTCCGAAACCCATGGTGATGTGGGTCCTCTGGTTTGAGGCCACATGTGCTGGGTACCTCAACTTTTGATGATGTGGCCCCACGGGTGTGAGGACACTCCTGCCTGGTTCCCATCACCTTGGTGATGTGGGCCCTCTGGGGAGAGTCTGATCCTGGCTGGGTTCCCTACCATTCTGTGAGGTGGGCCCTCTGATGTCAGGTCACTCCTGCCTGGCTAGCTCACATCGCCTTGGCGACGTGGGCCCTCTGTTGGCCACTGGAGCATGCTGGGAGCCTCCTACTCCCGTGAATGATGGCCCTGGAAAAAATGCATATGCCCTTTTTGGCCAAGTGCTTCATTGACGAGGTTCTGCCACTTCTCTTATGCTTTCAGAGCAATTCACGTCTACCTCCTGAAATCGGATTCCAGCAATTCTGCCCCACTTTCAAGTCCTCTTCGCAGCCTTAATTCAATATATTTTTGTACGATTTCTGTCATTTATAAGTCTGCAGGTATGTGAATGACAGTGCCCCTGAGCTCCTTTCCTCAACTCGCTTTCTTGTGAGCTGGCCACAAAACCGCAGGATTGCTTCAGGCCCTAATCTTGTTCCAGCACGGCATGCTGAGCCTTTGGTTAATTCCTTTTCCTGTTGGGAAATGAGTGTTAAAATTGCCCGTGCATACTGGGCATATACCCTGAGAAAACCAAAATTCAAAAAGAGTCATGTACCAAAATGTTCATTGCAGCTCTATTTACAATAGCCCGGAGATGGAAAGAACCTAAGCGCCCATCATCGGACGAATGGATAAAGAAGATGTGGCACATATACACAATGGAATATTACTCAGCCTTAAAAAGAAATGAAACTGAGTTATTTGTAATGAGATGGATAGACCTAGAGTCTGTCATACAGAGTGAAGTAAGTCAGAAAGAAAAAGACAAATAGCGTATGCTAACACATATATATGGAATTTAAAGGAAAAAAATGTCATGAAGAACCTAGGGATAAGACAGGAATAGAGGCGCAGACCTACTGGAGAACGGAATTGAGGATATGGGGAGGGGGAATGGTGAGTTTTGACAGGGCGAGAGAGAGTCATGGACATATACACACTAACAAATGTAGTAAGGTAGATAGCAAGGGGGAAGCAGCCGCAAGGCACAGGGATATTAGCTCGGGGCGTTGGGACAGCCTGGAGGGGTGGAAGGGGGAGAGAGGGAGGGAGGGAGACACAAGAGGGAAGACACAGGGAGCATATGTATATGTATAGCTGATTCACTTTGTTATAAAGCAAAAACTAACACACCATTGTAAAGCAATTATACCCCAATAAAGATGTTAAAAAAAATATTTGCCCGTGCACACACCTACAGATAGTCTCCCATTGGTTCTCCTTATTCCTGTTCATCTTGCGCAGAAATTGCAAACAGTGCCAAACAGGAGGTTAAAGGCACTGACTCTCCAAATGGGGAGAGTGTAAGAAAAGGGTCTGGAAGGGTGAACCTGAGTACCAGGGGACGAAAACAGACATGCATGTAAAAAGGTTTCCCAGTCACACGGTGGAGCATACTCTGGGTTTCCCATGCAAATTTTAGCAGAAGGAAGAATCCCTTGACCCTGGAGAGTTGGGAACCATGGAATGGGTACCAGGCAGTATGACATCAAAGGGTCTGCATTTGCTCACTGAACCTCACCAATGCTATCAGCCCAAAGGGTCAAGCCTTATCTCTCACCCAGCTCTGGGTGTAGATGTGGTAAACCAGGTTGCATCACATGCCCTGTGTGAGTTATTTAAGAATTGCTCTCTATTCCACTGTCATTGTGTTTTGTTTTTGAAATTTTTTTTGACACTGGGATTTATCGGATTTTCACTGCTGCGTTAATGCCGCTGTACACACTCTTGATTCTCTTACGGAGACATAAATATCCACGGGTTTTAAGATTCTTCCTAGTCAGGTATATTCCTAGGCGTTGAATATGTGGTGTTGAGTCCATTTCGTTGAGCAAGGAGTAGGTCTTGTCTATTACATATTTGGCTTATGGAACAGTATCTGTGCTAATTTCAGTCTCTGGTTTTATGCAGCACTCCAACGCACCTTTCTCCATAAGCAAGCACTAGTTGGTTTTCTAAATTTGAGACTGTTCTGTTTTGTAATTCAGTTCATGTGTAGTCAAGTTTACATACTGTGTATTAGTGATATCTTATGATGTTTCTTTTTCTGTGTGACGTAGTTCACGTAGAATCACCGTACCTGCATCCACTCACTATGCCGCTACGGGCCTGATGACACAGATTTCATTGCTGAGTGATATTGCATTGTACGTACGTGCCACAACTTCTTTATCCATTTTTTGCTTTCTGGGATATTTACCTGATACTGTAGACGAGCTTCTTGTGAACACAGCCGTCCCAAATATTGGGGTGGCTGTCTGTTTTTGATTTTAATTTCCGTAAGCTATAGGACCATAAGTGGAAGTGCCATAGGCTGTGTTGCTTTGTTTCTTACGTGTTTCAGGAAACACCATACACTTCTCCAGGGTGGCTGCTGGCAATTTACATCCTGCCAATCAGCATAACAAGGCTCCCTGTTCTCCATATCCTCTCCTACCTTTCTGGATTTTACACTTTTTTCAGATGGTCCTTTTACCCAGGGGGCAGTGAGACTTCATTGTAGTGCAGATTTCCTTTACAGGCTTGCTTGGTTGGCCAAAAAGGGCGTATGCGTTTTTTCCTGAATATATTCAGGAAAAAACGCATACGCCCTTTTTGGCCAAGTGCATCATTTTCGACGTTCTGCCTCTTTTCCTATGCTTTCAGGGCAATTCCAGTCTAACCCCTGCAATCGTTTTCCTGAAACTCTGCCCCGCTTTCAAGTCCCCTTCGCAGGCTTACTTCAATATATTTTTGGAGGATAGCTGTCATTTATAACTCTGCAGGTTTGTGAATTACAGTGGCCCTGAGCTCCTTTCTTCAACTTGCTTTCTTGTGAGCTGGGCACAAAACCGCAGGATTGCTTCAGGCCCTAATCTGTTTCCAGCAGGGCACACTGAGCCTTTGTTTAATTCCTCTTCCTGGTGGGCAATGTGTGTTACATTTGCCCGTGCAGACACCTACAGCTAGTCTCTCATTGGTTCTCCCTATTCCTGTTCATCTTGCACAGAAATTGCAAGCTGTGCCAAAGAGGAGGTTAGAGGCACTGACTCTCCAAGCGGGGAGAGTGTTAGTAAAGCATCTGGAATGGTGAACCTGAGGACCAGGATACGAAAACTGAGATGCATTTTAAATCGTTTCCCATTCACACGGTGGACGATACTCTGGGTTTCCCATGCACATTTTAGCTGGAGGAAGAATGCCTTGAACCTGGAGAGTTGGGACCCATGGAATGGGTACCATGCAGTATGACTTCAAAGGGTCTGCATTTGCTCACCGAAACTCACCAATGCTATCAGCCTGAAGTGTCCAGCCTTATGTATCAACCAGCTCTGGGTGTAGATGTGGTCAATCCCGGTTGCATCACATCCCCTGAGTGAATTATTTAAGAATTGCTCTCTATTTCACTGTCTTTGTGCTTTGTTTTCGAAATTTATTTTGATAATGGGATTTATCGGATTTTCACTGCTGCGTTTCGGCCACTGTACACACGCTTGATTCTCTTATGGAGACATATATATCCATGGGTTTTAAGATTCTTCCTAGTCAGGTATATTCCTAGGCGTTGAATATGTGGTGTTGAGTCCATTTCGTTGAGCAAGGAGTAGGTCTTGTCTATTACATATTTGGCTTATGGAAAGTTATCTGTGCTAATTTCAGTGTCTGGTTTTATGCAGCACCCCAAGGCGCCTTTCCCCATAAGCAAGCACTAGTTGGTTTTCTAAATTTGAGACCCTGTTCTGTTTTGTAATTCAGTTCATGTGTAGTCAAGTTTACATTCCGTGTATTAGTGATATCTTATGATGTTTCTTTTTCTGTGTGACGTAGTTCACGTAGAATCACCGTAGCTGCATCCACTCACTATACCGCTACGGGCCTGATGACACAGATTTCATTGCTGAGTGATATTGCATTGTACGTACGTGCCACAACTTCTTTATCCATTTTTTGCTTTCTGGGATATTTACCTGATACTGTAGACGAGCTTCTTGTGAACACAGCCGTCCCAAATATTGGGGTGGCTGTCTGTTTTTGATTTTAATTTCCGTAAGCTATAGGACCATAAGTGGAAGTGCCATAGGCTGTGTTGCTTTGTTTCTTACGTGTTTCAGGAAACACCATACACTTCTCCAGGGTGGCTGCTGGCAATTTACATCCTGGCAATCAGCCTAACAAGGCTCCCTGTTCTCCATATCCTGTCGTACCTTTCTGGATGTTACACTTTTTTCAGATGGCCCTCTTGCCCGGGGGGCAGTGACACTTCATTGTAGTGCAGATTTCCTTTACAGGCTTGTTTGGTTGGCCAAGAAGGGCGTATGCGTTTTTCCTGAATATATTCAGGAAAAAACGCATACGCCCTTTTTGGCCAAGTGCATCATTGTCGACGTTGTGCCTCTTTCCCTATGCTTTCAGGGCAATTCCAGTCTAACCCATGCAATCGTTTTCCTGAAATTCAGCCCCGCTTTCAAGTCCCCTTCGCAGGCTTACTTCAATATATTTTTGGAGGATAGCTGTCATTTATAACTCTGCAGGTTTGTGAATTACAGTGCCCCTGAGCTCCTTTCTTCAACTCGCTTTCTTGTGAGCTGGGCACAAAACCGCAGGATTGCTTCAGGCCCTAATCTGTTTCCAGCAGGGCACGCTGAGCCTTTGTTTAATTCCTCTTCCTGGTGGGCAATGAGCGTTACATTTGCCCGTGGGGACACCTACAGCTAGTCTCTCATTGGTTCTCCCTATTCTTGTTCATCTTGCACAGAAATTGCAAGCTGTGCCAAAGAGGAGGTTAAAGGCACTGACTCTCCAAGCGGGGAGAGTGTTAGTAAAGCATCTGAAATGGTGAACCCGAGGACCAGGATACGAAAACTGAGATGCATTTTAAATCGTTTCCCAATCACACGGTGGACGATACTCTGGGTTTCCCATGCATGTTTTAGCTGGAGGAAGAATGCCTTGAACCTGGAGAGTTGCGACCCATGGAATGGGTACCATGCAGTATGACTTCAAAGGGTCTGCATTTGCTCACCGAAACTCACCAATGCTATCAGCCTGAAGTGTCCAGCCTTATGTCTCAACCAGCTCTGGGTGTAGATGTGGTAAATCCCGGTTGCATCACATGCCCTGAGTGAATTGTTTAAGAATTGCTCTCTATTTCACTGTCTTTGTGTTTTGTTTTCGAAATTTATTTTGATAATGGGATTTATCGGATTTTCACTGCTGCGTTTCGGCCGCTGTACACACGCTTGATTCTCTTACGGAGACATATATATCCATGGGTTTTAAGATTCTTCCTAGTCAGGTATATTCCTAGGCGTTGAATATGTGGTGTTGGGTCCATTTCGTTGAGCAAGGAGTAGGTCTTGTCTATTACATATTTGGCTTATGGAAAGTTATCTGTGCTAATTTCAGTCTCTGGTTTTATGCAGCACCCCAAGGCACCTTTCCCCATAAGCAAGCACTAGTTGGTTTTCTAAATTTGAGACCTGTTCTTTTTTGTAAATCAGTTCATGTGCAGTCAAGTTTACATTCCGTGTATTAGTGATATCTTATGATGTTTCTTTTTCTGTGTGACGTAGTTCACGTAGAATCACCGTACCTGCATCCACTCACTATGCCGCTACAGGCCTGATGACACAGATTTCATTGCTGAGTGATATTGCATTGTACGTACGTGCCACAACTTCTTTATCCATTTTTTGCTTTCTGTGATATTTACCTGATACTGTAGACGAGCTTCTTGTGAACACAGCCGTCCCAAATATTGGGGTGGCTGTCTGTTTTTGATTTTAATTTCCGTAAGCTATAGGACCATAAGTGGAAGTGCCATAGGCTGTGTTGCTTTGTTTCTTACGTGTTTCAGGAAACACCATACACTTCTCCAGGGTGGCTGCTGGCAATTTACATCCTGCCAATCAGCATAACAAGGCTCCCTGTTCTCCATATCCTGTCCTACCTTTCTGGATTTTACACTTTTTTCAGATGGCCCTTTTGCCCGGGGGGGCAGTGAGATTTCATTGTAGTGCAGATTTCCTTTACAGGCTTGCTTGGTTGGCCAAAAAGGGCGTATGCGTTTTTTCCTGAATATATTCAGGAAAAAACGCATACGCCCTTTTTGGCCAAGTGCATCATTGTCGACGTTCTGCCTCTTTTCCTATGCTTACAGGGCAATTCCAGTCTACCCCCTGCAATCGTTTTCCTGAAATTCTGCCCCGCTTTCAAGTCCCCTTCGCAGGCTTACTTCAATATATTTTTGGAGGATAGCTGTCATTTATAACTCTGCAGGTTTGTGAATTACAGTGCCCCTGAGCTCCTTTCTTCAACTCGCTTTCTTGTGAGCTGGGCACAAAACCGCTGGATTGCTTCAGGCCTTAATCTGTTTCCGGCAGGGCACGCTGAGCCTTTGGTTAATTCCTCTTCCTGGTGGGCAATGAGCGTTACTTTTGCCCGTGCAGACACCTACAGCTAGTCTCTCATTGGTTCTCCCTATTCCTGTTCATCTTGCACAGAAATGGCAAGCTGTGCCAAACAGGAGGTTAAAGGCACTGACTCTCCAAGCGGGGAGAGTGTTAGTAAAGCATCTGGAATGGTGAACCCGAGGACCAGGATACGAAAACTGAGATGCATTTTAAATCGTTTCCCAATCACACGGTGGACAATACTCTGGGTTTCCCATGCATGTTTTAGCTGGAGGAAGAATGCCTTGAACCTGGAGAGTTGGGACCCATGGAATGGGTACCATGCAGTATGACTTCAAAGGGTCTGCATTTGCTCACCGAAACTCACCAGTGCTATCAGCCTGAAGTGTCCAGCCTTATGTCTCAACCAGCTCTGGGTGTAGATGTGGTCAATCCCGGTTGCATCACATGCCCTGAGTGAATTATTTAAGAATTGCTCTCTATTTCACTGTCTTTGTGTTTTGTTTTCGAAATTTATTTTGATAATGGGATTTATCGGATTTTCACTGCTGCATTTCCGCCGCTGTACACACGCTTGATTCTCTTACGGAGACATATATATCCATGGGTTTTAAGATTCTTCCTAGTCAGGTATATTCCTAGGCGTTGAATATGTGGTGTTGAGTCCATTTCGTGCAGCAAGGAGTAGGTCTTGTCTATTACATATTTGGCTTATGGAATGTTATCTGTGCTAATTTCAGTCTCTGGTTTTATGCAGCACCCCAAGGCACCTTTCCCCATAAGCAAGCACTAGTTGGTTTTCTAAATTTGAGACCCTGTTCTTTTTTGTAATTCAGTTCATGTGTAGTCAAGTTTACATTCCGTGTATTAGTGATATCTTATGATGTTTCTTTTTCTGTGTGACGTAGTTCACGTAGAATCACCGTACCTGCATCCACTCACTATGCCGCTACGGGCCTGATGACACAGATTTCATTGCTGAGTGATATTGCATTGTACGTACGTGCCACAACTTCTTTATCCATTTTTTGCTTTCTGGGATATTTACCTGATACTGTAGACGAGCTTCTTGTGAACACAGCCGTCCCAAATATTGGGGTGGCTGTCTGTTTTTGATTTTAATTTCCGTAAGCTATAGGACCATAAGTGGAAGTGCCATAGGCTGTGTTGCTTTGTTTCTTACGTGTTTCAGGAAACGCCATACACTTTTCCAGGGTGGCTGCTGGCAATTTACATCCTGCCAATCAGCATAACAAGGCTCTCTGTTCTCCATATCCTGTCCTACCTTTCTGGATTTTACACTATTTTCAGATGGCCCTTTTGCCCGGGGGGGCAGTGAGATTTCATTGTAGTGCAGATTTCCTTTACAGGCTTGCTTGGTTGGCCAAAAAGGGCGTATGCGTTTTTTCCTGAATATATTCAGGAAAAAACGCATACGCCCTTTTTGGCCAAGTGCATCATTGTCGACGTTGTGCCTCTTTTCCTATGCTTTCAGGGCAATTCCAGTCTACCCCCTGCAATCGTTTTCCTGAAATTCAGCCCCGCTTTCAAGTCCACTTCGCAGGCTTACTTCAATATATTTTTGGAGGATAGCTGTCATTTATAACTCTGCAGGTTTGTGAAGTACAGTGCCCCTGAGCTCCTTTCTTCAACTCGCTTTCTTGTGAGCTGGGCACAAAACCGCAGGATTGCTTCAGGCCCTAATCTGTTTCCAGCAGGGCACACTGAGCCTTTCTTTAATTCCTCTTCCTGGTGGGCAATGAGCGTTACATTTGCCCGTGCAGACACCTACAGCTAGTCTCTCATTGGTTCTCCCTATTCCTGTTCATCTTGCACAGAAATTGCAAGCTGTGCGAAACAGGAGTTTAAAGGCACTGACTCTCCAAGCGGGGAGAGTGATAGTAAAGCATCTGGAATGGTGAACCCGAGGACCAGGATACGAAAACTGAGATGCATTTTAAATCGTTTCCCAATCACACAGTGGACGATACTCTGGGTTTCCCATGCATGTTTTAGCTGGAGGAAGAATGCCTTGAACCTGGAGAGTTGGGACCCATGGAATGGGTACCAGGCAGTATGACTTCAAAGGGTCTGCATTTGCTCACCGAAACTCACCAGTTCTATCAGCCTGAAGTGTCCAGCCTTATGTCTCAAACAGCTCTGGGTGTAGATGTGGTAAAACCCGGTTGCATCACATGCCCTGAGTGAATTATTTAAGAATTGCTCTCTATTTCACTGTCTTTGTGTTTTGTTTTCGAAATTTATTTTGATAATGGGATTTATCGGATTTTCACTGCTGCATTTCCGCCGCTGTACACAAGCTTGATTCTCTTACGGAGACATATATATCCATGGGTTTTAAGATTCTTCCTAGTCAGGTATATTCCTAGGCGTTGAATATGTGGTGTTGAGTCCATTTCGTTGAGCAAGGAGTAGGTCTTGTCTATTACATATTTGGCTTATGGAATGTTATCTGTGCTAATTTCAGTCTCTGGTTTTATGCAGCACCCCAAGGCACCTATCCCCATAAGCAAGCACTAGTTAGTTTTCTAAATTTGAGACCCTGTTCTGTTTTGTAATTCAGTTCATGTGTAGTCAAGTTTACATTCCGTGTATTAGTGATATCTTATGATGTTTCTTTTTCTGTGTGACGTAGTTCACGTAGAATCACCGTACCTGCATCCACTTACTATGCCGCTACGGGCCTGATGACACAGATTTCATTGCTGAGTGATATTGCATTGCACGTACGTGCCACAACTTCTTTATCCATTTTTTGCTTTCTGGGATATTTACCTGATACTGTAGACGAGCTTCTTGTGAACACAGCCGTCCCAAATATTGGGGTGGCTGTCTGGTTTTGATTTTAATTTCCGTAAGCTATAGGACCATAAGTGGAAGTGCCATAGGCTGTGTTGCTTTGTTTCTTACGTGTTTCAGGAAACACCATACACTTCTCCAGGGTGGCTGCTGGCAATTTACATCCTGCCAATCAGCATAACAAGGCTCCCTGTTCTCCATATCCTGTCCTACCTTTCTGGATTTTACACTTTTTTCAGATGGCCCTTTTGCCCGGGGGGGGGGGGGGGGGGGCAGTGAGATTTCATTGTAGTGCAGATTTCCTTTACAGGCTTGCTTGGTTGACCAAAAAGGGCGTATGCGTTTTTTCCTGAATATATTCAGGAAAAAACGCATACGCCCTTTTTGGCCAAGTGCATCATTGTCGACGTTGTGCCTCTTTTCCTATGCTTTCAGGGCAATTCCAGTCTACCCCCTGCAATCGTTTTCTTGAAATTCAGCCCCGCTTTCAAGTCCACTTCGCAGGCTTACTTCAATATATTTTTGGAGGATAGCTGTCATTTATAACTCTGCAGGTTTGTGAAGTACAGTGCCCCTGAGCTCCTTTCTTCAACTCGCTTTCTTGTGAGCTGGGCACAAAACCGCAGGATTGCTTCAGGCCCTAATCTGTTTCCAGCAGGGCACACTGAGCCTTTCTTTAATTCCTCTTCCTGGTGGGCAATGAGCGTTACATTTGCCCGTGCAGACACCTACAGCTAGTCTCTCATTGGTTCTCCCTATTCCTGTTCATCTTGCACAGAAATTGCAAGCTGTGCGAAACAGGAGTTTAAAGGCACTGACTCTCCAAGCGGGGAGAGTGATAGTAAAGCATCTGGAATGGTGAACCCGAGGACCAGGATACGAAAACTGAGATGCATTTTAAATCGTTTCCCAATCACACAGTGGACGATACTCTGGGTTTCCCATGCATGTTTTAGCTGGAGGAAGAATGCCTTGAACCTGGAGAGTTGGGACCCATGGAATGGGTACCATGCAGTATGACTTCAAAGGGTCTGCATTTGCTCACCGAAACTCACCAGTTCTATCAGCCTGAAGTGTCCAGCCTTATGTCTCAAACAGCTCTGGGTGTAGATGTGGTAAAACCCGGTTGCATCACATGCCCTGAGTGAATTATTTAAGAATTGCTCTCTATTTCACTGTCTTTGTGTTTTGTTTTCGAAATTTATTTTGATAATGGGATTTATCGGATTTTCACTGCTGCATTTCCGCCGCTGTACACAAGCTTGATTCTCTTACGGAGACATATATATCCATGGGTTTTAAGATTCTTCCTAGTCAGGTATATTCCTAGGCGTTGAATATGTGGTGTTGAGTCCATTTCGTTGAGCAAGGAGTAGGTCTTGTCTATTACATATTTGGCTTATGGAATGTTATCTGTGCTAATTTCAGTCTCTGGTTTTATGCAGCACCCCAAGGCACCTATCCCCATAAGCAAGCACTAGTTGGTTTTCTAAATTGGAGACCCTGTTCTGTTTTGTAATTCAGTTCATGTGTAGTCAAGTTTACATTCCGTGTATTAGTGATATCTTATGATGTTTCTTTTTCTGTGTGACGTAGTTCACGTAGAATCACCGTACCTGCATCCACTTACTATGCCGCTACGGGCCTGATGACACAGATTTCATTGCTGAGTGATATTGCATTGCACGTACGTGCCACAACTTCTTTATCCATTTTTTGCTTTCTGGGATATTTACCTGATACTGTAGACGAGCTTCTTGTGAACACAGCCGTCCCAAATATTGGGGTGGCTGTCTGTTTTTGATTTTAATTTCCGTAAGCTATAGGACCATAAGTGGAAGTGCCATAGGCTGTGTTGCTTTGTTTCTTACGTGTTTCAGGAAACACCATACACTTCTCCAGGGTGGCTGCTGGCAATTTACATCCTGACAATCAGCATAACAAGGCTCCCTGTTCTCCATATCCTGTCCTACCTTTCTGGATTTTACACTATTTTCAGATGGCCCTTTTGCCCGGGGGGGGGGGGGCAGTGAGATTTCATTGTAGTGCAGATTTCCTTTACAGGCTTGCTTGGTTGGCCAAAAAGGGCGTATGCGTTTTTTCCTGAATATATTCAGGAAAAAACGCATACGCCCTTTTTGGCCAAGCGCATCATTGTCGACGTTGTGCCTCTTTTCCTATGCTTTCAGGGCAATTCCAGTCTACCCCCTGCAATCGTTATCCTGAAATTCTGCCCCGCTTTCAAGTCCCCTACGCAGGCTTACTTCAGTATACTTTTGGAAGATAGCTGTCATTTATAACTCTGCAGGTTTGTGAATTACAGTGCCCCTGAGCTCCTTTCTTCAACTCGCTTTCTTGTGAGCTGGGCACAAAACCGCAGGATTGCTTCAGGCCCTAATCTGTTTCCAGCAGGGCACACTGAGCCTTTCTTTAATTCCTCTTCCTGGTGGGCAATGAGCGTTACATTTGCCCGTGCAGACACCTACAGCTAGTCTCTCATTGGTTCTCCCTATTCCTGTTCATCTTGCACAGAAATTGCAAGCTGTGCCAAAGAGGAGGTTAAAGGCACTGACTCTCCAAGCGGGGAGAGTGTTAGTAAAGCATCTGGAATGGTGAACCCGAGGACCAGGAAACGAAAACTGAGATGCATTTTAAATCATTTCCCAATCACACGGTGGACGATACTCTGGGTTTCCCATGCATGTTTTAGCTGGAGGAAGAATCCCTTAAACCTGGAGATTTGGGACCCATGGAATGGGTACCATGCAGTATGACTTCAAAGGGTCTGCATTTGCTCACCGAAACTCACCAATGCTATCAGCCTGAAGTGTCCAGCCTTATGTCTCAACCAGCTCTGGGTGTAGATGTGGTCAATCCCGGTTGCATCACATGCCCTGAGTGAATTATTTAAGAATTGCTCTCTATTTCACTGTCTTTGTGTTTTGTTTTAGAAATTTATTTTGATAATGGGATTTATCGGATTTTCACTGCTGCATTTCCGCCGCTGTACACACGCTTGATTCTCTTACGGAGACATATATATCCATGGGTTTTAAGATTCTTCCTAGTCAGGTATATTCCTAGGCGTTGAATATGTGGTGTTGAGTCCATTTCGTTGAGCAAGGAGTAGGTCTTGTCTATTACATATTTGGCTTATGGAATGTTATCTGTGCTAATATCAGTCTCTGGTTTTATGCAGCACCCCAACGCACCTTTCCCCATAAGCAAGCACTAGTTGGTTTTCTAAATTTGAGACCCTGTTCTGTTTTGTAATTCACTTCATGTGTAGTCAAGTTTACATTCCGTGTATTAGTGATATCTTATGATGTTTCTTTTTCTGTGTGACGTAGTTCACGTAGAATCACCGTACCTGCATCCACTTACTATGCCGCTACAGGCCTGATGACACAGATTTCATTGCTGAGTGATATTGCATTGTACGTACGTGCCACAACTTCTTTATCCATTTTTTGCTTTCTGGGATATTTACCTGATACTGTAGACGAGCTTCTTGTGAACACAGCCGTCCCAAATATTGGGGTGGCTGTCTGTTTTTGATTTTAATTTCCGTAAGCTATAGGACCATAAGTGGAAGTGCCATAGGCTGTGTTGCTTTGTTTCTTACGTGTTTCAGGAAACACCATACACTTCTCCAGGGTGGCTGCTGGCAATTTACATCCTGCCAATCAGCATAACAAGGCTCCCTGTTCTCCATATCCTGTCCTACCTTTCTGGATTTTACACTTTTTTCAGATGGCCCTTTTGCCCGGGGGGGGGGGGGGGGGGGGCAGTGAGATTTCATTGTAGTGCAGATTTCCTTTACAGGCTTGCTTGGTTGGCCAAAAAGGGCGTATGCGTTTTTTCCTGAATATATTCAGGAAAAAACGCATACGCCCTTTTTGGCCAAGTGCATCATTGTCGACGTTGTGCCTCTTTTCCTATGCTTTCAGGGCAATTCCAGTCTACCCCCTGCAATCGTTTTCTTGAAATTCAGCCCCGCTTTCAAGTCCACTTCGCAGGCTTACTTCAATATATTTTTGGAGGATAGCTGTCATTTATAACTCTGCAGGTTTGTGAAGTACAGTGCCCCTGAGCTCCTTTCTTCAACTCGCTTTCTTGTGAGCTGGGCACAAAACCGCAGGATTGCTTCAGGCCCTAATCTGTTTCCAGCAGGGCACACTGAGCCTTTCTTTAATTCCTCTTCCTGGTGGGCAATGAGCGTTACATTTGCCCGTGCAGACACCTACAGCTAGTCTCTCATTGGTTCTCCCTATTCCTGTTCATCTTGCACAGAAATTGCAAGCTGTGCGAAACAGGAGTTTAAAGGCACTGACTCTCCAAGCGGGGAGAGTGATAGTAAAGCATCTGGAATGGTGAACCCGAGGACCAGGATACGAAAACTGAGATGCATTTTAAATCGTTTCCCAATCACACAGTGGACGATACTCTGGGTTTCCCATGCATGTTTTAGCTGGAGGAAGAATGCCTTGAACCTGGAGAGTTGGGACCCATGGAATGGGTACCATGCAGTATGACTTCAAAGGGTCTGCATTTGCTCACCGAAACTCACCAGTTCTATCAGCCTGAAGTGTCCAGCCTTATGTCTCAAACAGCTCTGGGTGTAGATGTGGTCAATCCCGGTTGCATCACATGCCCTGAGTGAATTATTTAAGAATTGCTCTCTATTTCACTGTCTTTGTGTTTTGTTTTCGAAATTTATTTTGATAATGGGATTTATCGGATTTTCACTGCTGCATTTCCGCCGCTGTACACAAGCTTGATTCTCTTACGGAGACATATATATCCATGGGTTTTAAGATTCTTCCTAGTCAGGTATATTCCTAGGCGTTGAATATGTGGTGTTGAGTCCATTTCGTTGAGCAAGGAGTAGGTCTTGTCTATTACATATTTGGCTTATGGAATGTTATCTGTGCTAATTTCAGTCTCTGGTTTTATGCAGCACCCCAAGGCACCTATCCCCATAAGCAAGCACTAGTTGGTTTTCTAAATTGGAGACCCTGTTCTGTTTTGTAATTCAGTTCATGTGTAGTCAAGTTTACATTCCGTGTATTAGTGATATCTTATGATGTTTCTTTTTCTGTGTGACGTAGTTCACGTAGAATCACCGTACCTGCATCCACTTACTATGCCGCTACGGGCCTGATGACACAGATTTCATTGCTGAGTGATATTGCATTGCACGTACGTGCCACAACTTCTTTATCCATTTTTTGCTTTCTGGGATATTTACCTGATACTGTAGACGAGCTTCTTGTGAACACAGCCGTCCCAAATATTGGGGTGGCTGTCTGTTTTTGATTTTAATTTCCGTAAGCTATAGGACCATAAGTGGAAGTGCCATAGGCTGTGTTGCTTTGTTTCTTACGTGTTTCAGGAAACACCATACACTTCTCCAGGGTGGCTGCTGGCAATTTACATCCTGACAATCAGCATAACAAGGCTCCCTGTTCTCCATATCCTGTCCTACCTTTCTGGATTTTACACTTTTTTCAGATGGCCCTTTTGCCCGGGGGGGGGGGGGGCAGTGAGATTTCATTGTAGTGCAGATTTCCTTTACAGGCTTGCTTGGTTGGCCAAAAAGGGCGTATGCGTTTTTTCCTGAATATATTCAGGAAAAAACGCATACGCCCTTTTTGGCCAAGCGCATCATTGTCGACGTTGTGCCTCTTTTCCTATGCTTTCAGGGCAATTCCAGTCTACCCCCTGCAATCGTTATCCTGAAATTCTGCCCCGCTTTCAAGTCCCCTACGCAGGCTTACTTCAGTATACTTTTGGAAGATAGCTGTCATTTATAACTCTGCAGGTTTGTGAATTACAGTGCCCCTGAGCTCCTTTCTTCAACTCGCTTTCTTGTGAGCTGGGCACAAAACCGCAGGATTGCTTCAGGCCCTAATCTGTTTCCAGCAGGGCACACTGAGCCTTTCTTTAATTCCTCTTCCTGGTGGGCAATGAGCGTTACATTTGCCCGTGCAGACACCTACAGCTAGTCTCTCATTGGTTCTCCCTATTCCTGTTCATCTTGCACAGAAATTGCAAGCTGTGCCAAAGAGGAGGTTAAAGGCACTGACTCTCCAAGCGGGGAGAGTGTTAGTAAAGCATCTGGAATGGTGAACCCGAGGACCAGGAAACGAAAACTGAGATGCATTTTAAATCATTTCCCAATCACACGGTGGATGATACTCTGGGTTTCCCATGCATGTTTTAGCTGGAGGAAGAATCCCTTAAACCTGGAGATTTGGGACCCATGGAATGGGTACCATGCAGTATGACTTCAAAGGGTCTGCATTTGCTCACCGAAACTCACCAATGCTATCAGCCTGAAGTGTCCAGCCTTATGTCTCAACCAGCTCTGGGTGTAGATGTGGTCAATCCCGGTTGCATCACATGCCCTGAGTGAATTATTTAAGAATTGCTCTCTATTTCACTGTCTTTGTGTTTTGTTTTAGAAATTTATTTTGATAATGGGATTTATCGGATTTTCACTGCTGCATTTCCGCCGCTGTACACACGCTTGATTCTCTTACGGAGACATATATATCCATGGGTTTTAAGATTCTTCCTAGTCAGGTATATTCCTAGGCGTTGAATATGTGGTGTTGAGTCCATTTCGTTGAGCAAGGAGTAGGTCTTGTCTATTACATATTTGGCTTATGGAATGTTATCTGTGCTAATATCAGTCTCTGGTTTTATGCAGCACCCCAACGCACCTTTCCCCATAAGCAAGCACTAGTTGGTTTTCTAAATTTGAGACCCTGTTCTGTTTTGTAATTCACTTCATGTGTAGTCAAGTTTACATTCCGTGTATTAGTGATATCTTATGATGTTTCTTTTTCTGTGTGACGTAGTTCACGTAGAATCACCGTACCTGCATCCACTTACTATGCCGCTACAGGCCTGATGACACAGATTTCATTGCTGAGTGATATTGCATTGTACGTACGTGCCACAACTTCTTTATCCATTTTTTGCTTTCTGGGATATTTACCTGATACTGTAGACGAGCTTCTTGTGAACACAGCCGTCCCAAATATTGGGGTGGCTGTCTGTTTTTGATTTTAATTTCCGTAAGCTATAGGACCATAAGTGGAAGTGCCATAGGCTGTGTTGCTTTGTTTCTTACGTGTTTCAGGAAACACCATACACTTCTCCAGGGTGGCTGCTGGCAATTTACATCCTGCCAATCAGCATAACAAGGCTCCCTGTTCTCCATATCCTGTCCTACCTTTCTGGATTTTACACTTTTTTCAGATGGCCCTTTTGCCCGGGGGGGGGGGGCAGTGAGATTTCATTGTAGTGCAGATTTCCTTTACAGGGTTGCTTGGTTGGCCAAAAAGGGCGTATGCGTTTTTTCCTGAATATATTCAGGAAAAAACGCATACGCCCTTTTTGGCCAAGTGCATCATTGTCGACGTTGTGCCTCTTTCCCTATGCTTTCAGGGCAATTCCAGTCTACCCCCTGCAATCGTTTTCCTGAAATTCAGCCCCGCTTTCAAGTCCCCTTCGCAGGCTTACTTCAATATATTTTTGGAGGATAGCTGTCATTTATAACTCTGCAGGTTTGTGAAGTACAGTGCCCCTGAGCTCCTTTCTTCAACTCGCTTTCTTGTGAGCTGGGCACAAAACCGCAGGATTGCTTCAGGCCCTAATCTGTTTCCAGCAGGGCACACTGAGCCTTTGTTTAATTCCTCTTCCTGGTGGGCAATGAGCGTTACATTTGCCCGTGCAGACACCTACAGCTAGTCTCTCATTGGTTCTCCCTATTCCTGTTCATCTTGCACAGAAATTGCAAGCTGTGCGAAACAGGAGTTTAAAGGCACTGACTCTCCAAGCGGGGAGAGTGATAGTAAAGCATCTGGAATGGTGAACCCGAGGACCAGGATACGAAAACTGAGATGCATTTTAAATCGTTTCCCAATCACACAGTGGACGATACTCTGGGTTTCCCATGCATGTTTTAGCTGGAGGAAGAATGCCTTGAACCTGGAGAGTTGGGACCCATGGAATGGGTACCATGCAGTATGACTTCAAAGGGTCTGCATTTGCTCACCGAAACTCACCAGTTCTATCAGCCTGAAGTGTCCAGCCTTATGTCTCAAACAGCTCTGGGTGTAGATGTGGTAAAACCCGGTTGCATCACATGCCCTGAGTGAATTATTTAAGAATTGCTCTCTATTTCACTGTCTTTGTGTTTTGTTTTAGAAATTTATTTTGATAATGGGATTTATCGGATTTTCACTGCTGCATTTCCGCCGCTGTACACACGCTTGATTCTCTTACGGAGACATATATATCCATGGGTTTTAAGATTCTTCCTAGTCAGGTATATTCCTAGGCGTTGAATATGTGGTGTTGAGTCCATTTCGTTGAGCAAGGAGTAGGTCTTGTCTATTACATATTTGGCTTATGGAATGTTATCTGTGCTAATTTCAGTCTCTGGTTTTATGCAGCACCCCAAGGCACCTTTCCCCATAAGCAAGCACTAGTTGGTTTTCTAAATTTGAGACCCTGTTCTTTTTTGTAATTCAGTTCATGTGTAGTCAAGTTTACATTCCGTGTATTAGTGATATCTTATGATGTTTTTTTTTCTGTGTGACGTTGTTCACGTAGAATCACCGTACCTGCATCCACTCACTATGCCGCTACGGGCCTGATGACACAGATTTCATTGCTGAGTGATATTGCATTGCACGTACGTGCCACAACATCTTTATCCATTTTTTGCTTTCTGGGATATTTACCTGATACTGTAGACGAGCTTCTTGTGAACACAGCCGTCCCAAATATTGGGGTGGCTGTCTGTTTTTGATTTTAATTTCCGTAAGCTATAGGACCATAAGTGGAAGTGCCATAGGCTGTGTTGCTTTGTTTCTTACGTGTTTCAGGAAACGCCATACACTTCTCCAGGGTGGCTGCTGGCAATTTACATCCTGCCAATCAGCGTAACAAGGCTCTCTGTTCTCCATATCCTGTCCTACCTTTCTGGATTTTACACTATTTTCAGATGGCCCTTTTGCCCGGGGGGGCAGTGAGATTTCATTGTAGTGCAGATTTCTTTACAGGCTTGCTTGGTTGGCCAAAAAGGGCGTATGCGTTTTTTCCTGAATATATTCAGGAAAAAACGCATACGCCCTTTTTGGCCAAGTGCATCATTGTCGACGTTGTGCCTCTTTTCCTATGCTTTCAGGGCAATTCCAGTCTACCCCCTGCAATCGTTTTCCTGAAATTCAGCCCCGCTTTCAAGTCCACTTCGCAGGCTTACTTCAATATATTTTTGGAGGATAGCTGTCATTTATAACTCTGCAGGTTTGTGAAGTACAGTGCCCCTGAGCTCCTTTCTTCAACTCGCTTTCTTGTGAGCTGGGCACAAAACCGCAGGATTGCTTCAGGCCCTAATCTGTTTCCAGCAGGGCACACTGAGCCTTTCTTTAATTCCTCTTCCTGGTGGGCAATGAGCGTTACATTTGCCCGTGCAGACACCTACAGCTAGTCTCTCATTGGTTCTCCCTATTCCTGTTCATCTTGCACAGAAATTGCAAGCTGTGCGAAACAGGAGTTTAAAGGCACTGACTCTCCAAGCGGGGAGAGTGATAGTAAATCATCTGGAATGGTGAACCCGAGGACCAGGATACGAAAACTGAGATGCATTTTAAATCGTTTCCCAATCACACAGTGGACGATACTCTGGGTTTCCCATGCATGTTTTAGCTGGAGGAAGAATCCCTTGAACCTGGAGAGTTGGGACCCATGGAATGGGTACCATGCAGTATGACTTCAAAGGGTCTGCATTTGCTCACCGAAACTCACCAGTTCTATCAGCCTGAAGTGTCCAGCCTTATGTCTCAAACAGCTCTGGGTGTAGATGTGGTAAATCCCGGTTGCATCACATGCCCTGAGTGAATTATTTAAGAATTGCTCTCTATTTCACTGTCTTTGTGTTTTGTTTTCGAAATTTATTTTGATAATGGGATTTATCGGATTTTCACTGCTGCATTTCCGCCGCTGTACACAAGCTTGATTCTCTTACGGAGACATATATATCCATGGGTTTTAAGATTCTTCCTAGTCAGGTATATTCCTAGGCGTTGAATATGTGGTGTTGAGTCCATTTCGTTGAGCAAGGAGTAGGTCTTGTCTATTACATATTTGGCTTATGGAATGTTATCTGTGCTAATTTCAGTCTCTGGTTTTATGCAGCACCCCAAGGCACCTATCCCCATAAGCAAGCACTAGTTGGTTTTCTAAATTTGAGACCCTGTTCTGTTTTGTAATTCAGTTCATGTGTAGTCAAGTTTACATTCCGTGTATTAGTGATATCTTATGATGTTTCTTTTTCTGTGTGACGTAGTTCACGTAGAATCACCGTACCTGCATCCACTTACTATGCCGCTACGGGCCTGATGACACAGATTTCATTGCTGAGTTATATTGCATTGCACGTACGTGCCACAACTTCTTTATCCATTTTTTGCTTTCTGGGATATTTACCTGATACTGTAGACGAGCATCTTGTGAACACAGCCGTCCCAAATATTGGGGTGGCTGTCTGTTCTTGATTTTAATTTCCGTAAGCTATAGGACCATAAGTGGAAGTGCCATAGGCTGTGTTGCTTTGTTTCTTACGTGTTTCGTGAAACACCATACACTTCTCCAGGGTGGCTGCTGGCAATTTACATCCTGCCAATCAGCATAACAAGGCTCCCTGTTCTCCATATCCTGTCCTACCTTTCTGGATTTTACACTTTTTTCAGATGGCCCTTTTGCCCGGGGGGGCAGTGAGATTTCATTGTAGTGCAGATTTCCTTTACAGGCTTGCTTGGTTGGCCAAAAAGGGCGTATGCGTTTTTTCCTGAATATATTCAGGAAAAAACGCATACGCCCTTTTTGGCCAAGTGCATCATTGTCGACGTTCTGCCTCTTTTCCTATGCTTACAGGGCAATTCCAGTCTACCACCTGCAATCGTTTTCCTGAAATTCTGCCCCGCTTTCAAGTCCCCTTCGCAGGCTTACTTCAATATATTTTTGGAGGATAGCTGTCATTTATAACTCTGCAGGTTTGTGAATTACAGTGCCCCTGAGCTCCTTTCTTCAACTCGCTTTCTTGTGAGCTGGGCACAAAACCGCAGGATTGCTTCAGGCCCTAATCTGTTTCCAGCAGGGCACACTGAGCCTTTGTTTAATTCCTCTTCCTGGTGGGCAATGAGCGTTACATTTGCCCGTGCAGACACCTACAGCTAGTCTCTCATTGGTTCTCCCTATTCCTGTTCATCTTGCACAGAAATTGCAAGCTGTGCCAAAGAGGAGGTTAAAGGCACTGACTCTCCAAGCGGGGAGAGTGTTAGTAAAGCATCTGGAATGGTGAACCCGAGGACCAGGAAACGAAAACTGAGATGCATTTTAAATCATTTCCCAATCACACGGTGGACGATACTCTGGGTTTCCCATGCATGTTTTAGCTGGAGGAAGAATCCCTTAAACCTGGAGATTTGGGACCCATGGAATGGGTACCATGCAGTATGATTTCAAAGGGTCTGCATTTGCTCACCGAAACTCACCAATGCTATCAGCCTGAAGTGTCCAGCCTTATGTCTCAACCAGCTCTGGGTGTAGATGTGGTCAATCCCGGTTGCATCACATGCCCTGAGTGAATTATTTAAGAATTGCTCTCTATTTCACTGTCTTTGTGTTTTGTTTTAGAAATTTATTTTGATAATGGGATTTATCGGATTTTCACTGCTGCGTTTTGGCCGCTGTACACACGCTTGATTCTCTTATGGAGACATATAAATCCATGGGTTTTAAGATTCTTCCTAGTCAGGTATATTCCTAGGCGTTGAATATGTGGTGTTGAGTCCATTTCGTTGAGCAAGGAGTAGGTCTTATCTATTACATATTTGGCTTATGGAAAGTTATCTGTGCTAATTTCAGTCTCCGGTTTTATGCAGCACCCCAACGCACCTTTCCCCATAAGCAAGCACTAGTTGGTTTTCTAAATTTGAGACCCTGTTCTGTTTTGTAATTCAGTTCATGTGTAGTCAAGTTTACATTCCGTGTATTAGTGATATCTTATGATGTTTCTTTTTCTGTGTGACGTAGTTCACGTAGAATCACCGTACCTGCATCCACTCACTATGCCGCTACGGGCCTGATGACACAGATTTCATTGCTGAGTGATATTGCATTGCACGTACGTGCCACAACTTCTTTATCCATTTTTGCTTTCTGGGATATTTACCTGGTACTGTAGACGAGCTTCTTGTGAACACAGCCGTCCCAAACATTGGGGTGGCTGTCTGTTTTTGATTTTAATTTCCGTAATCTTTGGGACCATAAGTGGAAGTGCCATAGGCTGTGTTGCTTTGTTTCTTATGGGTTTCAGGAAACACCATACACTTCTCCAGGGTGGCTGTTGGCAATTTACATCCTGCCAATCAGCATAACAAGGCTCCCTGTTCTCCATATCCTGTCCTACCTTTCTGGATTTTACACTTTTTTCAGATGGCCCTTTTGCCCATGGGGCAGTTAGACTTCATTGTAGTGCAGATTTCCTTTACAGGCTTGCTTGGTTTGAGAAAAAGGGCGTATGCGTTTTTTCCTGAATATATTCAGGAAAAAATGCATACGCACTTTTTGGCCAAGTGCACCATTGTCGATGTTCTGCCTCTTTTCCTATGCTTTCTGGGCAATTCCAGTCTACCCCCTGCAATCGTTTTCCTGAAATTCTGCCCCGCTTTCAAGTCCCCTTCGCAGGCTTACTTCAATATATTTTTGGAGGATAGCTGTCATTTATAACTCTGCAGGTTTGTGAATTACAGTGTCCCTGAGCTCCTTTCTTCAACTCGCTTTCTTGTGAGCTGGGCACAAAACCACAGGATTGCTTCAGGCCCTAATCTGTTTCCGGCAGGGCATGCTGAGCCTTTGGTTAATTCCTCTTCCTGGTGGGAAATGAGCCTTACATTTGCCCGTGCAGATACCTATAGCTAGTCTCTCATTGGTTCTCCCTATTCCTGTTCATCTTGCACAGAAATTGCAAGCTGTGCCAAACAGGAGGTTAAAGGCACTGACTCTCCAAGCGGGGAGAGTGTTAGTAAACCGTCTGGAATGGTGAACCCGAGGACCAGGATACGAAAACTGAGATACATTTTAAATCGTTTCCTAATCACATGGTGGACTATACTCGGCGTTTCCCACGCATGTTTTAGCTGAAGAAAGAATCCCTTGAACCTGAAGAGTTGGGACCCTTGGAATGGGTACCATGCAGTATGACTTCAAAGGATCTGCATTTGTTCACCGAAACTCACCAATGCTATCAGTCTGAAGTGTCCAGCCTTATGTCTCAACCAGCTCTGGGTGTAGATGTGGTAAATCCAGGTTGCATCACATGCCCTGAGTGAATTATTTAAGAATTGCTACCTATTTCACTGTCATTTTGTTTTGTTTTTGAAATTTATTTTAATAATGGGAGTTATCGGATTTTCACTGCTTCGTTTATGCCGCTGTACACGCGCTTGATTCTCTTACGGAGACATATAAGTCCATGGGTTTTAAGATTCTTACTAATCCGGTATATTCTTAGGCATTGAATATGGCGTGTTGAGTCCATTTCGTTGAGCAAGGAGTAGATCTTGACTATTACATATTTGGCTTATGGAATGGTATCTGTGCTAATTTCAATCTCTGGTTTTATGCAGCACCCCAACTCACCTTTCCCCTTAAGGAAGCATAAGTTGGTTTTTTTAATTTGAAACCCTCTTCTCTTTTGTAATTCAGTTCATGTGTAGCCATGTTAACATTCCATGTATTAGTGATATCTTATGTCTTTTTCTTTTTGAATTATGTGACTTCGAATGATCACACGTAACTCCTCTGGAGTTGTTATAACTGGCCGTGTTTTATTGATTTCCAGGCTGAGTAATATTCCACTCTACATAAGCACCACATCTCTGTCCGTTTTTTCTCTGCAGATACATTTAAGTTATATCCTAGTCGAGGATCTTTTAAACAGAGAGGTGGTAAACATTGGGGTGCCTGTGTCCTCTCGATTTTTGTTTTTCCCAAGATATACGTCCATGAGTGCAAGTGCCCTGTGCTCGGTAGCTCATTTTTTAGATGCTTTAGTAAACACAATAGACTTATCCAGAGTGACCGTTGGCAATATACATTTCCACTATAAGACTCACAGGGCTCCCTTTTCTCCTTGCCCTGTCCTGCATTTCTGGTGTTTACACTTTATGAGGACGGCTCTTCTGACTGATGCAAAGTGATATGTTTTGTAGTATTGATTTCCAGTGCCCACCTGTTTGGTTGGCTAAAAAAGTGTATGCCCTTTTCTTGAATATATACAGAAAAAGACGCATACACCCTTTTTGGCCAACTGCAATGTTGGCAATGTTCAGCCCCTTTTCTTGTGCTTAATGGCGAGTCCTTTCTACCTCTTCCAATCCCTTTCCTGCCATTCTCCGTTGCTTACATGTCCTTTTCTCTGACTTTCCTCAAGACATTTTTCAGTGATAGATAGTTTCAATTCTGCAGTTTCGTGAATTTTAGTGCCCCTGAGTTCCATTTTCCAACTTGTGTTTATGGGAACTGGCCACAAAGCATCAGGATTCCTCAAGCCCTATTCTGTTTCCATGGGCAACCCTAGCCTTTGGTCAATTCGTCTTCCTGATTGGAAATTAGAGTGGCATGTGCCTGTCCGAACACCTAGGACTTGTCTCTCATTGTTCCTCCTCCTTCTGCTTCATCCTCTGGACAAATTCCAAACTGTATGCAACAGGATGTTGACAGTGCTGACATCTCCAAGTGGGGAGACTGTTAGTAAAGACGCTGGAGTGGTGAACCCTAGCACCAAGAGATGAGGAGATGAGATGCCTTTTCCAAACTTTTCCCGATCAGACGGTATACCATCCTCTGGGTGTGACAGGCATGTTTTAGGTGTAGGAAGGGTCCCATTCATGTGAGGAGAACACCAGGGGATTTTAAATATCAGTGTCTCTCCGCAACCCAAACTGGGGAATTTTTTAAGCTACGGCTACACATATGTTCATTAAGGGCCTTGGGAAGTAGGCAGAGTCCAAATTTTAGATGATTGAAGTCTTCAGGGTCAGAAGCACTCACCACTGTCTTCCCTTAGATTCCATTTTTACTGTCATTGATGGATGATGTCAATAAAAATATCTATTCTTTTTCAGATCATTTCCCCTTATAGGTTATTGCAAAATATTGAGTGTAGTTCCCTGTGCTATACAGTAGTTCCTTGCTGATGATTTCATACATAGCAGTGTGTATGTGTTAATCCCAAACTGTTAATTTATCCCTCCTCCTACCATTTCCCTTTGGTAATAATAAATTATAAGATTTTATGCTTCTCAGAAATGGGGGAGCTGAAAGAGAGGTATCATTTTCAATGCAAAAGCATTTAAAACAAGATTGAAGCTTTAACCAAGATTATTAGATGTACATCCTTGGAAAGAAATCACTTTGTTTCTCTAATATTGACCTGACAAAGAAGACAAACCTTTTCACTGAACTTGCTTATAAGAAAGTGATGGAAATATCAAATGGAAGTGTTAGAAACATCTTATTTTACCCGAGCCTTATACACTGTTCTATGTTAATTACAGTTTGGCTCACACATCTGTTCATTGAAGTTACAATGTTCTCAATTTCTGTTACTGATCCTCCAGAGTGGACGCCAACAAGTGTCCCCCTGCCCAGTGTCATTGGAGCCAATAGATCGAGACTGAGTTTGGTTCAAAAGCAAAGGAAACTTTATATTTTGATCAGAGAATGGAGAGGTGCTACCCTGTGGGCTGTGGGCTGGGCTGCTGTGTAGAGATCCTGTCAGAGTCACTGGGAGGGAGGGGGCTGAGCTCTCGAGGACCTGGTTGGCTGCAGCTCAGGCTCTATGTCACGGAGTCTGAACTGGGCCCCAGGAGCTGAAGTGTCATCGAGCCATTCTGCTCTAGGAAATCTGGTCTGAAGTGCCGGGTGTGGAACCTCTGTATGCGGGACACTAGGAGCACCTGAAATTAGACAAAGCACAAAGGATAAAAATGGTTAGACTTTATTTTATTGCCCAGATTCTATTTTTATCTCCCAGGCATTTTTAAGGGGCTTTGCCTGGGACAAACTTCTCTTCTGCCTTTTGTCCCTTTCCTCATTCTTGGAGTGCTGCGGGTGCAGACCCTTCTTCTGTAACTGCTGAGTGCTGAGTTAGGAGGCTTCATACCCGTGGGCGAGGGTCAGAACTTCTCCCCAGCAGCCTCCAGGTGACGTTGATTGTCCCCAGGCCTCCTGCCTCCCTGCTCGTCCACCTGAGCACCAGTATTGGAAGTGTTATAGATTCTAATGACCTTTAAGGGTCCAGAAAGGAGATGTGCAGTGGCGCTGTGAGGTCCAGTTTCACTCTGCCCCACATTTGTTCGGCCACCTTAGGCTGACCGTTTCTGCCAGCCTAGATGCTCTGACTGACCGTTTCTGCCAGCCTAGATGCTCTGACCAACAGTCTGCGCTTTCTTCCATTAGGCCCCTGAATTAACGTAAAAACAGCACCAGGTGTCAGGATCCTGCCCGCTCAGCTCCCAGACAGTCCAGGGTCAGTGGTGATGAAGGATCATGATGGTCACTGAGTCAAGAGCCTTTGGAAGTAAACAGGAGTCCAGCCGGTCTTATTGGCCACCATCATCAGGGTGTCTGTAGGCTTTTCTATGGTGACAGCATGATATACGGTTCCCCCGCCAAGATTATTAGCTCCCCTCTGGGTACAGTAAGTACTGCAAGCAGTAGTCTACTCTTTTGGGACACACTCTTGTTGTTTTATGAGAGAAACTCCAGGTCAAGTGATGGTCACACGGGTCGTCATGGTGCCCCTTTGCCCCCGGTTATCTCTCTGGAGGTTAGAGTTGGAGGGCCTCCTCAATCGAGGTCAGTGTGCCCACGGAGCAAACCCTGCAACTTCAGGGCATGGTTGGGGGTTAGGATCACCACGTGGGGTCCGTTTCCCTTAGAAGGGAGGTGGCCTTTTGGGCTGCTGATTTCCAGGTTTTCAGATACCACCAGTATCTTGGCCAGATGTGGCAGTGGGCCAAGCCCCTTGGTGACCATAGTTTATCCTACCTGGATGGCATTCTTGCATTGTTCCATTTCAAGTGGTCCCAGTTTTTGCACTAATACTCCAATGGCGATTCACCTTTCACCAGGAATGTAAAGGTCAAAGGGTTTAGCTAAATTAGGGAGTTCCAGGGCAAGGGTCTGAATTGACTGCTCTTTCCATTCTTGAAAGGCCACTTCTGGATTCTATTCAAAAGGATCATCATCTTTTCCTTTCAGTGTTTCATATAGAGGCCCAGCTAGTAGACTGTAGTTAGGGATCCAGAGGCAGGAAACCCTGGCTTCCCCAGGAACCCCTAAGCTGTCTTCTAGTTTCAGAAAGGGGTAAGGCTGTAAATTGTTTCTTCCCTTTCCTGGGATGGGCTTCTCCGACCTTCTGTGAGAATGAAGCCCAGGCAGGTCACCGTAGTCTGTGATACTTGAGCTTTTTCGTGGACAACTTCTATCCTTTATTGGCTTGGTAGTTCTGAGGCCTCCTTAGTAGGGCTGGCGATCAGAATGTCGTCTGAATATTGAAGGAGTGTTTCCTTTTCCAGAGGTAGAACTTTTAGGTCTTTAGCTGAGCTTTCCCCAAAGATGGTGTGGGAATTTTTGAACCCTTGGGGCAAGACAGCCTGGAAGTATTGTTTTAGTTGTATGTTGAGTCCTGTCACTCACAAGCCAAAATTTCTTGTGACTCTGGGACTAATGGAATACAAAAGAAGGCATCAGTGAAGACTAATACAGAATACCAAGTCCTGGTGGTTGGTAGAATGACCAGCAGGGTGTAGGATTTAGGAACTACTGGAGGTATATCCTCAGTGGCTTCACTGACTGTCCTGACATCCTTTACCAGGACTCCAGCAGCCCATGGGGCTCTCGAGGTCAGGCCAATCCCAGGATATGGAGCTCACCTGGGCAGGTACCCTACCCCCACCCCAGCCCACGGGGCTCTCGTGTTCAGGCCCCTCCCAGGATATGGGATTCCCTGGGCAGGTCCTCTGCAGTCCATGGGGCTCCCGTGGTCAGGCCCCTCCCAGGATACAGAGCTACCCTTGCAGGTACCTTGGCAGGGCTGGGCACACAGGAACCGTGCACATAGCCCTCATTGCAGAGCACTCCCAGCTCACCTGTCGCTCAGATCTGACACAGAGCACCTCAGAGCAGGACTTGAACTAACAAACAGCAGCTCTGACAGGTCTGTGACCCTGGGCATCACTCTGTGCGGCCTCCTCCACCTGGTCTTCCAGAGACTTCCACTGCACCCGGGGCACCAGGCCTCTGTCTCCAACCACCACCCACCCCTCCTCTCCCTGACTCCTGGGTTCCTCTCATTAGGAGAGGGTTTTCTTGAAGTTGTCTCCCACTCATGGGCCAGATAATATAATTAGAAAACAAGCCAGAGCTGCAGCCCCTTGTCTATCCTGACTCTCAGGAGCCCACACCTGTTCCTTGGACCTGGCCAATTCAGCAAGTTCCATTTTCAGCAACTGTGAGCCCCTGAGGGGTGATTATTGGCTGGCTTGGGAAGCCTGACCGTGCCGGCCAGCCCTCCCCAGGTGTGCCTGGGTTGAGATCAATATAAACACCGCTCCAGGCAGCAAGAGCCCCTGCAGCTGTGCCTGACGCCATTTTCTCTGCCCTGTCAGCAGTCTCGGGGCTGGGCTGGTGGGAGGGAGTGAGAGGCCACGGCTTTGTGGGTGTCCCAGTGTGAGTGGGGCTCTGCTGGACTTTCTGCAGCAGTTGCCAAGATCCTACCTGCTAAAGCAGAGGATGTGTCACCCACACCTGCCGCTGGAATTTCTCCCTGGGCACAGGTGAGGAAGGAAGAAAGCAGTGGGGGCCGGGACAGCAGGGGTATCTCAGGCAGGGAAATGGAGAGCTTCCAGAAGAGCACCCAGGGCCAGGACCATCCTGGCTGGCCTGCAGGCACCAAGTCGGCTGGCATGCTGTCCCTCATGTGGCTCCATGGCCCTTCCTCTAGGTTTTCAAGTCCTTGTACATATTCAGGTGTTTAGCCTTGGAAGGGTGGGAACATTTCAGCAGCAGCTGGCCTGGGGCTCGGCCCACGTTTACTCACAGATACCTCGGCACGGTCCCCCAGCTTTGCAGTGAGGACGCTTGTTGCGAGGAGCATGCTGGCTGAATGGGAGATGATTCCCCACCACTGACCAACTTCAGAATTGTTTGCAATTGGAGCAAGTGCCCTGAAACGGTTTTCCTCTGTGTAACTGGTGGGTTCTGTTCTTTTTTATCTTTTTTTCGTTTTTGGTTCAAGGTAGATTTTATTCCTCTTTTGTGTATTTACAGATATAAGCATGGAAATAATTTATTCATATAAATACATGTATGTGAAGGGAAGAATATTTTTTCTGTTTTACTTTTTTTAATTTTATTTTTTTATTTTGAATTTAATTTTATATTTTTATACAGCAGGTTGTTTTTGGTTATCTACTTTATACATATAAACGTATACATACCAATCCCAATATCTCAACTCCTCCCACCACCAACCCCAACAGCTTTCCCCCCTTGTTGTCCATACGTTTGTTGTATACATGTATTGCTCTATTTCTGCCTTGCAAAACGGTTCATCTGTACAATTTTTCTAGGTTCCACATATATGCATTAATATACAAGATTTGTTTTTCTCTTTCTGACTTACTTCACTCTGTATGACAGTCTCTAGATCCATCAACGTCTCTACAAATGTCCCAATTTCATTCCTTTTTATGGCTTAGTAATATTCCATTTTATATATGTACCACATCTTTATGCATTCGTCTGTCTGTGGGCATTTAGGTTGCTTCCATTTCCTGGATAGTGTAAATAGTGATGCAATGAACATTGTGGTGAATGTCTCTCTTTGATTTATGGTTTTGTCTGGGTGTATGCCCAGTAGAGGGATTGCTGTATCATATGGTAATTCTATTCTTAGTTTTATAAGAAACTCCATAATGTTCTCCACAGTGACTGTATCAATTTACGTTCCCAACAATAGTGGAAGAGGATTCCTTATCTCCACACCGTTTCCAGCATTTGTTGTTTGTAGATTTTCTGATGATGCCCATTCTAATAGGTGTGAGGTGATACACCATGGATGAGTCTATTTCGTTGAGCAAAGAGTAGGTCTTGTTTATTACGTATTTGGCTTATGGAATGGTATGTGTGCTAATTTCAATCTGTTTTTATACAGCAGCCCAACTCAACTTTCCCCTTAAGCAAGCATAAGGTTTTTATCTAAATGTGAGACTCTGTTCGGTTTTGTAATTCAGTTTATGTGTAGCCAAGTTTACACTCCATTAGTGATATCTTATGATAATTATCTTTCTTTGTGTGACATATTTCTCTTAGAATCATCATAATTAAATCCACTCAATTTGCTGCTACAGGCCTGATGACACTGATTTCACTGCTGAGTGATATTCCGTTGTACGTAAGTAGCACAACTTCTTTATCCATTTTTTTCTTTCTGGGATATTTAATTTGTACTGGACTCGAGGTTCTTGTAAACACAGCAGCCCTAAATTTTGTGTTGGCTGTGTCTTGTTGATTTTAATTTTCCTAAGCTATAGGGCCAAAAGTGGAAGTGCCCTAGGCTCTGTAGCTTTGTTTTTTAGATGTTTCAGGATACACCATGAACATCTCCAGAGTGTCTGTTGGCAATTTACATCCCGCCCATCAGCATAACACGGCTCCCTGTTCTCCATGGCCTGTCCTGTGTTTCTGGTTTTTACACTTTATTCAGATGGCCTTTTTGACGAATGGGAAATGTGACTTCATTGTAGTGTGGATTTCCATTGCTGGAGTGCTTGGTTGGCCAAAATGTTCATATGCGTTTTTTCCTGAATATATTCAGGAAAAATGTATACGCACTTTTTGTCCATGTGCATCACTGTCAAAGATCTGCCGCTTTTCATATGCTTTAAATGCAATTCCAATCTACCTCTTGAAATATGATTCCTGCAATTCTGCCTCGTTTTCAAGTCCTCTTTGCAGACTTACTTCGATATATTTTTGCCAATAGCTGTCATTTATCTCTGCAGGTTTGTGAATTACAGTGCCCCTGAGCTCCTTTCTTAACTCGCTTCCTTGTAAGCTGGCCACAAAACTGCAGGTTTGCTTCAGGCCATAATCAGGGTCCAGCACGGCACTCTGAGCCTTTGGTTAATTCCTCTTCCTGGTGGGAAATTAGAGTTAAATGTGCCCCTCCAGATACCTGCCTCACTCCCAGCCACATGGTGATGTATGTCCTCAGGTTTGAGGCCATATGTGATGGGTTCCTCATCTTTTGATGATGTGGCCCCACTGGTGTGTGGACACTCCTGCCTGGTTCCCATCCCCTTGGTGATGTGGGCCCTCTGGTGAGACTCTGATCCTGGTTGGGTTCCTCACACATCCGTGAGGTGAGCCCTCTTCTCTGAGGTCACTCCTGCCTGGCTGGCACAACCCGCCTTGTTGACTTCGGCACCCTGGTGGCAGTTGGAGCCTGCTGGGAGCCTCCTTCCCGCGGTGATGAGGCCCTCTGGCGTCAGACCCTAATGGCGGGGTTCCCACATTTTCTGATACGTGCTAAGTGGTACGAGGGCACTCCTGCCAGGTTCCCATCCTCATGAGCGTGTGGGCCTTCTGTTCTGAGGTCCTAACGGCTGGGTTGCTCACACTTTCATGATGTGGGCCCTCTGCTGTGAGGTCAATCCTGCCTGGCTGGCGCACGTCGCCTTGGCGATGTGGACCCTCTGGTGGCAGTTGGAGTGTGCTGGGGCCTCCTCCCCTCAGTGATGAGGGCCTTCTGGTGTCAGGCCCTAAGTGCTGGGCTCCACACATTTTCTGATGTGTGCCCAGTGGTGCGAGTCACTCCTGCCAGGTTCCCATCCCCATGGGCATGTGGGACTTCTGTTCTGTGGTCCCAACTGCTGGGTTGCTCACAGTTTCATGATGTGGGCCCTTTGCTGTGTGTTCACTCTGGCCTGTATCCCATAGTGTCAGTGCTCTGGGCCTCCAGCTTGGAGTTTCCAACTTCTCGATTCCTCACCTTTTTTATTCTATGGGCCCTCGGTTGTGCGTCTCCTCCTGCATGCCTCACTCCCAGCCCCTTCGTGATGTGTGTCCCCTTGTTTGAGGCCACATGTGCTGTGTTCCTCACCTTTCTATAATGTGGCCACACTGGTGTGAGGACACTCTTGCCTGGTTCCCATTCCCTTGGTGATGTTGGCCCCACTGCTGTTAGGACAGTCTTGCCTGGTTCCCATCACCTTGGTGATGTTGGCCCTCTGGTGAGAGTCTGATCCTGGTTAGGTTCCTCACCCTTCTGTGAGGTGGGCCCTCTGCTCTGAGCTCACTCCTGCCTGGCTGGCACACCCCGCCTTGGCAACGTCGGCCATATGGTGGCAGTTGGAGCCTGCTGGGAGCCTCCTCCCCTCAGTGATGAGGGCCCTCTGGCCTCAGGCCCTAACTGCTGGGTTCCCACATTTTCTGATTCGTGCTAAGTGGTGCAAGGACACTCCTGCCAGGTTCCCATCCCCATGGGGATGTGAGCCTTCTGCTCTGAGGTCCCAACGGCTGTGTTGCTCACAGTTTCATGATGAGGGCCCTCTGGTGTGAGTTCACTCCTGCCTAGATCCCATAGCCTCGCTGCTCCTGGCTGCCTGCCGGAGGTTCCAACTGTGGGATTCCTCACCTTTTTTATTCTATGGTCCCTCTGTTTTGAGGATCCTCTGGCCTGCCTCACTCCCAGCCCCTTGGTGATGTGTGTCCTCAGGTTTGAGGCCACGTGTGCTGGGTCCCTCAAATTATGGTGATGTAGCCCCACTGGTGTGAGGACACTCCTGCCTGGTTCCCATTCCCTTGGTGATGTTGGCCCTCTGGTGACAGTCTGATCCTTGTTGGGTTCCTCACACTTCTGTGAGGTGGGCTTTCTGCTCTGAGGTCACTCCTGCCTGGTTGGCACACCCCGCCTTGGTGACATCGGCCTTATGGTGGCAGTTAGAGCCTGCTGGGAGCCTCCTCCCCTCGGTGATGAGGGTCCTCTGGCCTCAGGTCCTAACTGCTGGGTTCCCACATTTTCTGATTCGTGGAAGTGGGCCGAGGACACTCCTGTCAGGTTCCCATCCCCATAGGGATGTGGGCCTTCTGCTCTGAGGTCCCATCCGCTGGGTTGCTCACAGTTTCATGATGTGGGACCTCTGCTGTGAGTTTGCTGTGGCCTGGATCCCATAGACTCTGTGCTCTGGGCGGCCTGCTGGCCGGTTCCAACTGCTGGATTCCTCACAACTTTTATTCTGTGGGCTCTGTTTTGTGAGGATACTCCTGCTTGCCTCACTCCTAGCCCCTTGGAGATGTGGGTCCCCTGTTTTAGGCCACATGTTCTGGGTTCCTCACCTTTCTATAATGTGGCCACACTGGTGTGAGGACCCTCCTGCCTGGTTCCGATCCCCTTGGTGATGTGGGCCCTCTGGTGAGAGTCTTATCCTGGCTGGTTTCCTCACCCTTCTGTGAGGTAGGCCCTCTGCGGTGAGGTCACTCCTGCCTGGCTGGCACACATCACCTTGGTGACGTGGGCCCTCAGTTGGGAGTTGGTGTCTGCTGCGAGTCGCCGTCCCTCGGTAATGAGGGCCCTCTTGCGTCAGACCCTAACTCCTGGGCTCCCAAAATTTGCAGATGTGCGACCTGTGGTGCGAGTACACTCCTGTCAGGTTCCCAACCCCATGGGAATTTGGGCCTTCTGCTCTGAGGTCCCAACGGCTGGGGTGCTCACAGTTTCATGATGAGGGCCCTCTGATGTGCATTCATTCCGGCCTAGATCCCATAGGCTTGCTGCTCCTGGGCGCCTGCTGGGAGGTTCCAACTGCGGGATTCCTCACCTTTTTTATTCTATGGGCCCTCTGTTTTGAGGCTCCTCCTGCCTGCCTCAATCCCAGCCCCGTTGTGATGTGTGTCCTCTGGTGTGAGACCACGTGTGCTGGGTCCCTCACCTTTCGATGATGTGGCCCCAATGGTGTGAGGACACTCGTGCCTGTTTCCCAGCCCCTTGGTGATGTGGCCCCTCTGGTGAGAGTCTGATCCTGGCTGGGTTCCTTACCGTTCTGTGAGGTGGGCCCTGTGCTCTGAGGTAACTCCTGCCTGGCTTGCTCCCATTGCCTTGGTGACGTCGGCCCTCTGGTGGCAGTTGGATCCTTTTGGAGACTCCTGTCCTCGGTGATGAGGTCCCTCTGGCGTCAGGCTCTAACTGCTGGGCTCCCCAGGTTTTCTGATGTGAGCCCAGTGATGCCAGGACACTCGTGAAATGTTCCCATCCGCATGGCGATATGGGCCTTCTGCTCTGAGGTTCCAACGACTGGGTTGCTCACAGTTTCCTGATGTTAGCTCCCTGGTGTTAGTTCACTCATTCCTAGATCCCATAGCCTCTGTACTCTGGGCCGCCTGCTGGGAAGTTCCAACTGCTGGGTTCCTCACCTTTTTTATTCTTTGGGCCCTGTGTTGGGAGGCTCCTCCTGCCTGTGTCACTCCCAGCCCCTTGGTGATGTAGGTCCTCTGGTTTGTGGCCACATGTGCCAGTTTCCTCATCTTTTAGTGATGTGGCCCCACTGGTGTGAGGACACTCGTGCCTGGTTCCCGTCCCCTTGGTGATATGGGCCCTCTGGTGAGAGTCTGATCCTGGTTGGGTTCCTCACACTTCTTTGAGGTGGGCCGTCTGCTGTGAGGTCACTCCTGCCTGGCTGGCACACCCCGCCTTGGCGACGTGGGCCCTCTTGTGGTAGTTGGAACATGCTGGGAGCCTCCTCCCCTCAGTGATGAGGGCCCTCTGGCGTCAGGCCCTAACTGCTGGGTACCCACATTTTCTGATATGTGCTAAGTGGTGCGAGGACACTCCTGCCATGCTCCCAACACCTTGGGGATGTGGACCTTCTGCTCTGAGGTCCAAATGGCTGGGTTGCTCGCAGTTTCATGATGTGGACCCTCTGCTGTGAGTTTACTGCGGCCTGAATCGCATAGACTTGGTGCTCTTGGCCGCCTGCTGGGAGGTTCCCATTGCTGGATTCCTCAGCTTTTTTATTCTATGGGCCCTGTGTTGTGAGGCTACTCCTGCCTGCCTCATTCCGAGCCCCTTGGAGATGTGGGTCTTCTGGTTTAGGCCACATGTGCTGGGTTCCTCACCTTTCTATGATGTGGCCACACTGGTGTGAAGACTCTCCTGCCTGGTTCTGATCACCTTGGTGATGTGGGCCCTCTGGTGAGAGTCTTATCCTGGCTGTGTTCCTCACCCTTCTGTGAGGTAGGCCCTCTGCGGTGAGGTCACTCCTACCTGGCTGTCACACGTCACCTTGGCGACGTGGGACCTCAGTTGGGTGTTGGTGCCTGATTGGAGTCTCCTCCCCTTGGTAATGAGGGCCCTCTGGCGTCAGGCCCTAACTCCTGGGTTCCCTAAATTCTCTGATGTGTGCCCTGTGGTGCGAGTACACTTCTGACAGGTTCCCAACCCCATGGGAATGTGGGCCTTCTGCTCTGAGATCCCAACGCCTAGGTTGCTCACAGTTTCATGATGACGGCCCTCTGGTGTGAGATCACTCCGGCCTGGATCCCATAGTCTCGCTGCTCCTGGCCGCCTGCTGGGAGGTTCCAACTGCGGGATTCTTCACCTCTTTAATTCTATGGTCCCTCTGTTTGGAGGCTCCTCCTGCCTGCCTCAATCCCAGCTCCCTTGTGATGTGTGTCCTCTGGTTTGAGGCCACGTGTGCTGGGACCCTCACTTTTCGGTGATGTGGCCCCACTAGTGTGAGGACACTCCTGCCTGGTTCCCATTCCCTTGGTGATGTGGGCCCTCTGGTGAGAATCTGATCCTCTTTAGTTCTTCACACTTCTGTGAGGTTGACCCTCTGCTCTGAGGTCACTCCTGCCTGGTTGTCGCACTCCGCATTGGTGACGTCGCCCCTCTGGTAGCAGTCGGAGCTGGCTGGGAGCCACCGCCCCTCGGTGATGAGGGCCCTCTGGCATCAGGCACTAATTGCTGGGCTCCCCACATTTTTTCATGTGTGCCCACTCTTGCGATGACACTCCTGCTTGTTTCCCTTCCCCATGGGGATGTGGGCCTTCTGCTCTGAGGTCACAACGGCTGGGTTGCTTACAGAATCACAATGAGGGCCCTCTGTTGTGAGTTCATGCCGGCCTGGATCTCATAGCCTCAGTGCTCTGGGCCGCCTGCTAGGAAGATCCAACTGCTGGTTTCCACACCTTTTGTATACAATGGGACATGTGTTGTGAGGTTAATCCTGCCTGCCTCACTCCGAAACCCATGGTGATGTGGGTCCTCTGGTTTGAGGCCACATGTGCTGGGTACCTCAACTTTTGATGATGTGGCCCCACGGGTGTGAGGACACTCCTGCCTGGTTCCCATCACCTTGGTGATGTGGGCCCTCTGGGGAGAGTCTGATCCTGGCTGGGTTCCCTACCATTCTGTGAGGTGGGCCCTCTGATGTCAGGTCACTCCTGCCTGGCTAGCTCACATCGCCTTGGCGACGTGGGCCCTCTGTTGGCCACTGGAGCATGCTGGGAGCCTCCTACTCCCGTGAATGATGGCCCTGGAAAAAATGCATATGCCCTTTTTGGCCAAGTGCTTCATTGAGGAGGTTCTGCCACTTCTCTTATGCTTTCAGAGCAATTCACGTCTACCTCCTGAAATCGGATTCCAGCAATTCTGCCCCACTTTCAAGTCCTCTTCGCAGCCTTAATTCAATATATTTTTGTACGATTTCTGTCATTTATAAGTCTGCAGGTATGTGAATGACAGTGCCCCTGAGCTCCTTTCCTCAACTCGCTTTCTTGTGAGCTGGCCACAAAACCGCAGGATTGCTTCAGGCCCTAATCTTGTTCCAGCACGGCATGCTGAGCCTTTGGTTAATTCCTTTTCCTGTTGGGAAATGAGTGTTAAAATTGCCCGTGCATACTGGGCATATACCCTGAGAAAACCAAAATTCAAAAAGAGTCATGTACCAAAATGTTCATTGCAGCTCTATTTACAATAGCCCGGAGATGGAAAGAACCTAAGCGCCCATCATCGGACGAATGGATAAAGAAGATGTGGCACATATACACAATGGAATATTACTCAGCCTTAAAAAGAAATGAAACTGAGTTATTTGTAATGAGATGGATAGACCTAGAGTCTGTCATACAGAGTGAAGTAAGTCAGAAAGAAAAAGACAAATAGCGTATGCTAACACATATATATGGAATTTAAAGGAAAAAAATGTCATGAAGAACCTAGGGATAAGACAGGAATAGAGGCGCAGACCTACTGGAGAACGGAATTGAGGATATGGGGAGGGGGAATGGTGAGTTTTGACAGGGCGAGAGAGAGTCATGGACATATACACACTAACAAATGTAGTAAGGTAGATAGCAAGGGGGAAGCAGCCGCAAGGCACAGGGATATTAGCTCGGGGCGTTGGGACAGCCTGGAGGGGTGGAAGGGGGAGAGAGGGAGGGAGGGAGACACAAGAGGGAAGACACAGGGAGCATATGTATATGTATAGCTGATTCACTTTGTTATAAAGCAAAAACTAACACACCATTGTAAAGCAATTATACCCCAATAAAGATGTTAAAACAAATATTTGCCCGTGCACACACCTACAGATAGTCTCCCATTGGTTCTCCTTATTCCTGTTCATCTTGCGCAGAAATTGCAAACAGTGCCAAACAGGAGGTTAAAGGCACTGACTCTCCAAATGGGGAGAGTGTAAGAAAAGGGTCTGGAAGGGTGAACCTGAGTACCAGGGGACGAAAACAGACATGCATGTAAAAAGGTTTCCCAGTCACACGGTGGAGCATACTCTGGGTTTCCCATGCAAATTTTAGCAGAAGGAAGAATCCCTTGACCCTGGAGAGTTGGGAACCATGGAATGGGTACCAGGCAGTATGACATCAAAGGGTCTGCATTTGCTCACTGAACCTCACCAATGCTATCATCCCAAAGGGTCAAGCCTTATCTCTCACCCAGCTCTGGGTGTAGATGTGGTAAACCAGGTTGCATCACATGCCCTGTGTGAGTTATTTAAGAATTGCTCTCTATTCCACTGTCATTGTGTTTTGTTTTTGAAATTTTTTTTGACACTGGGATTTATCGGATTTTCACTGCTGCGTTAATGCCGCTGTACACACTCTTGATTCTCTTACGGAGACATAAATATCCACGGGTTTTAAGATTCTTCCTAGTCAGGTATATTCCTAGGCGTTGAATATGTGGTGTTGAGTCCATTTCGTTGAGCAAGGAGTAGGTCTTGTCTATTACATATTTGGCTTATGGAACGGTATCTGTGCTAATTTCAGTCTCTGGTTTTATGCAGCACTCCAACGCACCTTTCTCCATAAGAAAGCACAAGTTGGTTTTCTAAATTTGAGACTGTTCTGTTTTGTAATTCAGTTCATGTGTAGTCAAGTTTAAATACTGTGTATTAGTGATATTTTATGATGTTTCTTTTTATGTGTGACTTATTTCACGTAGAATCACCATACCTGCATCCACTCACTATGCCGCTATGGGCCTGATGACACAGATTTCATTGCTGAGTGATATTGCATTGCACGTACGTGCCACAACTTCTTTATCCATTTTTTGCTTTCTGGGATATTTACCTGATACTGTAGACGAGCTTCTTGTGAACACAGCCGTCCCAAATATTGGGGTGGCTGTCTGTTTTTGATTTTAATTTCCGTAAGCTATAGGACCATAAGTGGAAGTGCCATAGGCTGTGTTGCTTTGTTTCTTACGTGTTTCAGGAAACACCATACACTTCTCCAGGGTGGCTGCTGGCAATTTACATCCTGCCAATCAGCATAACAAGGCTCCCTGTTCTCCATATCCTGTCCTACCTTTCTGGATTTTACACTTTTTTCAGATGGCCCTTTTGCCCGGGGGGCAGTGAGACTTCATTGTAGTGCAGATTTCCTTTACAGGCTTGCTTGGATGGCCAAAAAGGGCGTATGCATTTTTTCCTGAATATATTCAGGAAAAAACGCATATGCCCTTTTTGGCCAAGTGCATCATTGTCGACGTTCTGCCTCTTTTCCTATGCTTTCAGGGCAATTCCAGTCTACCCCCTGCAATCGTTTTCCTGAAATTCTGCCCTGCTTTCAAGTCCCCTTCGCAGGCTTACTGCAATATATTTTTGGAGGATAGCTGTCAATTATAACTCTGCAGGTTTGTGAATTACAGTGCCCCTGAGCTCCTTTCTTCAACTCGCTTTCTTGTGAGCTGGGCACAAAACCGCAGGATTGCTTCAGGCCCTAATCTGTTTCCAGCAGGGCACACTGAGCCTTTGTTTAATTCCTCTTCCTGGTGGGCAATGAGCGTTACATTTGCCCGTGCAGACACCTACAGCTAGTCTCTCATTGGTTCTCCCTATTCCTGTTCATCTTGCACAGAAATTGCAAGCTGTGCCAAAGAGGAGGTTAAAGGCACTGACTCTCCAAGCGGGGAGAGTGTTAGTAAAGCATCTGGAAGGGTGAACACGAGGACCAGGATACGAAAACTGAGATGCATTTTAAATCGTTTCTCAATCACACGGTAGACGATACTCTGTGTTTCCCATGCATGTTTTAGCTGGAGGAAGAATGCCTTGAACCTGGAGAGTTGGGACCCATGGAATGGGTACCATGCAGTATGACTTCAAAGGGTCTGCATTTGCTCACCGAAACTCACCAGTGCTATCAGCCTGAAGTGTCCAGCCTTATGTCTCAACCAGCTCTGGGTGTAGATGTGGTGAATCCCGGTTGCATCACATGCCCTGAGTGAATTATTTAAGAATTGCTCTCTATTTCACTGTCTTTGTTTTCGAAATTTATTTTGATAATGGGATTTATCGGATTTTCACTGCTGCATTTCGCTCGCTGTACACACGCTTGATTCTCTTATGGAGACATATATATCCATGGGTTTTAAGATTCTTCCTAGTCAGGTATATTCCTAGGCGTTGAATATGTGGTGTTGGGTCCATTTCGTTGAGCAAGGAGTAGGTCTTGTCTATTACATATTTGGCTTATGGAAAGTTATCTGTGCTAATTTCAGCCTCTGGTTTTATGCAGCACCCCAAGCCACCTTTCCCCATAAGCAAGCACTAGTTGGTTTTCTAAATTTTACACCCTGTTCTGTTTTGTAATTCAGTTCATGTGTAGTCAAGTTTACATTCCGTGTATTAGTGATATCTTATGATGTTTCTTTTTCTGTGTGACGTAGTTCACGTAGAATCACCGTACCTGCATCCACTCACTATGCCGCTACGGGCCTGATGACACAGATTTCATTGCTGAGTGATATTGCATTGTACGTACGTGCCACAACTTCTTTATCCATTTTTTGCTTTCTGGGATATTTACCTGATACTGTAGACGAGCTTCTTGTGAACACAGCCGTCCCAAATATTGGGGTGGCTGTCTGTTTTTGATTTTAATTTCCATAAGCTATAGGACCATAAGTGGAAGTGCCATAGGCTGTGTTGCTTTGTTTCTTACGTGTTTCAGGAAACACCATACACTTCTCCAGGGTGGCTGCTGGCAATTTACATCCTGCCAATCAGCATAACAAGGCTCCCTGTTCTCCATATCCTGTCCTACCTTTCTGGATTTTACACTTTTTTCAGATGGCCCTTTTGCCCAGGGGGCAGTGAGACTTCATTGTAGTGCAGATTTCCTTTACAGGCTTGCTTGGTTGGCCAAAAAGGGCGTATGCGTTTTTTCCTGAATATATTCAGGAAAAAACGCATACGCCCTTTTTGGCCAAGTGCATCATTGTCGATGTTCTGCCTCTTTTCCTATGCTTTCAGGGCAATTCCAGTCTACCCCCTGCAATCGTTTTCCTGAAATTCTGCCCCGCTTTCAAGTCCCCTTCGCAGGCTTACTTCAATATATTTTTGGAGGAGAGCTGTCATTTATAACTCTACAGGTTTGTGAATTACAGTGCCCCTGAGCTCCTTTCTTTAACTCGCTTTCTTGTGAGCTGGACACAAAACCAAAGGATTGCTTCAGGCCCTAATCTGTTTTCAGCAGGGCACGCTGAGCCTTTGTTTAATTCCTCTTCCTGGTGGGCAATGAGCGTTACATTTGCCCGTGCAGACACCTACAGCTAGTCTCTCATTGGTTCTCCCTATTCCTGTTCATCTTGCACAGAAATTGCAAGCTGTGCCGAACAGGAGGTTAAAGGCACTGACTCTCCAAGCGGGGAGAGTGTTAGTAAAGCATCTGGAATGGTGAACCCGAGGACCAGGATACGAAAACTGAGATGCATTTTAAATCGTTTCCCAATCACACGGTGGACGATACTCTGGGTTTCCCATGCATGTTTTAGCTGGAGGAAGAATCCCTTGAACCTGGAGAGCTGGGACCCATGGAATGGGTACCATGCAGTATGACTTCAAAGGGTCTGCATTTGTTCACCGAAACTCACCAATGCTATCAGGCTGAAGTGTCCAGCCTTATGTCTCAACCAGCTCTGGGTGTAGATGTGGTCAATCCCGGTTGCATCACATGCCCTGAGTGAATTATTTAAGAATTGCTCTCTATTTCACTGTCTTTGTGTTTTGTTTTCGAAATTTATTTTGATAATGGGATGTATCGGATTTTCACTGCTGCGTTTCGGCCGCTGTACACACGCTTGATTCTCTTACGGAGACATATATATCCATGGGTTTTAAGATTCTTCCTAGTCAGGTATATTCCTAGGCGTTGAATATGTGGTGTTGAGTCCATTTCGTTGAGCAAGGAGTAGGTCTTGACTATTACATATTTGGCTTATGGAATGTTATCTGTGCTAATTTCAGTCTCTGGTTTTATGCAGCACCCCAACGCACCTTTCCCCATAAGCAAGCACTAGTTGGTTTTCTAAATTTGAGACCCTGTTCTGCTTTGTAATTCACTTCATGTGTAGTCAAGTTTACATTCCGTGTATTAGTGATATCTTATGATGTTTCTTTTTCTGTGTGACGTAGTTCACGTAGAATCACCGTACCTGCATCCACTCACTATGCCGCTACGGGCCTGATGACACAGATTTCATTGCTGAGTGATATTGCATTGTACGTACGTGCCACAACTTCTTTATCCATTTTTTGCTTTCTGGGATATTTACCTGATACTGTAGACGAGCTTCTTGTGAACACAGCCGTCCCAAATATTGCGGTGGCTGTCTGTTTTTGATTTTAATTTCCGTAAGCTATAAGACCATAAGTGGAAGTGCCATAGGCTGTGTTGCTTTGTTTCTTACGTGTTTCAGGAAACACCATACACTTCTCCAGAGTGGCTGCTGGCAATTTACATCCTGCCAATCAGCATAACAAGGCTCCCTGTTCTCCATATACTGTCCTACCTTTCTGGATTTTACACTTTTTTCAGATGGCCCTTTTGCCCGGGGGGGCAGTGAGATTTCATTGTAGTGCAGATTTCCTTTACAGGCTTGCTTGGTTGGCCAAAAAGGGTGTATGCGTTTTTTCCTGAATATATTCAGGAAAAAACGCATACGCCCTTTTTGGCCAAGTGCATCATTGTCGACGTTGTGCCTCTTTTCCTATGCTTTCAGGGCAATTCCAGTCTACCCCCTGCAATCGTTTTCCTGAAATTCAGCCCCGCTTTCAAGTCCCTTTCGCAGGCTTACTTCAATATATTTTTGGAGGATAGCTGTCATTTATATCTCTGCAGGTTTGTGAAGTACAGTGCCCCTGAACTCCTTTCTTCAACTCGCTTTCTTGTGAGCTGGGCACAAAACCGCAGGATTGCTTCAGGCCCTAATCTGTTTCCAGCAGGGCACACTGAGCCTTTGTTTAATTCCTCTTCCTGGTGGGCAATGAGCGTTACATTTGCCAGTGCAGACACCTACAGCTAGTCTCTCATTGGTTCTCCCTATTCCTGTTCATCTTGCACAGAAATTGCAAGCTGTGCGAAACAGGAGGTTAAAGGCACTGACTCTCCAAGCGGGGAGAGTGTTAGTAAAGCATCTGGAATGGTGAACCCGAGGACAAGGAAACGAAAACTGAGATGCATTTTAAATCATTTCCCAATCACACGGTGGACGATACTCTGGGTTTCCCATGCATGTTTTAGCTGGAGGAAGAATCCCTTGAACCTGGAGAGTTGGGACCCATGGAATGGGTACCATGCAGTATGACTTCAAAGGGTCTGCATTTGCTCACCGAAACTCACCAATGCTATCAGCCTGAAGTGTCCAGCCTTATGTCTCAACCAGCTCTGGGTGTAGATGTGGTCAATCCCGGTTGCATCACATGCCCTGAGTGAATTATTTAAGAATTGCTCTCTATTTCACTGTCTTTGTGTTTTGTTTTCGAAATTTATTTTGATAATGGGATTTATCGGATTTTCACTGCAGCGTTTCGGCCGCTGTACACACGCTTGATTCTCTTACGGAGACATATATATCCATGGGTTTTAAGATTCTTCCTAGTCAGGTATATTCCTAGGCGTTGAATATGTGGTGTTGGGTCCATTTCGTTGAGCAAGGAGTAGGTCTTGTCTATTACATATTTGGCTTATGGAAAGTTATCTGTGCTAATTTCAGTCTCTGGTTTTATGCAGCACCCCAAGGCACCTTTCCCCATAAGCAAGCACTAGTTGGTTTTCTAAATTTGAGACCTGTTCTTTTTTGTAATTCAGTTCATGTGTAGTCAAGTTTACATTCCGTGTATTAGTGATATCTTATGATGTTTCTTTTTCTGTGTGACGTAGTTCACGTAGAATCACCGTACCTGCATCCACTCACTATGCCGCTACGGGCCTGATGACACAGATTTCATTGCTGAGTGATATTGCATTGTACGTACGTGCCACAACTTCTTTATCCATTTTTTGCTTTCTGGGATATTTACCTGATACTGTAGACGAGCTTCTTGTGAACACAGCCGTCCCAAATATTGGGGTGGCTGTCTGTTTTTGATTTTAATTTCCGTAAGCTATAGGACCATAATTGGAAGTGCCATAGGCTGTGTTGCTTTGTTCCTTACGTGTTTCAGGAAACACCATACACTTCTCCAGGGTGGCTGTTGGCAATTTACATCCTGCCAATCAGCATAACAAGGCTCCCTGTTCTCCATATCCTGTGTACCTTTCTGGATTTTATACTTTTTTCAGATGGCCCTTTTGCCTGGGGGGGCAGTGAGATTTCATTGTAGTGCAGATTTCCTTTACAGGCTTGCTTGGTTGGCCAAAAAGGGCGTATGCGTTTTTTCCTGAATATATTCAGGAAAAAACGCATACGCCCTTTTTGGCCAAGGGCATCATTGTCGACGTTGTGCCTCTTTTCCTATGCTTTCAGGGCAATTCCAGTCTACCCCTGCAATCGTTTTCCTGAAATTCAGCCCCGCTTTCAAGTCCCCTTCGCAGGCTTACTTCAATATATTTTTGGAGGATAGCTGTCATTTATAACTCTGCAGGTTTGTGAATTACAGTGCCCCTGAGCTCCTTTCTTCAACTCGCTTTCTTGTGAGCTGGGCACAAAACCGCAGGATTGCTTCAGGCCCTAATCTGTTTCCAGCAGGGCACACTGAGCCTTTGTTTAATTCCTCTTCCTGGTGGGCAATGAGCGTTACATTTGCCCGTGCAGACACCTACAGCTAGTCTCTCATTGGTTCTCCCTATTCCTGTTCATCTTGCACAGAAATGGCAAGCTGTGCCAAACAGGAGGTTAAAGGCACTGACTCTCCAAGCGGGGAGAGTGTTAGTAAAGCATCTGGAATGGTGAACCAGAGGACCAGGATACGAAAACTGAGATGCATTTTAAATCGTTTCCCAATCACACGGTGGACGATACTCTGGGTTTCCCATGCATGTTTTAGCTTGAGGAAGAATGCCTTGAACCTGGAGAGTTGGGACCCATGGAATGGGTACCATGCAGTATGACTTCAAAGGGTCTGCATTTGCTCACCGAAACTCACCAGTGCTATTAGCCTGAAGTGTCCAGCCTTATGTCTCAACCAGCTCTGGGTGTAGATGTGGTAAATCCCGGTTGCATCACATGACCTGAGTGAATTATTTAAGAATTGCTCTCTATTTCACTGTCTTTTTGTTTTGTTTTCGAAATTTATTTTGATAATGGGATTTATCGGATTTTCACTGCTGCGTTTCGGCCGCTGTACACACGCTTGATTCTCTTACGGAGACATATATATCCATGGGTTTTAAGATTGTTCCTAGTCAGGTATATTCCTAGGCGTTGAATATGTGGTGTTGAGTCCATTTCGTTGAGCAAGGAGTAGGTCTTGTCTATTCCATATTTGGCTTATGGAATGTTATCTGTGCTAATTTCAGTCTCTGGTTTTATGCAGCACCCCAACGCACCTTTCCCCATAAGCAAGCACTAGTTGGTTTTCTAAATTTGAGACCCTGTTCTGTTTTGTAATTCAGTTCATGTGTAGTCAAGTTTACATTCCGTGTATTAGTGATATCTTATGATGTTTCTTTTTCTGTGTGACGTAGTTCACGTAGAATCACCGTACCTGCATCCACTCACTATGCCGCTATGGGCCTGATGACACAGATTTCATTGCTGAGTGATATTGCATTGCACGTACGTGCCACAACTTCTTTATCCATTTTTTGCTTTCTGGGATATTTACCTGATACTGTAGACGAGCTTCTTGTGAACACAGCCGTCCCAAATATTGGGGTGGCTGTCTGTTTTTGATTTTAATTTCCGTAAGCTATAGGACCATAAGTGGAAGTGCCATAGGCTGTGTTGCTTTGTTTCTTACGTGTTTCAGGAAACACCATACACTTCTCCAGGGTGGCTGCTGGCAATTTACATCCTGCCAATCAGCATAACAAGGCTCCCTGTTCTCCATATCCTGTCCTACCTTTCTGGATTTTACACTTTTTTCAGATGGCCCTTTTGCCCGGGGGGCAGTGAGACTTCTTTGTAGTGCAGATTTCCTTTACAGGCTTGCTTGGATGGCCAAAAAGGGCGTATGCATTTTTTCCTGAATATATTCAGGAAAAAACGCATATGCCCTTTTTGGCCAAGTGCATCATTGTCGACGTTCTGCCTCTTTTCCTATGCTTTCAGGGCAATTCCAGTCTACCCCCTGCAATCGTTTTCCTGAAATTCTGCCCTGCTTTCAAGTCCCCTTCGCAGGCTTACTGCAATATATTTTTGGAGGATAGCTGTCAATTATAACTCTGCAGGTTTGTGAATTACAGTGCCCCTGAGCTCCTTTCTTCAACTCGCTTTCTTGTGAGCTGGGCACAAAACCGCAGGATTGCTTCAGGCCCTAATCTGTTTCCAGCAGGGCACACTGAGCCTTTGTTTAATTCCTCTTCCTGGTGGGCAATGAGCGTTACATTTGCCCGTGCAGACACCTACAGCTAGTCTCTCATTGGTTCTCCCTATTCCTGTTCATCTTGCACAGAAATTGCAAGCTGTGCCAAAGAGGAGGTTAAAGGCACTGACTCTCCAAGCGGGGAGAGTGTTAGTAAAGCATCTGGAAGGGTGAACACGAGGACCAGGATACGAAAACTGAGATGCATTTTAAATCGTTTCTCAATCACACGGTAGACGATACTCTGTGTTTCCCATGCATGTTTTAGCTGGAGGAAGAATGCCTTGAACCTGGAGAGTTGGGACCCATGGAATGGGTACCATGCAGTATGACTTCAAAGGGTCTGCATTTGCTCACCGAAACTCACCAGTGCTATCAGCCTGAAGTGTCCAGCCTTATGTCTCAACCAGCTCTGGGTGTAGATGTGGTGAATCCCGGTTGCATCACATGCCCTGAGTGAATTATTTAAGAATTGCTCTCTATTTCACTGTCTTTGTTTTCGAAATTTATTTTGATAATGGGATTTATCGGATTTTCACTGCTGCATTTCGCTCGCTGTACACACGCTTGATTCTCTTATGGAGACATATATATCCATGGGTTTTAAGATTCTTCCTAGTCAGGTATATTCCTAGGCGTTGAATATGTGGTGTTGGGTCCATTTCGTTGAGCAAGGAGTAGGTCTTGTCTATTACATATTTGGCTTATGGAAAGTTATCTGTGCTAATTTCAGCCTCTGGTTTTATGCAGCACCCCAAGCCACCTTTCCCCATAAGCAAGCACTAGTTGGTTTTCTAAATTTGAGACCCTGTTCTGTTTTGTAATTCAGTTCATGTGTAGTCAAGTTTACATTCCGTGTGTAAGTGATATCTTATGATGTTTCTTTTTCTGTGTGACGTAGTTCACGTAGAATCACCGTACCTGCATCCACTCACTATGCCGCTACGGGCCTGATGACACAGATTTCATTGCTGAGTGATATTGCATTGTACGTACGTGCCACAACTTCTATATCCATTTTTTGCTTTCTGGGATATTTACCTGATACTGTAGACGAGCTTCTTGTGAACACAGCCGTCCCAAATATTGGGGTGGCTGTCTGTTTTTGATTTTAATTTCTGTAAGCTATAGGACCATAAGTGGAAGTGCCATAGGCTGTGTTGCTTTGTTTCTTACGTGTTTCAGGAAACACCATACACTTCTCCAGGGTGGCTGCTGGCAATTTACATCCTGCCAATCAGCATAACAAGGCTCCCTGTTCTCCATATCCTGTCCTACCTTTCTGGATTTTACACTGTTTTCAGATGGCCCTTTTGCCCAGGGGGCAGTGAGACTTCATTGTAGTGCAGACTTCCTTTACAGGCTTGCTTGGTTGGCCAAAAAGGGCGTATGCGTTTTTTCCTGAATATATTCAGGAAAAAACGCATACGCCCTTTTTGGCCAAGTGCATCATTGTCGATGTTCTGCCTCTTTTCCTATGCTTTCAGGGCAATTCCAGTCTACCCCCTGCAATCGTTTTCCTGAAATTCAGCCCCGCTTTCAAGTCCCCTTCGCAGGCTTACTTCAATATATTTTTGGAGGAGAGCTGTCATTTATAACTCTGCAGGTTTGTGAATTACAGTGCCCCTGAGCTCCTTTCTTTAACTCGCTTTCTTGTGAGCTGGACACAAAACCAAAGGATTGCTTCAGGCCCTAATCTGTTTTCAGCAGGGCACGCTGAGCCTTTTTTTTAATTCCTTTTCCTGGTGGGCAATGAGCGTTACATTTGCCCGTGCAGACACCTACAGCTAGTCTCTCATTGGTTCTCCCTATTCCTGTTCATCTTGCACAGAAATTGCAAGCTGTGCCAAAGAGGAGGTTAAAGGCACTGACTCTCCAAGCGGGGAGAGTGTTAGTAAAGCATCTGGAATGGTGAACCCGAGGACCAGGATACGAAAACTGAGATGCATTTTAAATCGTTTCCCAATCACACGGTGGACGATACTCTGGGTTTCCCATGCATGTTTTAGCTGGAGGAAGAATGCCTTGAACCTGGAGAGTTGGGACCCATGGAATGGGTACCATGCAGTATGACTTCAAAGGGTCTGCATTTGCTCACCGAAACTCACCAGTGCTATCAGCCTGAAGTGTCCAGCCTTATGTCTCAACCAGCTCTGGGTGTAGATGTGGTCAATCCCGGTTGCATCACATGCCCTGAGTGAATTATTTAAGAATTGCTCTCTATTTCACTGTCTTTGTGTTTTGTTTTCGAAATTTATTTTGATAATGGGATTTATCGGATTTTCACTGCTGCATTTCCGCCGCTGTACACATGCTTGATTCTCTTACGGAGACATATATATCCATGGGTTTTAAGATTCTTCCTAGTCAGGTATATTCCTAGGCGTTGAATATGTGGTGTTGAGTCCATTTCGTTGAGCAAGGAGTAGGTCTTGTCTATTACATATTGGGCTTATGGAATGTTATCTGTGCTAATTTCAGTCTCTGGTTTTATGCAGCACCCCAACGCACCTTTCCCCATAAGCAAGCACTAGTTGGTGTTCTAAATTTGAGACCCTGTTCTGTTTTGTAATTCAGTTCATGTGTAGTCAAGTTTACATTCCGTGTATTAGTGATATCTTATGATGTTTCTTTTTCTGTGTGACGTAGTTCACGTAGAATCACCGTACCTGCATCCACTCACTATGCCGCTACGGGCCTGATGACACAGATTTCATTGCTGAGGGATATTGCATTGCACGTACGTGCCACAACTTCTTTATCCATTTTTTGCTTTCTGGGATATTTACCTGATACTGTAGACGAGCTTCTTGTGAACACAGCCGTCCCAAATATTGGGGTGGCTGTCTGTTTTTGATTTTAATTTCCGTAAGCTATAGGACCATAAGTGGAAGTGCCATAGGCTGTGTTGCTTTGTTTCTTACGTGTTTCAGGAAACACCATACACTTCTCCAGGGTGGCTGCTGGCAATTTACATCCTGCCAATCAGCATAACAAGGCTCCCTGTTCTCCATATCCTGTCCTACATTTCTGGATTTTACACTTTTTTCAGATGGCCCTTTTGCCCGGGGGGGCAGTGAGATTTCATTGTAGTGCAGATTTCCTTTACAGGCTTGCTTGGTTGGCCAAAAAGGGCGTATGCGTTTTTTCCTGAATATATTCAGGAAAAAACGCATACGCCCTTTTTGGCCAAGTGCATCATTGTCGACGTTGTGCCTCTTTTCCTATGCTTTCAGGGCAATTCCAGTCTACCCCCTGCAATCGTTTTCCTGAAATTCAGCCCCGCTTTCAAGTCCCCTTCGCAGGCTTACTTCAATATATATTTGGAGGATAGCTGTCATTTATAACTCTGCAGGTTTGTGAAGTACAGTGCCCCTGAGCTCCTTTCTTCAACTCGCTTTCTTGTGAGCTGGGCACAAAACCGCAGGATTGCTTCAGGCCCTAATCTGTTTCCAGCAGGGCACACTGAGCCTTTGTTTAATTCCTCTTCCTGGTGGGCAATGAGCGTTACATTTGCCCGTGCAGACACCTACAGCTAGTCTCTCATTGGTTCTCCCTATTCCTGTTCATCTTGCACAGAAATGGCAAGCTGTGCCAAACAGGAGGTTAAAGGCACTGACTCTCCAAGCGGGGAGAGTGTTAGTAAAGCATCTGGAATGGTGAACCCGAGGACCAGGATACGAAAACTGAGATGCATTTTAAATCGTTTCCCAATCACACGGTGGACGATATTCTGGGTTTCCCATGCATGTTTTAGCTGGAGGAAGAATACCTTGAACCTGGAGAGTTGGGACCCATGGAATGGGTACCATGCAGTATGACTTCAAAGGGTCTGCATTTGCTCACCGAAACTCACCAGTGCTATCAGCCAGAAGTGTCCAGCCTTATGTCTCAACCAGCTCTGGGTGTAGATGTGGTCAATCCCGGTTGCATCACATGCCCTGAGTGAATTATTTAAGAATTGCTCTCTATTTCACTGTCTTTGTGTTTTGTTTTCGAAATTTATTTTGATAATGGGATTTATCGGATTTTCACTGCTGCGTTTCGGCCGCTGTACACACGCTTTATTCTCTTACGGAGACATATATATCCATGGGTTTTAAGATTCTTCCTAGTCAGGTATACTCCTAGGCGTTGAATATATGGTGTTGGGTCCATTTCGTTGAGCAAGGAGTAGGTCTTGTCTATTACATATTTGGCTTATGGAAAGTTATCTGTGCTAATTTCAGTCTCTGGTTTTATGCAGCACCCCAAGGCACCTTTCCCCATAAGCAAGCACTAGTTGGTTTTCTAAATTTGAGACCCTGTTCTGTTTTGTAATTCAGTTCATGTGTAGTCAAGTTTACATTCCGTGTATTAGTGATATCTTATGATGTTTCTTTTTCTGTGTGACGTAGTTCACGTACAATCACCGTACCTGCATCCACTCACTATGCCGCTACGGGCCTGATGACACAGATTTTATTGCTGAGTGATATTGCATTGTACGTACGTGCCACAACATCTTTATCCATTTTTGCTTTCTGGGATATTTACCTGATACTGTAGACGAGCTTCTTGGGAACACAGCCATCCCAAATATTGGGGTGGCTGTCTGTTTTTGATTTTAATTTCTGTAAGCTATAGGACCATAAGTGGAAGTGCCATAGGCTGTGTTGCTTTGTTTCTTACGTGTTTCAGGAAACACCATACACTTCTCCAGGGTGGCTGCTGGCAATTTACATCCTGCCAATCAGCATAACAAGGCTCCCTGTTCTCCATATCCTGTCCTACCTTTCTGGATTTTACACTTTTTTCAGATGGCCCTTTTGCCCGGGGGGGCAGTGAGATTTCATTGTAGTGCAGATTTCCTTTACAGGCTTGCTTGGTTGGCCAAAAAGGGCGTATGCGTTTTTTCCTGAATATATTCAGGAAAAAACGCATACGCCCTTTTTGGCCAAGTGCATCATTGTCGATGTTGTGCCTCTTTTCCTATGCTTTCAGGGCAGTTCCAGTCTACCCCCTGCAATCGTTTTCCTGAAATTCAGCCCCGCTTTCAAGTCCCCTTCGCAGGCTTACTTCAATATATTTTTGGAGGATAGCTGCCATTTATAACTCTGCAGGTTTGTGAAGTACAGTGCCCCTGAGCTCCTTTCTTCAACTCGCTTTCTTGTGAGCTGGGCACAAAACCGCAGGATTGCTTCAGGCCCTAATCTGTTTCCAGCAGGGCACACTGAGCCTTTGTTTAATTCCTCTTCCTGGTGGGCAATGAGCGTTACATTTGCCCGTGCAGACACCTACAGCTAGTCTCTCATTGGTTCTCCCTATTCCTGTTCATCTTGCACAGAAATGGCAAGCTGTGCCAAACAGGAGGTTAAAGGCACTGACTCTCCAGCGGGGAGAGTGTTAGTAAAGCATCTGGAATGGTGAACCCGAGGACCAGGATACGAAAACTGAGATGCATTTTAAATCGTTTCCCAATCACACGGTGGACGATACTCTGGGTTTCCCATGCATGTTTTAGCTGGAGGAAGAATCCCTTGAACCTGGAGAGTTGGGACCCATGGAATGGGTACCATGCAGTATGACTTCAAAGGGTCTGCATTTGCTCACCGAAACTCACCAATGCTATCAGCCTGAAGTGTCCAGCCTTATGTCTCAACCAGCTCTGGGTGTAGATGTGGTCAATCCCGGTTGCATCACATGCCCTGAGTGAATTATTTAAGAATTGCTCTCTATTTCACTGTCTTTGTGTTTTGTTTTCGAAATTTATTTTGATAATGGGATTTATCGGATTTTCACTGCTGCGTTTCGGCCGCTGTACACACGCTTGATTCTCTTACAGAGACATATATATCCATGGGTTTTAAGATTCTTCCTAGTCAGGTATATTCCTAGGCGTTGAATATGTGGTGTTGAGTCCATTTCGTTGAGCAAGGAGTAGGTCTTGTCTATTACATATTTGGCTTATGGAATGTTATCTGTGCTAATTTCAGTCTCTGGTTTTATGCAGCACCCCAACGCACCTTTCCCCATAAGCAAGCACTAGTTGGTTTTCTAAATTTGAGACCCTGTTCTGTTTTGTAATTCAGTTCATGTGTAGTCAAGTTTACATTCCGTGTATTAGTGATATCTTATGATGTTTCTTTTTCTGTGTGACGTAGTTCACGTAGAATCACCGTACCTGCATCCACTTACTATGCCGCTACGGGCCTGATGACACAGATTTCATTGCTGAGTGATATTGCATTGCACGTACGTGCCACAACTTCTTTATCCATTTTTTGCTTTCTGGGATATTTACCTGATACTGTAGACGAGCTTCTTGTGAACACAGCCGTCCCAAATATTGGGGTGGCTGTCTGTTTTTGATTTTAATTTCCGTAAGCTATAGGACCATAAGTGGAAGTGCCATAGGCTGTGTTGCTTTGTTTCTTACGTGTTTCAGGAAACACCATACACTTCTCCAGGGTGGCTGCTGGCAATTTACATCCTGCCAATCAGCATAACAAGGCTCCCTGTTCTCCATATCCTGTCCTACCTTTCTGGATTTTACACTTTTTTCAGATGGCCCTTTTGCCCGGGGGGGGGGGGGCAGTGAGATTTCATTGTAGTGCAGATTTCCTTTACAGGCTTGCTTGGTTGGCCAAAAAGGGCGTATGCGTTTTTTCCTGAATATATTCAGGAAAAAACGCATACGCCCTTTTTGGCCAAGTGCATCATTGTCGACGTTGTGCCTCTTTTCCTATGCTTTCAGGGCAATTCCAGTCTACCCCCTGCAATCGTTTTCCTGAAATTCAGCCCCGCTTTCAAGTCCCCTTCGCAGGCTTACTTCAATATATTTTTGGAGGATAGCTGTCATTTATAACTCTGCAGGTTTGTGAAGTACAGTGCCCCTGAGCTCCTTTCTTCAACTCGCTTTCTTGTGAGCTGGGCACAAAACCGCAGGATTGCTTCAGGCCCTAATCTGTTTCCAGCAGGGCACACTGAGCCTTTGTTTAATTCCTCTTCCTGGTGGGCAATGAGCGTTACATTTGCCCGTGCAGACACCTAGAGCTAGTCTCTCATTGGTTCTCCCTATTCCTGTTCATCTTGCACAGAAATGGCAAGCTGTGCCAAACAGGAGGTTAAAGACACTGACTCTCCAAGCGGGGAGAGTGTTAGTAAAGCATCTGGAATGGTGAACCCGAGGACCAGGATACGAAAACTGAGATGCATTTTAAATCGTTTCCCAATCACACGGTGGACGATACTCTGGGTTTCCCATGCATGTTTTAGCTGGAGGAAGAATGCCTTGAACCTGGAGAGTTGGGACCCATGGAATGGGTACCATGCAGTATGACTTCAAAGGGTCTGCATTTGCTCACCGAAACTCACCAGTGCTATCAGCCTGAAGTGTCCAGCCTTATGTCTCAACCAGCTCTGGGTGTAGATGTGGTCAATCCCGGTTGCATCACATGCCCTGAGTGAATTATTTAAGAATTGCTCTCTATTTCACTGTCTTTGTGTTTTGTTTTCGAAATTTATTTTGATAATGGGATTTATCGGATTTTCACTGCTGCATTTCCGCCGCTGTACACACGCTTGATTCTCTTACGGAGACATATATATCCATGGGTTTTAAGATTCTTCCTAGTCAGGTATATTCCTAGGCGTTGAATATGTGGTGTTGAGTCCATTTCGTTGAGCAAGGAGTAGGTCTTGTCTATTACATATTGGGCTTATGGAATGTTATCTGTGCTAATTTCAGTCTCTGGTTTTATGCAGCACCCCAACGCACCTTTCCCCATAAGCAAGCACTAGTTGGTGTTCTAAATTTGAGACCCTGTTCTGTTTTGTAATTCAGTTCATGTGTAGTCAAGTTTACATTCCGTGTATTAGTGATATCTTATGATGTTTCTTTTTCTGTGTGACGTAGTTCACGTAGAATCACCGTACCTACATCCACTCACTATGCCGCTACGGGCCTGATGACACAGATTTCATTGCTGAGGGATATTGCATTGCACGTACGTGCCACAACTTCTTTATCCATTTTTTGCTTTCTGGGATATTTACCTGATACTGTAGACGAGCTTCTTGTGAACACAGCCGTCCCAAATATTGGGGTGGCTGTCTGTTTTTGATTTTAATTTCCGTAAGCTATAGGACCATAATTGGAAGTGCCATAGGCTGTGTTGCTTTGTTTCTTACGTGTTTCAGGAAACGCCATACACTTCTCCAGGGTGGCTGCTGGCAATTTACATCCTGCCAATCAGCATAACAAGGCTCTCTGTTCTCCATATCCTGTCCTACCTTTCTGGATTTTACACTTTTTTCAGATGGCCCTTTTGCCCGGGGGGGCAGTGAGATTTCATTGTAGTGCAGATTTCCTTTACAGGCTTGCTTGGTTGGCCAAAAAGGGCGTATGCGTTTTTTCCTGAATATATTCAGGAAAAAACGCATACGCCCTTTTTGGCCAAGTGCATCATTGTCGACGTTGTGCCTCTTTTCCTATGCTTTCAGGGCAATTCCAGTCTACCCCCTGCAATCGTTTTCCTGAAATTCAGCCCCGCTTTCAAGTCCCCTTCCAGGCTTACTTCAATATATATTTGGAGGATAGCTGTCATTTATAACTCTGCAGGTTTGTGAAGTACAGTGCCCCTGAGCTCCTTTCTTCAACTCGCTTTCTTGTGAGCTGGGCACAAAACCGCAGGATTGCTTCAGGCCCTAATCTGTTTCCAGCAGGGCACACTGAGCCTTTGTTTAATTCCTCTTCCTGGTGGGCAATGAGCGTTACATTTGCCCGTGCAGACACCTACAGCTAGTCTCTCATTGGTTCTCCCTATTCCTGTTCATCTTGCACAGAAATGGCAAGCTGTGCCAAACAGGAGGTTAAAGGCACTGACTCTCCAAGCGGGGAGAGTGTTAGTAAAGCATCTGGAATGGTGAACCCGAGGACCAGGATACGAAAACTGAGATGCATTTTAAATCGTTTCCCAATCACACGGTGGACGATATTCTGGGTTTCCCATGCATGTTTTAGCTGGAGGAAGAATACCTTGAACCTGGAGAGTTGGGACCCATGGAATGGGTACCATGCAGTATGACTTCAAAGGGTCTGCATTTGCTCACCGAAACTCACCAGTGCTATCAGCCAGAAGTGTCCAGCCTTATGTCTCAACCAGCTCTGGGTGTAGATGTGGTCAATCCCGGTTGCATCACATGCCCTGAGTGAATTATTTAAGAATTGCTCTCTATTTCACTGTCTTTGTGTTTTGTTTTCGAAATTTATTTTGATAATGGGATTTATCGGATTTTCACTGCTGCGTTTCGGCCGCTGTACACACGCTTTATTCTCTTACGGAGACATATATATCCATGGGTTTTAAGATTCTTCCTAGTCAGGTATACTCCTAGGCGTTGAATATATGGTGTTGGGTCCATTTCGTTGAGCAAAGAGTAGGTCTTGTCTATTACATATTTGGCTTATGGAAAGTTATCTGTGCTAATTTCAGTCTCTGGTTTTATGCAGCCCCCCAAGGCACCTTTCCCCATAAGCAAGCACTAGTTGGTTTTCTAAATTTGAGACCCTGTTCTGTTTTGTAATTCAGTTCATGTGTAGTCAAGTTTACATTCCGTGTATTAGTGATATCTTATGATGTTTCTTTTTCTGTGTGACGTAGTTCACGTACAATCACCGTACCTGCATCCACTCACTATGCCGCTACGGGCCTGATGACACAGATTTCATTGCTGAGTGATATTGCATTGTACGTACGTGCCACAACATCTTTATCCATTTTTGCTTTCTGGGATATTTACCTGATACTGTAGACGAGCTTCTTGGGAACACAGCCATCCCAAATATTGGGGTGGCTGTCTGTTTTTGATTTTAATTTCTGTAAGCTATAGGACCATAAGTGGAAGTGCCATAGGCTGTGTTGCTTTGTTTCTTACGTGTTTCAGGAAACACCATACACTTCTCCAGGGTGGCTGCTGGCAATTTACATCCTGCCAATCAGCATAACAAGGCTCCCTGTTCTCCATATCCTGTCCTACCTTTCTGGATTTTACACTTTTTTCAGATGGCCCTTTTGCCCGGGGGGGCAGTGAGATTTCATTGTAGTGCAGATTTCCTTTACAGGCTTGCTTGGTTGGCCAAAAAGGGCGTATGCGTTTTTTCCTGAATATATTCAGGAAAAAACGCATACGCCCTTTTTGGCCAAGTGCATCATTGTCGATGTTGTGCCTCTTTTCCTATGCTTTCAGGGCAATTCCAGTCTACCCCCTGCAATAGTTTTCCTGAAATTCTGCCCCGCTTTCAAGTCCCCTTCGCAGGCTTACTTCAATATATTTTTGGAGGATAGCTGTCATTTATAACTCTGCAGGTTTGTGAATTACAGTGCCCCTGAGCTCCTTTCTTCAACTCGCTTTCTTGTGAGCTGGGCACAAAACCGCAGGATTGCTTCAGGCCCTAATCTGTTTCCGGCAGGGCACGCTGAGCCTTTGGTTAATTCCTCTTCCTGGTGGGAAATGAGCGTTACATTTGCCCGTGCAGACACCTACAGCTAGTCTCTCATTGGTTCTCCCTATTCCTGTTCATCTTGCACAGAAATTGCAAGCTGTGCCAAACAGGAGGTTAAAGGCACTGACTCTCCAAGCGGGAAGAGTTTTAGTAAAGCATCTGGAATGGTGAACCCGAGGACCAGGATACGAAAACTGAGATGCATTTTAAATCGTTTCCCAATCACACGGTGGACGATACTCTGGGTTTCCCATGCATGTTTTAGCTGGAGGAAGAATGCCTTGATCCTGGAGAGTTGGGACCCATGGAATGGGTACCATGCAGTATGACTTCAAAGGGTCTGCATTTGCTCACCGAAACTCACCAGTGCTATCAGCCTGAAGTGTCCAGCCTTATGTCTCAACCAGCTCTGGGTGTAGATGTGGTCAATCCCGGTTTCATCACATGCCCTGAGTGAATTATTTAAGAATTGCTCTCTATTTCACTGTCTTTGTGTTTTGTTTTCGAAATTTATTTTGATAATGGGATTTATCGGATTTTCACTGCTGCATTTCCGCCGCTGTACACACGCTTGATTCTCTTACGGAGACATATATATCCATGGGTTTTAAGATTCTTCCTAGTCAGGTATATTCCTAGGCGTTGAATATGTGGTGTTGAGTCCATTTCGTTGAGCAAGGAGTAGGTCTTGTCTATTACATATTTGGCTTATGGAATGTTATCTGTGCTAATTTCAGTCTCTGGTTTTATGCAGCACCCCAAGGCACCTTTCCCCATAAGCAAGCACTAGTTGGTTTTCTAAATTTGAGACCCTGTTCTGTTTTGTAATTCACTTCATGTGTAGTCAAGTTTACATTCCGTGTATTAGTGATATTTTATGATGTTTCTTTTTCTGTGTGACGTAGTTCACGTAGAATCACCGTACCTGCATCCACTCACTATGCCGCTATGGGCCTGATGACACAGATTTCATTGCTGAGTGATATTGCATTGCACGTACGTGCCACAACTTCCTTATCCATTTTTTGCTTTCTGGGATATTTACCTGATACTGTAGACGAGCTTCTTGTGAACACAGCCGTCCCAAATATTGGGGTGGCTGTCTGTTTTTGATTTTAATTTCCGTAAGCTATAGGACCATAAGTGGAAGTGCCATAGGCTGTGTTGCTTTGTTTCTTACGTGTTTCAGGAAACACCATACACTTCTCCAGGGTGGCTGCTGGCAATTTACATCCTGCCAATCAGCATAACAAGGCTCCCTGTTCTCCATATCCTGTCCTACCTTTCTGGATTTTACACTTTTTTCAGATGGCCCTTTTGCCCGGGGGGCAGTGAGACTTCATTGTAGTGCAGATTTCCTTTACAGGCTTGCTTGGATGGCCAAAAAGGGCGTATGCATTTTTTCCTGAATATATTCAGGAAAAAACGCATATGCCCTTTTTGGCCAAGTGCATCATTGTCGACGTTCTGCCTCTTTTCCTATGCTTTCAGGGCAATTCCAGTCTACCCCCTGCAATCGTTTTCCTGAAATTCTGCCCTGCTTTCAAGTCCCCTTCGCAGGCTTACTGCAATATAGTTTTGGAGGATAGCTGTCAATTATAACTCTGCAGGTTTGTGAATTACAGTGCCCCTGAGCTCCTTTCTTCAACTCGCTTTCTTGTGAGCTGGGCACAAAACCGCAGGATTGCTTCAGGCCCTAATCTGTTTCCAGCAGGGCACACTGAGCCTTTGTTTAATTCCTCTTCCTGGTGGGCAATGAGCGTTACATTTGCCCGTGCAGACACCTACAGCTAGTCTCTCATTGGTTCTCCCTATTCCTGTTCATCTTGCACAGAAATTGCAAGCTGTGCCAAAGAGGAGGTTAAAGGCACTGACTCTCCAAGCGGGGAGAGTGTTAGTAAAGCATCTGGAAGGGTGAACACGAGGACCAGGATACGAAAACTGAGATGCATTTTAAATCGTTTCTCAATCACACGGTAGACGATACTCTGTGTTTCCCATGCATGTTTTAGCTGGAGGAAGAATGCCTTGAACCTGGAGAGTTGGGACCCATGGAATGGGTACCATGCAGTATGACTTCAAAGGGTCTGCATTTGCTCACCGAAACTCACCAGTGCTATCAGCCTGAAGTGTCCAGCCTTATGTCTCAACCAGCTCTGGGTGTAGATGTGGTGAATCCCAGTTGCATCACATGCCCTGAGTGAATTATTTAAGAATTGCTCTCTATTTCACTGTCTTTGTGTTTTGTTTTCGAAATTTATTTTGATAATGGGATGTATCGGATTTTCACTGCTGCGTTTCGGCCGCTGTACACACGCTTGATTCTCTTATGGAGACATATATATCCATGGGTTTTAAGATTCTTCCTAGTCAGGTATATTCCTAGGCGTTGAATATGTGGTGTTGAGTCCATTTCGTTGAGCAAGGAGTAGGTCTTGACTATTACATATTTGGCTTATGGAATGTTATCTGTGCTAATTTCAGTCTCTGGTTTTATGCAGCACCCCAACGCACCTTTCCCCATAAGCAAGCACTAGTTGGTTTTCTAAATTTGAGACCCTGTTCTGCTTTGTAATTCACTTCATGTGTAGTCAAGTTTACATTCCGTGTATTAGTGATATCTTATGATGTTTCTTTTTCTGTGTGACGTAGTTCACGAAGAATCACCGTACCTGCATCCACTCACTATGCCGCTACGGGCCTGATGACACAGATTTCATTGCTGAGTGATATTGCATTGCACGTACGTGCCACAACTTCTTTATCCATTTTTTGCTTTCTGGGATATTTACCTGATACTGTAGACGAGCTTCTTGTGAACACAGCCGTCCCAAATATTGGGGTGGCTGTCTGTTTTTGATTTTAATTTTCGTAAGCTATAGGACCATAAGTGGAAGTGCCATAGGCTGTGTTGCTTTGTTTCTTACGTGTTTCAGGAAACACCATACACTTCTCCAGGGTGGCTGCTGGCATTTACATCCTGCCAATCAGCATAACAAGGCTCCCTGTTCTCCATATCCTGTCCTACCTTTCTGGATTTTACACTTTTTTCAGATGGCCCTTTTGCCCGGGGGGGCAGTGAGATTTCATTGTAGTGCAGATTTCCTTTACAGGCTTGCTTGGTTGGCCAAAAAGTGCGTATGCGTTTTTTCCTGAATATATTCAGGAAAAAACGCATACGCCCTTTTTGGCCAAGTGCATCATTGTCGACGTTGTGCCTCTTTTCCTATGCTTTCAGGGCAATTCCAGTCTACCCCCTGCAATCGTTTTCCTGAAATTCAGCCCCGCTTTCAAGTCCCCTTCGCAGGCTTACTTCAATATATTTTTGGAGGATAGCTGTCATTTATAACTCTGCAGGTTTGTGAAGTACAGTGCCCCTGAGCTCCTTTCTTCAACTCGCTTTCTTGTGAGCTGGGCACAAAACCGCAGGATTGCTTCAGGCCCTAATCTGTTTCCAGCAGGGCACACTGAGCCTTTGTTTAATTCCTCTTCCTGGTGGGCAATGAGCGTTACATTTGCCCGTGCAGACACCTACAGCTAGTCTCTCATTGGTTCTCCCTATTCCTGTTCATCTTGCACAGAAATGGCAAGCTGTGCCAAACAGGAGGTTAAAGGCACTGACTCTCCAAGCGGGGAGAGTGTTAGTAAAGCATCTGGAATGGTGAACCCGAGGACCAGGAAACGAAAACTGAGATGCATTTTAAATCATTTCCCAATCACACGGTGGACGATACTCTGGGTTTCCCATGCATGTTTTAGCTGGAGGAAGAATCCCTTGAACCTGGAGAGTTGGGACCCATGGAATGGGTACCATGCAGTATGACTTCAAAGGGTCTGCATTTGCTCACCGAAACTCACCAATGCTATCAGCCTGAAGTGTCCAGCCTTATGTCTCAACCAGCTCTGGGTGTAGATGTGGTCAATCCCGGTTGCATCACATGCCCTGAGTGAATTATTTAAGAATTGCTCTCTATTTCACTGTCTTTGTGTTTTGTTTTCGAAATTTATTTTGATAATGGGATTTATCGTATTTTCACTGCTGCGTTTCGGCCGCTGTACACACGCTTTATTCTCTTACGGAGACATATATATCCATGGGTTTTAAGATTCTTCCTAGTCAGGTATACTCCTAGGCGTTGAATATATGGTGTTGGGTCCATTTCGTTGAGCAAGGAGTAGGTCCTGTCTATTACATATTTGGCTTATGGAAAGTTATCTGTGCTAATTTCAGTCTCTGGTTTTATGCAGCACCCCAAGGCACCTTTCCCCATAAGCAAGCACTAGTTGGTTTTCTAAATTTGAGACCCTGTTCTGTTTTGTAATTCAGTTCATGTGTAGTCAAGTTTACATTCCGTGTATTAGTGATATCTTATGATGTTTCTTTTTTTGTGTGACGTAGTGCACGTTCAATCACCGTACCTGCATCCACTCACTATGCCGCTACGGGCCTGATGACACAGATTTCATTGCTGAGTGATATTGCATTGTACGTACGTGCCACAACTTCTTTATCCATTTTTGCTTTCTGGGATATTTACCTGATACTGTAGACGAGCTTCTTGGGAACACAGCCATCCCAAATATTGGGGTGGCTGTCCGTTTTTGATTTTAATTTCCGTAAGCTATAGGACCATAAGTGGAAGTGCCATAGGCTGTGTTGCTTTGTTTCTTACGTGTTTCAGGAAACACCATACACTTCTCCAGGGTGGCTGCTGGCAATTTACATCCTGCCAATCAGCATAACAAGGCTCCCTGTTCTCCATATCCTGTCCTACCTTTCTGGATTTTACACTTTTTTCAGATTGCCCTTTTGCCCGGGGGGGCAGTGAGATTTCATTGTAGTGCAGATTTCCTTTACAGGCTTGCTTGGTTGGCCAAAAAGGGCGTATGCGTGTATTCCTGAATATATTCAGGAAAAAACGCATACGCCCTTTTTGGCCAAGTGCATCATTGTCGACGTTGTGCCTCTTTTCCTATGCTTTCAGGGCAATTCCAGTCTACCCCCTGCAATCGTTTTCCTGAAATTCAGCCCCGCTTTCAAGTCCCCTTCGCAGGCTTACTTCAATATATTTTTGGAGGATAGCTGTCATTTATAACTCTGCAGGTTTGTGAATTACAGTGCCCCTGAGCTCCTTTCTTCAACTCGCTTTCTTGTGAGCTGGGCACAAAACCGCAGGATTGCTTCAGGCCCTAATCTGTTTCCAGCAGGGCACACTGAGCCTTTGTTTAATTCCTCTTCCTGGTGGGCAATGAGCGTTACATTTGCCCGTGCAGACACCTACAGCTAGTCTCTCATTGGTTCTCCCTATTCCTGTTCATCTTGCACAGAAATGGCAAGCTGTGCCAAACAGGAGGTTAAAGGCACTGACTCTCCAAGCGGGGAGAGTGTTAGTAAAGCATCTGGAATGGTGAACCCGAGGACCAGGATACGAAAACTGAGATGCATTTTAAATCGTTTCCCAATCACACGGTGGACGATACTCTGGGTTTCCCATGCATGTTTTAGCTGGAGGAAGAATGCCTTGAACCTGGAGAGTTGGGACCCATGGAATGGGTACCATGCAGTATGACTTCAAAGGGTCTGCATTTGCTCACCGAAACTCACCAGTGCTATCAGCCTGAAGTGTCCAGCCTTATGTCTCAACCAGCTCTGGGTGTAGATGTGGTCAATCCCGGTTGCATCACATGCCCTGAGTGAATTATTTAAGAATTGCTCTCTATTTCACTGTCTTTGTGTTTTGTTTTCGAAATTTATTTTGATAATGGGATTTATCGGATTTTCACTGCTGCATTTCCGCCGCTGTACACACGCTTGATTCTCTTACGGAGACATATATATCCATGGGTTTTAAGATTCTTCCTAGTCAGGTATATTCCTAGGCGTTGAATATGTGGTGTTGAGTCCATTTCGTTGAGCAAGGAGTAGGTCTTGTCTATTACATATTTGGCTTATGGAATGTTATCTGTGCTAATTTCAGTCTCTGGTTTTATGCAGCACCCCAAGGCACCTTTCCCCATAAGCAAGCACTAGTTGGTTTTCTAAATTTGAGACCCTGTTCTGTTTTGTAATTCACTTCATGTGTAGTCAAGTTTACATTCCGTGTATTAGTGATATTTTATGATGTTTCTTTTTCTGTGTGACGTAGTTCACGTAGAATCACCGTACCTGCATCCACTCACTATGCCGCTATGGGCCTGATGACACAGATTTCATTGCTGAGTGATATTGCATTGCACGTACGTGCCACAACTTCCTTATCCATTTTTTGCTTTCTGGGATATTTACCTGATACTGTAGACGAGCTTCTTGTGAACACAGCCGTCCCAAATATTGGGGTGGCTGTCTGTTTTTGATTTTAATTTCCGTAAGCTATAGGACCATAAGTGGAAGTGCCATAGGCTGTGTTGCTTTGTTTCTTACGTGTTTCAGGAAACACCATACACTTCTCCAGGGTGGCTGCTGGCAATTTACATCCTGCCAATCAGCATAACAAGGCTCCCTGTTCTCCATATCCTGTCCTACCTTTCTGGATTTTACACTTTTTTCAGATGGCCCTTTTGCCCGGGGGGCAGTGAGACTTCATTGTAGTGCAGATTTCCTTTACAGGCTTGCTTGGATGGCCAAAAAGGGCGTATGCATTTTTTCCTGAATATATTCAGGAAAAAACGCATATGCCCTTTTTGGCCAAGTGCATCATTGTCGACGTTCTGCCTCTTTTCCTATGCTTTCAGGGCAATTCCAGTCTACCCCCTGCAATCGTTTTCCTGAAATTCTGCCCTGCTTTCAAGTCCCCTTCGCAGGCTTACTGCAATATATTTTTGGAGGATAGCTGTCAATTATAACTCTGCAGGTTTGTGAATTACAGTGCCCCTGAGCTCCTTTCTTCAACTCGCTTTCTTGTGAGCTGGGCACAAAACCGCAGGATTGCTTCAGGCCCTAATCTGTTTCCAGCAGGGCACACTGAGCCTTTGTTTAATTCCTCTTCCTGGTGGGCAATGAGCGTTACATTTGCCCGTGCAGACACCTACAGCTAGTCTCTCATTGGTTCTCCCTATTCCTGTTCATCTTGCACAGAAATTGCAAGCTGTGCCAAAGAGGAGGTTAAAGGCACTGACTCTCCAAGCGGGGAGAGTGTTAGTAAAGCATCTGGAAGGGTGAACACGAGGACCAGGATACGAAAACTGAGATGCATTTTAAATCGTTTCTCAATCACACGGTAGACG